>NC_067414.1:50330302-50656016 GCF_009764475.1 Pristis pectinata | reverse complement strand
GTAACTGGCTTTGTGTCAACAGGAAAATATAAGCTTGAATTTCTATTACACTTCATCATGTTTTCAGGATTTCCTAAATCTCTTCACATCTACAATTTATTTTGGAAGTGCAATCATGTTATCCGGGTAAATATAGCAACTAATTTGGTACATCAAGTTCTGCATGCAGTAAATCAGATGAAGGGCCAGTTAATATGATTCTGCTTAAGGGTAATTGTCAGCCTGGCAAAATCTCCACTCCTCTTCAGTGAGAGTGATGGCAACTTTTATGTCCACTCAAATGGGCAAGTGGGACCTATTTAAATATTTATCCAAAAGACAGCACGTTGAACAGTTTAAAACTGCCTCACTACCATACTAAATCTTTATCTTAGATCATGTGCCTTTTTAATGTTCTGTAAATCCATGATATATAGCAATCTAGTAAGTAACGTTAACTTTGTCAGTGTGGTTGACTCATAACTTCCTTCACATTTTCCATTCTTAATGACCTCAAATGTTGGCATTGCCAGTGTCTGTGGATGAATAAAAAATAAATTTAATGTCAAAATGTATTTTCTAAAATGTTTAACTGAGAAGTACTTCCAGTTAAGATTCTAAAATCTCCTACTGCGATAGCCTGTTCACTGCAGGGGCAACATGTTTTCTGTTTCTCAATGCTCACAATATTTCATAGCTATAAAGGATGGTCAGAGTGCTTCTACTACTGTTGTCAGATTTAAAATAACTGTAAATATTCCCTATAGAAAAAAACTTCTTTCTTGGGAATTAATGGTGTTGTTTGCTTTGTGAAGCATTGTGGGCTTTTGCAGTTTATCTAAAATTTTCCTGAAGATGCTTCATGCATGGAGACTTTTATTGTGTAGATAAATAATACTCTGTGAATTCTTTGCTTTTGGTCTTGTATTACACAACTTTTTCCAATACTGTTCCTCAGTTTAGTGGAAGAAGTAAACTAATTGTGCTGTGCACCATTTTGTATGGGTAGCTTTTGATGACTCCTGATTGTTTGGTTTATATTAAATAATTTTTTATTTTATACCCATGTTCTTAACTAGCATAAATGTGATACATCACTGTTATTACAAGAGTCATGAGTTTTCACAAATGTGTTCAATTGAATTGCATGATATTATGCATCTTTGTTATGTTATCTTGCATCTCGGTAACATTTTATGTTGTCTCATGGATCATTTGATCTTCTGCAGCATTTTTATTTATTTGGAAGATATGACTGTAATAGGCTCAGACAGAATTTGTGAAAGTTTTTGGGAGTTGCCTTTTTAACCATTCCATTCCTTGTGAATATATGCCCATTGTGCTTTTAGATAGGGAATACCAGCAGTTTAACTCAGTAGCATTGAAGAAGTGGTAATGTATTTGCATCTCAAAATAGATTGTGACCTGGAAGGGAACTTGCAGACAGCAGTATTCCCATGCATTTCCTGTTCTTAACCTTCCAGTTAGTAGAGATAGTGGGCTAAAGAGGTGATGTACCAGGCTTCCTGTTGAATTCCCTTAATGCATCTTGAAGTTGACACTCAGTGCAGCCATGTATGGCTGAGGTGGAGGAAGTGAATGTTTAAAATGGAGGATGGGGACTCCAAGCAGGATGCCTTGTTGTAGATGGTGTCGAGTTTCTTGTGTGTTGTACTCGTGAACACTGCACTCATCTAGGTAAGTGTTGAATATTCCATCATAGTTCTGACATGCTGTGTTGGTGGTGGCAAGAATTTGGCGAGCGTGGAGGGGAAGAAAAAGTAACTTGCCATATCCTCTGTGTGCCAGTGTAGGAGCTGCTCAGTGCTCATCCTGGGGACGTTTATGATGCAGCTTCAGAGATGGTAATGGCATTATATAAAAAGTTGGTAGGACTGTTTCTTGTAGGAGATGTTATTAACTGGCATTTGTGTGGTACAAATGTTATTTGCCATTCATCAGTCCAAGACAGGATGTTGTCCGTGTCTGACTGGATGCTGGCTCTACATTAGTTCCCCTGAATGTATTATCAAGAACAAGAGCACTAAGGAAATTAGCATTGTAAGTGTTCATTATAACATTAAGGTGTATTGAGAGGTGATTAACTGACAGTGCTGTTGTGCTGGGGACCTGGCATGGACCCCTGGCCTCCCCATGCTGTGCTGGGAACCAGGATACCAGGAACCTGATCAGCAGTGAATTATCTGTGGCTTGGTGAGGCGTGGCTGCCTGTGGCATGAATGGTACTGCCGCTCCGCACTGAGATATGGGGCTCTGGGTTACGCTCTGGCCTACATGATGACTGTGGGCCCTGGTTGGGGATTGGCAGCAGCGGCCCCATGTGTTGGCAGTCTGGTCAGATGTTACAGTTTCTCTCATCACCTACTGTGAGATGTCATGGATGCTACTGCTTCCACCATACTTGTTTGGCTGCATGGTTCTCTGTAGCCCAGAAAAGATTGTGGCCATGGAGAAATCTGTGGGCTACGGTGGTCCATGCTCACTGTGCAGCCAGGGTGCTGTCCTGAGCCCCTCATCTCGAGTGGCTGCACTGCTTGCCCTAGCCCACCCAACACCAGCCCTCACAGTTTGCCTCTCTGCACTGAGCTGTGAATTAATTCAATGGTGGGCGAATGCCAGTGGGAAGGAAATATTCATGCTAGGTTTCTGCATCCACAGCAGTGTAACAGCAGGGAGTGCAGGGTTTAATGAAGGTTTCATGTCAAGTTCCTAGAACAGCAGCATACAGCTGGAGCAAATGTCTTTTAAGACCATAAGACATAGGAGCAGAATCAGGCTATTCAGCCCATTGAGTTTGCTCTGCCATTCGATCATGTCTAATTTATTTTTCGCTCTCAACCCCATTCTCTTGCTCTCTCCCCATAACCTTTGATGCCCTTACTAATCAAGGACCTATCAACCTCTGCTTTAAATATACCCAATGACTTGGCCTCCACAGCCATCTGTGGCAATGAATTCCACAGAGTCACCACCCTCTGGCTAAAGAAATTCCTCCTCATCTCTGTTCTAAAGGAACGTCCTTCTATTCTGAGGTTGTGCCCTTTGGTCCTCGACTTGTCCACTACTGGAAACATCCTCTCCACGTCCACTCTATCCAGGCCTTTCAATATCTGGTAGGTTTCAATGAGATCCCCCCCCTCATCCTTCTAAACTCCAGTGAGTACAGGCCCAGAGCCATCAAATGCTCCTCATAAATTAACCCTTTTATTCCCGGGATCATTCTTGTAAACCTCCTGTGGACTCTCTCCAATGTCAGCACATCCTTCCTTAGATATGGGGCCCAAAACTGCTCATGATACTCCAAATGTGGTCTGACCAATGCTTTATAAAGCCTCAGCAATACATCCTTGCTTTTCTATTCTAGTCCTCTCGAAATGAATGCTAACATTGCATTTGCTTTCCTTACTACCGACTCAACCTGCAAGTTAACCTTTAGGGAATCCTGCACGAGGACTCCCAAGTCCTTTTGCACCTCCGATTTCTGAATTCACTCCCCATTTAGAAAATAGTCTATGTCTTTATTCCTCTGCTCTGGGGAGCAGTACAAAGGAGTGTACGTTGATGATGTGGTAACAGGCCAAAACTAATTTGATCTGGGTTTTTTTGGATAAAGTATAGCCTGGACAACTTTTCACTTTTTTGGGCAAATGCCAGTATAGCTGTAACAGTACTGGGACAGCTTGGCTAGAGGCACAGTCACTTCTGGAGCACACCTTTGGCACTGTTGCTGGGTCATTATTGGGTCCATAGCCTGTACAGAAAGGAGGGAATGTGCTTGGAGGCAGAGGATGTGGGTGAAGTCCTTATTTAGTACATTGGTATTTACCAAGGAGAAGGACGTGGAGGGTAGTGAGATCAGTGTAGAGCGTGCTAATATGCTTGGGCAGTTTGAGATAGATAAAGAGATGGTTTTGCGTCTCTTGAAGAATGTTAAGGTAGATAATTCCCGAGGGCCTGATGGAAAATACCCCAGGTTATTGAGAGAGGCAAGCAATGAGATTGCTGGGGCCTTGACCAAGGTCTTCATGTCCTCTCTCGCCGCAGGCGAGGCCCTGGAGAACTGGAGAGTAGCTAATGTTGTTCCATTGTTCAAGAAGGGAAATAGCTTCCAGGATTATTCCTATCTACCAGTGAGTCTCATGTCAGTGGTAGGGAAGCTATTGGAGAGGATTCTTGGGGATAGGGTTTATGGGCATTTAGAAAACCGTGGCCTAATTAGGGACATTCAGCATGGCTTTGTGTGGGGCAAGTCATCTCTTACTAGATTGAATTTTTTGAAGAGGTAATGAAGGTAGAGCTGTGGATGTTGTCTACATGGATTTTAGTAAGGCATTTGACAAGGTCCCTCATGGTAGGCTCATCCAGAAGATTAAGATGCAGGGGGCCCACAGTGACTTGGATTCAGAATTGGCTTGCCCATAGAAGACAGAGAGTAGTGGTCAATGGGTCTTATTCTGGCTGGAGGTCTGTGACTAGTGGTGTTCTGCAGGGATCCCTACTAGGACCTCTGCTGTTTATGATATATATAAATGACTTGGATGAAAATGTGGATGGGTGGGTTAGTAAATTTGTAGACGATACAAAAATTGGTGGTGTTGTGGATAGTGTAGAAAATGGCCAAAGGATACAGTGGGATATAGATCAGTAGCAGATATAGGCAGAAAAATGGCAGGTGGAGTTTAATCTGGCCAAGTGTGAGGTGTTGCACTTTGGGAGATAAAATGTAAAGGGCCAGTACATTGTCAATGGCAAGGCCCTTAACAGTGTTGATGTACAGAGGAATTTTGGGTTCCAAGTCCACAACTCCTTGAAAATGGCTGCACAGGTTGATAGAGTAGTAAAGAAGGCATATGGCATGTTTGCCTTTATTAGTCAAAGCATTGAGTTCAAGAGTCAAGAAATTATGTTGCAGCTTTATAAAACTCTGGTTAGGCCGCATTTGGAGTATTGCATTCAATTCTGGTCGCCCCATTATAGGAAGAATATGGAGGCTTTGGAGAGGGTGCAGAAGAGGTTTACCAGGATCCTGCCTGGATTAAAGTGCATGTGCTATAAGGCGAGGTTGGACAAACTTGGGTTGTTTTCTCTGGGGCAGCGGAGGCAGAGGGGATACCTGATACAAGTTTATAAGGTTATGAAAGGCATAGATAGAGTAGACAGCCAGTATCTTTTGAGTGGAGAGTGGTGGGTGCCTGGAATGTACTGCCAGGAGTGATAGTGGAGGCAAATATAATAGAGGTGTTTAAGAGGCTCGTAGGCACATGAATGTGCAGAGAATGGAGGGATATGGACCTTGTGAGGCAAAAGGGATTAGTTTACTTAAGTGTTTACTAGTTTAAGTTGTTCGGGACAACATCATGGGCCGAAGGGCCTCTTCCTGTGCTGTACTGTTCTATGTTCTGTGACCAAAAGCTGTGCTGTGCAGTGCATTGGAAGCAGTGGAGAATGCTGTCATTTATGTCTGGAACCAAACTCCAGGTCCACTCTGTGACCTCTGTGCTCCGATACGTGTCAAAGACATGAACAGCCTACGATAGGCAATCAGAGTACTGGAGTAATACAACCAATGCTGCCTCTGCCAAGTTCTCCGAATCCATTAGAATGATAGGTGAGTCAACATCATCATCTCCCGCCAGGCCGACATCCCCAGTGTCGAGAGTTTGATAACACTCAGTAAACTTTGTTAGGTGGGCCTCATTAGCTGCATGCTTGACACCAGACTTGAATCTAATCTGAGCTCTCTCGTGGCAAGTAATTTCCAGGAGAATAGAAATATTTCAAGGCTATTCTCAAAGTCTCCAAATTAAATAACATCCTCACTGATCGATAAGAATCCCTGGGCCAAGATTCGGCAAACTGGCAGAGAAGCATCTGGGTTGATGCCAAGCACAGAGTCTCTCCAATGGCTCAAAGCAAATGGTGGTAGAGATTAACAATAATTCAACTAAACCACCTACCTGACCTGTTAAGCTTCACTCGTGTTCCCTGTTGCAGAGTTTGGGGATTCGGCATAGGACTTGTTACAACACAACTCTGAGGGAGTGCTTAAGAAGTAGTCATTGTTGCTTCAGTAGCGTGACATTCTGTTTTCAAGTGTTCTGCTTGCATGCTTTTGTACAGTGCTTATTGAATCTTTGTTAGTGTTCTAGCAAGAAGCTAACAGTAGAGTGGTGTGCCAGGCCATGAGGCTAAACACGGTGATGGAATACAGTTCTTTGCTACTAGTCCTTCAAAAATGTTGCATTTTGAACTGCTGGATCTTTTCTTGATTTAGCACTGTAAAAGTGACTCACAACATGATGGAGGGCGTCCTCAGTAAAATGACAGTCTCCACTGATCTATGCAGTTGTCACTTCTTCACTGCTGGAATGGATACATATTTGCAATCGAAAGATTCATGAAGATGAGCTTCTGGCACCTCCTGCTGCAGGCTTAGTCTTATCATTACATTCTTCAAGAATTACCAGCAGTGACACTCTGAGTCATAGTTGTATATAAACATTGAAGTCCTCCCACTTGGAATAAATTCTGTGCCTTGTCACCTGTGCCTTTTTCCAATTGGTATTCAATCTAGGGCATTACTAGTTGATTAGCAGTAAATGTGGAGGGGTTTGCCATTCAAAAGGGACAGGGAGGGAGGTAAAAGAGGTGGGGAATGCTGTTGATAATCAGGGATAGTATCACAGCCCCAGAAAGGGAAGATGTCCTTGAGGGATCGTCTACTGAGTCAGTGTGGATGGAGGTCAGAAACAGGAAGGGAGCAATCACTCTATTGGGAGTATTCTGTAGACACCCACCCTGCCCCCCTGCAACCTCCCCCCCCCCCCGCCCCCCCCCCCCCCCCCCCCCCCCCCCCCCTTCAGTAGCAACAGAGACACTGAGGAACAGATTAGGAGACAGATTTTGGAAAGGTGTGAAAATAACAAGGTGGTTGTCATGGGTGATTTTAACTTTCCTAATATTGTTTGGCAACTCCTTAGTGCAAAAGGCTTGGATGGGGTAGAATGTGTGTACGGGAAGGATTCCTAACACAATATGTAGACAGGCTGACTGGAGGAGAGGCCATTCTGGATCTGGTACTAGGCAATGAACCTGGTCAGCTGTCAGACCTCTTGGTGGGTGAGCATTTCGGAGACGGTGACCACAACTCCCTGACCTTTACCCTTGTCTTGGAGAGGGATAGGAACAGATGGGATGGGAAATTATTTAATTGGGGGAGGGGGAATTATGATGCTATTAGGCAGGAACTTAGGAGTGTAAATTCGGAGCAGATGTACTCGGGGAAATGAACAATGGAAATGTGGAGGCTGTTTAGAGATCACTTGCACGGGGTTCTGGATAGGTTTGTCCCATTGAGCCAGGAAAAGGATGGTAGGGTGAAGGAACCATGGTTGATCAGAGATGTGGAATGTCTAGTGAAGAGGAAGAAAGAAGCTTACTTAAGGTTTAGGAAGCAAAGATCAGACAGGGCTCTAGAGAGTTACAAGGTAGCCAGGAAGAAGCTTAAGAATGGATTTAGGAGAGCTAGAAGGGGGCAAGGGAAGGCCTTGGCGAGTAGGATTAAGGAATGCCCCAAAGCGTTCAAATCATATGTGAAGAACAGGAGGACAACTAGAGTGAAAGTTGGACTAATTAGTGATGGAGGAGGAAACGTGGCTGGAATCAGAGGAGGTAGGGGAGGTCCTTAATGAATGCTTTGCTTCAGTGTTCAGTGAGAGAGTCCTTGATGTTTGTGAGGACAGTGTAAAACAGGCTGATGAGCTAGAACATGTCAATGTTAAGAAGGAGGATGTGCTGGAACTTTTGAAAAATATTAGGATAGATAAGTCTCTGGGGCTGGATAGAATATATCCCAGGATACCTCAGGAAGAGAGGGAAGAGCCTTTGAGCCCTTGGTGATGATCTTTTCGTCCTCACTGGCCACAGGAGTAGTACCAGATGTTTGGAGGGTGGCAAGTGTTATTCCTTTGTTCAAGAAAGGGAGTAGGGATGACCCTGGAAATTACAGACCAGTGAGTCTTACTTCAGTGGTGGTTGGAGTCTTTTTCAATGGTGGTTAAGGTGATTGAAGGAAAGTTCATGGGGGATATCAGAGGTAAGTGTTTTACACAGAGAGTGGTGTGGGTGCGTGGAACGCACTGCCAGGGATGCTGGTAGAGGCAGATACATTGGGGACATTAAGAGACTCTTAGATAGGCACATGGATGATAGAAAAATGGAGGGGTATGTGGGAGGGAATGGTTAGATTGATCTTAGAGTAGGTTAAAATGTCGGCACGACATCGTGGGCTGCAGGTCCTGTACTGTGCTGTAATGTTCAATCATCATGAAAATGTAAAAGAAAGGAGAAGGAGTAGACTATATGTCCCTCGAACCTGCTTTGCCATTCAACATGATCATGGCTGATCATCTAGCTGAAAACCATATTCCTTTTGATCTTCTCATACTTTTGATGCCTTTGCTTCCATAAATTTATCCATCCTTCTCAGGACTTGGCCTCGGCAACCCCGTGCCAGTGAATTCCACAGGTTCACCACCTTCTGAGTGAAGAACTTTCTCCTTGATTCAGCCCTAAATCTTTTGCCCTATAACTTGATGCTGTGATCTGTCCTTAGTACAAGTAATAAAAAAACCTCAATGGGAGGCTTCCTCGCCTATCTTTAATCCAGTGCTTCAAGATTTCACAGAATCAATGTTGAGGTCTAAGCCATTGTCCACCACCATGCTGTCACCACTAGTGACTCTTTGCAGCCAATGGGACAGAACAGAGCCATGGATCACGTATCTTAGACATTGGTTGGAAGGTGAGGATGAGTACATTAGACAATTATTTGAGGTGCCTTTGAGACGGCCAATTGTATGCTGGAAGGTGGGATTAGGTTGGGCAGCTCTTTTCAACTGGCATGGACACAATAGGCTGAATGGCTTCTTTCTGTGTTATAAATTTACTCTGATTCCATGAACTTAGCAGGATTGACTTTGTGTAACTTTATCATGTTTGAATGTGATAACTGGGATGAAGCTGAGTGGTCTGTACGATTTTATTTGTATTATACTTTTTTATACCAGTTTGATGCAACTAACTGGTTTGCTAGATCACTTTGGGATGTGTTTAAGAGTGTTAGTAGATCCAGAGTCACTGAATCCAGACAGCTTTCCCTACGAAAACATTGGTGAGATGAATTGCGTTCTGTTGCAATCCTGTGGGCATATTCACTGTTATGAAAGTTTAAAAAAAACTTTTTAATCTAGATATATTTGATTTTTAAAAAGAAAATGACAAATTCATAAACTTCTGTTGTGGAATTTAACTTTACAACTCCAATTTCCAGGCCTCTATTATTAACCCAGTAGTATAACCAATGCACCATCGGATATACTTTGTGTGCTCAATGAGGTTGAAGTTCCGGCTGTGCTTGTTTCAGGCTTAATTAATCTTTTCTAAGGCTGACATTTTTCTTGGCCATCTGCACAAATCAGATGATGGCAAGTCAGCATTCCACATTACTACCCACTGCTTTTTTTGTGCCCGTAGCAAGACCAATTTCACCCAAATAATTTTTAAATTAGTTGTTGTTCTTTGCATGTGCTTGTAATGGACTCAGGTGCCTGGAACCCAAGGTATCAGCAAACAAGGCTCCAGGTGGCACAAAACAGTATTTAGCAAACTGATTGTGCAGCTTTATCAGATAAAAATCATTTTTCCCCTTTATTTTTTTTACTGAACAGGTTAGGCTTGAAGTCCCATGCCAACATCTGTCATTGTTCCTTTCTATGAAAGAATAGATTCAAAGTCACAGATGACTATGTTTTATTTTTGCCCTGCAGAATGAGCCCTTGTACTGCATAAACAACACTTTTCTGGCAGCTGAATACAGAGACAGAGTTGTGTATTCCCAGGTGACCTTGGCAACAGTCTAAGAGAGTGCAGATTGCTTTTCTCAATAAGTTCTGTGATAAAGTGCAACCATTCATTTTTCCCCTGAAACAGAAATACCTGGAAATTAAAGTCAATTGGAATGCAACATTAAACACGTAAACATTGTTTGAACAGATTAGGATATGGTTCTCTGCTCCTGCACTTCCTGCATGCCATTTTTTCACCATTGAAGTTAATGGGCAAGCAATCCAGGATCAGCACATGTGGAAGTGGAGAAAGCTGCCATTATGGCATGGAATGTCACCTCTGTCAAAAGGAAAGGAATTCAATTAAATTAATTGCCATTTAATATCCTCAGTTCTTCCCAAATGCTCTTCAGCCAATTAACTACTTCTGAAGTGTAATGTAGACATGAGGTATAATTTTTTGAATTTGTACCAGTAAAGGGAAAGTTTAATGATTAGAAAATGACATGCAGGTTGGGTTGAATATCCGATTTATATTCCCAGTAAGACTGACAACACAAAGTTGGGATAGTTTGCCTAGAAATTAATCTTCAGACAGTGGTGCCACTTATTCATGCCAGTGGGTTGTGTTCTACCTTCAAAATTCTTACCTTTGATGGTATATTTTGTGCTCAGAATCAGAATTAGAATCAGGTTTATTATCACTGACATATGTCGTGAAATTTGTTGTTTTGTGGCAGCAGTACAGTGCAAGACATAAACATTACTATAAGTTACAAAAATAAATAGTGCAAAAGAAGAATAATGAAGTAGTGTTCATGGGTTCATGGACCATTCAGAAATCTGATGGCGGAGGGGAAGAAGCTGTTCTTTAAACGTTGAGTGTGGGTCTTCAGGCTCATAGACCTCCTCCCCGATGGTAGTAATGTGAAGAAGGCATATCCCAGATGGTGAGGGTCCTTAGTGATGGATACTGCCTTCTTGAGGCACCGCCTCTTGAAGATGTCCTCAATGGTGGGGAGGGTCGTACCTGTAATAGAGCTGGCTGAGTCTACAACTGTCTGCAGCTTCTTTCGATCCTGTGCATTCGAGTCTCCATACTAGATGGTGATGCAACCAGTCAGAATGCTCTCCACCTTACATCTATAGAAATTTGCAAGAATCTTTGGTGACATACCAAATCTCCTCTAACTCCTAATGAAGTAAAGCTTCTGGTGTGCCTTCTTCATGATTGCATCAATGTGTTGGGCCCAGCATAGATCCTCTGAGATGTTGATGCCCAGGAACTTGAAGCTGCTCACCCTTTCCACCACTGATCCCTCAATGAGGACTGGTATGTGGTCTCCCGACTTCCCCTTCATGAAGTCCACAATCAATTCCTTGGTCCTTGCTGACATTGAGTGCGAGGTTGTTGTTGCAACACCACTCAACCAGCCAATCTATCTCCCTCTTGTGTGCCTCCTCATCACCATCTATTGAATGGGTTGAATCTCTAGGCATCTCACTTTCAATGAAAAATGAAGACACAGTGCTTCTCTTCCTATGGAAAAAAAACACATCACAGATTGCATTTATTTCATTTTCACAACAACATCTTACAATTTACAATTTCTGTACAAAAAGACAAACAGGTAAATTCCTGTCAGTCTTCACTCAACCTTTTGTCACTAATCTACCTCAAGGGGATTACACCTTCTATAATATTTCATTTCTTATACTCATTACTGAATGTTTGCCACTCACGCTCTCTTTGGTAACTGTCTTTGTAGCTCTGTGTAACTAATCCGTCAGGCTTATCGACAACCATCACGTAGTTGTCAGACGAAAAGTTGCTCACCAAGGAAAGAGAGCCAGGCATTATAGCCATCTGGTGTGTACTCAGAAAGGCTGCGATATCAGACTCAGGGACTCTCAGTCAGACTAGATTTGTCTTTGTCTTTGTAGTCATGCCATTTGTTGTAGACTTCACATTTTAGAAAGGGGACTGCTCTGTCACTGTGAAAGACGCAGCAGTATTGATTTATGCCTCTGAAGCTATTCAGTTGATATTAGTTGCATCAGACAAATCTCCGCCCAACAATACTTGAAGGACATAGCAAACCATCGGAGTGTGCAGTACTTTCACCAGGTTATAAATTTCAATACAATACAGTGCCTATTCGAGGCCCCAGACAATAAGCAAGGCATAATTCAGGTAGAACAGGAAACACTATCACTATACCATGTACTGTATCATATCATTAGGTGCCATGGATCATAACCCTTGGAACTTGAGCCAATAATGTGGGAAGTGCAAAAACAGTGGCCATTTGGAAATACAGTGCACTCCATGCCTTCATCACACATTCAACTGGCAGCCTGAAACGCAGATGCTCTGTCTGCTGAAAACAGGTGGGTATTTAAAGACTTGGTTAAAGGGGTATCAAAAAAAAGTCCTGCTGCTCTCTGAGTCATTTTGTATGAAAGGAAATTGAGGAGCCAGGTTGTTGATCCTCTAAGTGAACATTGTGATGCAGATAGTCATCACTGGCATTAGTTCAATTCCGATGGTTGTGGGTAGCTCCCTTTGAGAAGAGAAATAAACATTATAAACATGAAGTGCAACCAGTGCCTACCCAAACTGTTCCATCTTGTGCATATCTTTATTTATTCATCTTTCATTCTCTGGGCATTGCTGATGAGGGCAGCAATTATTGCTTATCACTAATTACTCTTGATAACGTGATGGTGAGTTCCCTTCTTGGACCACTCCAGTTTGTCTGGTGAAGATCCTTCACAGTTCTGTTGAATAGGGAGTTCCAGGATTTGGACATGGTGATGACAAATGACCAGTGATTATAATTCCAAGGTAGGATGGTGAGCAACTTGGAGGAGAACCTGCAGGTGGTGGTTTTCCCATGCACCTGCTGCTCTTGTCATTTTTGGTGGTAGGGGCCATGGATCTGGGAGGTGCTATTACAGTGAGGTGAATAATTGCTGTATGTTTTGTAGCTGGTATATACTGCAGCCACTGTATGGCGGTTGTGGAGGGAACGAATGTTCATGGATGGGGTGAGAGTCAAGTGAGTCGCATTGTCCTGGATGATGTCTAGTTTGAGTTGTCGGCACTGCACCTGCGCAGCAAGTGGAAAGAATTGTTGCACTCCTGATTTCTGCCTTGTAAATAGTGGAGTAACTTTGGGTTGTCAAAAGATGATTCGGGCACCATAGGACTACATATTAAAATCAGCAGATGGAAAGTCTCATCCAGGAGTATGCAGCTTCCCCCACGGCCAACATTGAAATATTACGTGATTCACCAGCATAGTGATGAGATGTTTAGCAAAGAGAAAGGTGCTCTTCCAGAAAAGAAAACTGCCTCCATATTCCATCTAACTGAATGTAAGAATACAGTATTATGGGGAATTTATTCCTTTCTTGTTTACTTCTGGTGTAGAAATTGTGCTGCATGGAAATTTGATATTACTTGGGCCTTTAATTGAGGTTTTGCCCAGCATAACATCTGACCCTGCCTTAAGGAACACCGCCCTTGTAGTGTGAGTAAGGATACTGGGTTGTTGTCAGCATCACAGAGCTGGAAAGTGTATGCTTTAATCTTTATGTAAATAAGCCTAGATCCATTTCTGTAAGGACAGTGGAGCCACTCTGTAGTGTAATTTTACTGATTACCTTGTTTTAATCAACACCTGAAGCTAGAAAGTCCTTTCTGACAGTTTGGAGGGGAATGGAACAATGTCTTGCCCTGTTGTGTCTTAGTCTGTTGTGTCTTAGTCTGCTGTGCCCAGATGGTTGCACCATTGCAATGAAGAAATAGCCGCCTGTATCTTTAAATGTTATTATTTGTTTTATTCAAATTAGATAACCAAAAACACATTCATGTTGTTTATTAGAACTCTTTATCGCCCATTTTGATCACCTTTCATCATTCATCCTCTTTAGCAAGGATGCTGCTATATTCATAGAAGTGTTGTTTGTTTGAATTGTATACTGAGTGGAAAAAATACTGCCTTGAACTCCTTCACAAGAGGTAGTAAAATAACAACATCTAACAAGATGCCAAACAACATCCACAGCAGCCATTTCATTAAGCTACAGATGTATTTTTGGCAAGTCATTGTGACCTAGAATTTTTTGGTGTCCTTGTGGAGAAATTCTGCTCTACCAGGAAGAGTTTAATTTATTATCCAGGTTGTAAGAACATTTCAAGCAGATTCCAGCATAATCTGGCAGTCATCAACAGACCTGCTGTCAGGGTGACTTGACCTTTACCAGTGTTTCTAATTGACTCACATTGGGGTTTTTGCAGTTTGCATGAGACCCAAGCAACTGGCAATGACAGCCATCTAAAGCCAATTTCAAAATAGCTCTAGTGTAAAGCTGAATTCTAACAACTGCAGCCAGCTCAGCAACAACCTGCAGAGATAAGGAAAAGACCAAATCCAAGGAAGCAGCATCAATACCACACAAATGACTGGCTAATAGAGGTTTGGAGGAGAAGAGATCCATCGGCACCAAGAATGTCGAAAGCCGTTAATGTCTCCATAATCAGTCTGATGGTAATTTAGGATCATTGGTGGTAGGTGCTGGAAGTTTTTATGTTTAATGTGAAGAGCCTATCATAGTCAACTCTGATAATCCGCGATCCAACCACTTGGAAATATGAATGGTTCAGCATCTGGCTCAAGAGGTGCTCATTCTCATGATTCCTTTAACATGGTAGGATCCCAGTTCTCACACTCCCTTTCCCTCACTGGCACCCCAATTCCTGCACTCCTGGAAACTTGACAGGTTCACTGGAAAATTTATCATTCTGCTTTGCAACATCTTGGGAAAAAAAGTGAAATATAAATGTGTTGGGGTATTAATAGTTGTGACGTTCATTAATCCAGGAAATCCACTACTCTGGCACCTTCGAAGTCCCTGGTGTGCTAAATTTATAGAGCTTTACTCCATGAATTATGGTTCATATGGTCAACAGGGAAGAAAAGGCAAACTGAAATAGAGGCCTCAAAATCCATAGTAGTAGCAGCAGTTGAATGGAAGAACATGCTGGGAAATGTAGAAGGCAAAAAGCAAACTATTCCTTTGCTTCCACAGATGCTGCTCAACCCAGCAGTTTGTTTTTGATCCAGATTCCAGCATCTGTGGTCTCTTGTGTCTCAAATATAGAAAAGCAACCCTGACTAGGAGACAGATTGCTGTCAGTGAAAGTGCATATTCCCTAAGACAGCGATAGGCTTCAATAATGAAATTGGATACTTAACAGAAAGAAATAATAAAAATAAGGAAGTGTAGCAGTTCAAAATAAAATGTACTGACATGCAAACATTCAGAGGAGAACAAGGGGAGAAACATCTTGGTTGGGTACTCCTAAGGGCCACCTGGTGGCATGAGCTTGCAATTGCATACCATTAACAAGATTTGAATGTAGCATTGAGGATTGTTAAAATGATTTTCTGTTGAAGGGGTTTTCACTGGAAAATGCCACATTGAAAAGGTTATCATCAATCTGTCATGGTGTTGCATTTGGGAAATCAAAACTGAGTGGCCAAGCAGAATGAGGGTGAAACTGTGGAGCTCATCTTGCTTTACTCATCACTGGATACTTTTGCTTAGTAAATTGAAATTCTATGTATTGAGTTAAGCTTTTAGTAAAGTAGGTGTTAGTGAATCTATTGTCATTGAAATCAGTAAATTTAAAATTGAAAGTGACTCACAGTTGCTGCAGTGCTATGCATTGCTTAATATTACACTATGTCTCTCTATCCAATTACATTGATTACAAAATCCAAAATGGAATGACGTATTACCCCAGTAATGCACCACCCGACATGGTACGGCCAATATAGATTAAGAGCATTCGGTAGTGATGAGGACAGTTGGCCCCAACATCCTTGGGCTTGGTAGGGTAAGAAACAAAAATCACTAAGGATTAGTCACCTAGTAGCTCTTTCAGCAAACTACCCATAAGTGCATCAGATGAAGGTTTGTGTTGTTTGTTAAGCTACCTCAAGTACCCGTTGTCTGGGCTCACACCTGAATTAGTAAATTCAGGAGATATTTAGGAACTATTGAGTTGATGGAATTAGATCTCAGTACAAGTTAGAAGGGTGTTTGTGGCTGGAATTTTGATGACATAATGATAGG
Organism: Pristis pectinata; assembly: GCF_009764475.1. Lineage (NCBI taxonomy): Eukaryota > Metazoa > Chordata > Chondrichthyes > Rhinopristiformes > Pristidae > Pristis > Pristis pectinata. The sequence goes on along the minus strand of NC_067414.1, from coordinate 50,640,024 downwards.
GACAGGGAGGAAAGTATGGACTGAAATATTGCAAGCTATTTCAAGTGTGAGGCTATGTCTAATTTTGTATTACCAGTCTTTGCACCAAGCTGCGTGTATTCCTAATGCCCATGGTCACCATAGTGTGGGGAGGGGCAATTAAATGTTAATGGCTACAAGAGGAGAAATCAGTTGCAGGATGATCGATTCCACTTCTAAAGGCTTCAGAACAATCCACACTTCAGGTGAAATGTTGAAATTCTTAACAAAAAAATAATCACCAGCTCTCAAGCCCATTGTGCAGAGTACACCACTCATGTAAGTGAAATTATTTATCTTGCGTGCAGACTGTTCAGCAGGCTGGTTTTAGGCATCCAAGCATTGATCTCTTCTGCAGGTGAGAGAGGACTGACAGCCATACTAGGCAGCACACAGCTATTCTTGCCAAAATAGTTAATTCAGTAACCTAGTTATAAGCTCAGAGAAGCAAAGGTTGTGTGGGATGATGTGAAGGAAGGGCAGGGAGGGAGGTGGTACAAGGTGAAGAACACAGCTGCGAAATATCCAGTAACAGCTTCCCTCAAATCTGGCATAATTTAACAGAAGACCTGTTAAATTGCTTCTTTTTCTGTTTCTGGCTACGTGGAGTTAAATTGAGAGCAGTTTTTCAATGTTGATTGCACAGTGTTCAGTTCCATTCACAACTCCTCAGCAAATGAAGCAGACTATGCCTGTACGTGGCAAGACTTAGACAACATATGTGTTGGCCTGATAAGTGACAAGTAATATCTGTGGCATAAAAGTGCCAGAAAATGACCAGCTCCAAAAAGGGAGAGTCTAACTGTATACTCATTCAATGGCATTACTATTGCCCAGTACCCCACCCTAGTGTTGACTATTGACCAAAATCTCAAATGGACCAGCCACATAAAATACTGTAGCTACAATAGCAGTCAGATTTTGCAGCAAGTGACTCACCTCTTGACACTCCAAGCTCCTTCCACCATCTATAAGGCACAAGAAATACATTCTATTTGCTTGGATGATTGCAGCACAAACAACTCTCAAGAAGTTCAACACCATCCAGGACAAAGCAGCCCACTTGATTATCACTCCATCCATCAGTCTAAATATTTATTCCCTCCATCACAAGGGCACAAAATGTACTGCAGTTACTCACCCAGGCTACCCTGACCGCACCTTCAAAGCCATGACGTCTACCACTAAGAAGGACATGGGCAAAAGATGAATGGGAACACCTCCACTTTCAGGTTCCCCTCCACACCCACACCATTCTGACCTGGAAATATCTTGCCAGTTTTTCATCACTGTTTCTGGATCCTGGAACTCCCTGTTCAAGAACTTTGTTTACCACTACCTTGTCAAGTACAAATAATTCTGGCCTTGCCTTGCCAGCATTTTAGGGATCCAGATCCCTAAAATGAAAAAGTCTAATTATAAGCATGGTCGAGATTTGTTACAAAGTGAAATCAACTTTATAGTAAAATATTGTAAAATCCATTCTCAGTACACCTTTGGAGAAGTGCATCTAAATATTTATCATAGCCTTGAATTGCTGCTTCCCGCTTTTTTCCGATAATTACAGCCACAGAATTACCTACAAGGACTACAAAGACCTGAAGTCCTTTCACAAACGTGTGCATTTTTCTTTGCAATATTTCTAGGATGTAGAGTTGATCCTTATGGCAATGCTTCCAGTGGTAACTCCCAAGAGGTATATGGATAGCTGTTAAATATTATTATTCCTGTAAACTTGCATGCTAAACCTTGTTTTAAACTTTAGCACTGTATGGGTGTATGCCTACATCATCTTTCTATGGCACTGGAGAATGCTCTCTTTTCATGGTCTTTTTCTCCTTGGGATCTAAACATGTACCAGTGATTCATCCTTCTTCAATATGGCTACTACTGAAATAATCCAAGCAGTAGTGTTATGAGAGTTTAGGGTATTTTGTCTGTCTATTCTCAGACTACCTAGCTTGTCCCTCAGAGCTATCAGAACCCAATGAGGAACATGTTGCACTAGATGCATTGTTTCATTATGCCTGATTTGGTTTATGCCTTTTAAGTAAGTTGTCCAGTTCTATCACTAAACATCTAAGCATCAAACAATCCTATTTTACAGGACTTAGTGCATTTAACACATAAAACACCATCTGCTGGATAATGATATATTAAATGCATCATTATCATTACACTTGACAACATTCATTGCTCACCCATATCTTTCTGCCCAGCAGAGATCTTAAAGTCCATTTAAGACCACAAGCTAACATTCCATCTTAGTCACCATGCTGAACCAACAATTGTACTTGTCCTTTAACAGCGAGGCAAGCTCCATCATAATCTATAAATTCCACTATTACAGGTTTAAAATCTCAACTTTCTTTCTTGTATTAATCATCTGTATCCATCTGAAATTTCAGGTAGTTGCCTGATTCTAATTTAAGTGTGACACTTTCCTCATCAAGCAAATCATTAGTACTGACCTCATTGATAAGAAAACAACTTGTTTCTGGTTGCTTAACGATTGTTCCAGCTGTCCATTTATGTGCGTCTGATTCCTTTCCACTGCTTTTTTGTTTTGAAAAATGATTACTTTTTCCACATCTGTTACATATTTTACCAAAAGGCAAGAAGCAATTCTATCCTGTGAAACTTGTGCTTCTTCCCACATTTCCAACAGTGTTGTGCCCTTGGGGTTTCTTTAGCTTTGGCTTGCAGCTTTGTTTCTGTCAGATTTAGAGATTTCCTTGGGTTTATGTACTGCACTCATCCTGTTGACTCACTAATTATTTCAAGTTTGAACCTTTGTTTTCTACCGCATGGCAAATCCCGTCCATTTTCTGTAAGTTCAGGTTAATTTCTTGAAGCAAACTTTCCTGCAGCTGTGAGTGGGATTCCAAACATTGTTCATATGATTAATCATATGGTTCACCAGCATCCTGCCTTCTCCTGTAAACTTGAATCTCTCAAACAAAATGATTTTTTTGTTTGTGGCTGGCAGTAGCTGTATTGATGAAACTTGCTGAATGCTATCTTGCATTTCACCTCCTCTTCAGCCAGTCTATCCAAGTGGAATAAACCACATACTTCTACCCTGCCCCTACCTGGACTCATTCCATCCACTTCTAGCATATTTCCGGCAAGCTAATTTGACTATCTTCCTCTTTTCTACAATATAACCATTTTGAGAGCTTGTGATGGTAGCCATAATGCATACAGTTAAGTTTTTGCTCATCAAAACGGGAAGTGATTTAAAGTTAAGTCAATCACACTGCTCCACAAATTGATTCCTCTTAAATTATAGAGACCAGATTTGTTACAAAGAGACATATGTAAATTAAAATGAAGTAACCATACTAAACCCCAGGGAAGCAAGCAGTTTATAGACTGTTTTGTTTGCTGCTTTCAGGAAGACATACTCCAGAACTCTTTGCAACAAGTAAGTAAACACATGCACCCATGTGACCTCACTCTCCCATGCAACAATAATTACTTTGTGAGTTCATAGTTCTCTTTACAGTTTGGTTAGCTGTGAGTTCAGTGACAGGACCACCTGGAGGAGAAAAGAAAGCAGGAGACTGGAGACCTCAGGGGAGATCAGGGTTGGGGACTAATTGGAAGAGTGGGTAGTGTAGATGAGAGGTCTTGGGGGTACATTGGCGATGAAAATATGTTGGAGGAGTCAGGGGTGGTCATCAGTTAAGGCGAATTGGGTGAAGCATGTAAACAGGGATCAAAAATTAAGTGGAAATATACGTGCCTCTCAGATCCAGATGTCCTGATTTCCCTTTAGACTGCCAGGTTTCCCAAGTCCAGGGAAATCTAACCAGCCAAGGTTAAATTTGAAATGGGACACACAGCATCGTTGTATGTTTAAGGAACTGAACTGCCTCCTTGTCAGCAGGTTATTCCTGTGCTTCTCTTAAAACCAAGCAGTTTCAGATTTGCTACATTTCAAGTGGCACTTGCCCCATACCACTTAATATCTTCCGTCTTTCAAAACATGAAATTCATTCCAGTGGTGATAGTCGAATCTGAATGATAGACTGTGGTTGAAGCTTGAACGTTGAATGACTATTACCTTTCCTTTCTACCAGTGGCCAGTAATGACTCATGTTAAGTTTTACTTTCATTTTCTCCCAATATTGTATTTTGGCATTTTCTTCTATTCTTCTCTGCCCCTTGTACCAGTGTTCACAAACCAAATGCAATAAGTTTTAAGTTATTGGAACACGATATTAAGGTTAATTTAAGAGGAAAATATATGTATTTTTGAAGTATACATATTCTGCCATGGTTTCACTGCTCTCTGTCCATTGCCCAAAGACTCTGCTCCCCATGAATCCAAAACAGTGTAAGAGTAGAGTCACTTACCTCAGTTGGATTACTGTATATTTAATGCTGTTAAGGTATGCTCTTCTACAGGTGGCAATGAAGCACTCAACAAAATTGTGATTATGTCCATGACAAAAAGCATAGTGCAAATGTAAATAAAAACATAAAGTTGGTCTGAAAAGAGGAATATAACTTAATTGTGTCCAAGCACACAGGCAAGATCTCGTTTAGATGCAGATAAAGTTGTCACATTAACTAAGCAATAAGCTTTAGTAATTCATATTATTCCTGTAAAAATGCATACTTCTATGCACAAGAAACAAACTTGACAAAATTAATTTCATTCAATTACAGCTACATTTCCTCAAAGGCGAACCCCATAAACAAAAGACATACTAAGTTAAGTGGTGATGTTATTAGGAAACAGCTCTTTAACGTCTTTATGTTCTTTACTTCTTAGCCGAAGATGTGGGCAGTATAGCATGAACCAAATTCATCCGAAGAACAGTATGGGGAACCCTCATTATGAACGGTCCTTCTCCCAGGACTCTTTGGATGAATTTTCCATGGATGACTACTGGAGTGAAGTAGAACACATCCAGAAAACCCAGGAAAATGCCCAGGAAGAGCAAGAAGAAGTGTCTATCAAAGTACCCGATGGTGCGTGAAATCCATTGATAGAACTCCTATAATGTATTAATGTATCTAAATGATTAGCCTTTTTTTTTTGCAAAACAGCTAGTTAAATACATTCCAGACAAGATTTCTTCCATTTCCACTTGTATAATGAGGCTGAAAATAGCCAAAGACTAAAAGAGCAATAAAACATCAAAATTCACCATATTAAATATATGTGTCTATTTGAATAGAATTTTAACAAATTAAATAAAATTTTGGCCAGAAGATCCCATAGAAGCCCATTCCCTAATTACAAGTGCAGCAGAATGTGAACAGGGCCCTTTTCATATCTTAAGCAAGAGTTGAACTGATCACTATTTGTAGTGGGAGCTCCAACTGTGTACAGGACACATTGGATACCCTCCATGGAATATTAAAGTGTAGTGGGGAGAAATTTGCCTCTGCTCTGTCAATAGAATCAAGTATGATGAGGCAACCAGCAGTTGATAGATACTCTTTTTGTTTTAGGAAATACAATTGAAGTAACTGTTTTCATTACTGATATTTAAAGTCCGCTACTTCAAGCAATGAAATACTCACACCTGAAAGATTAAAATATTTGATTTTGAGATGCTAGCAGATCAATATATGACTGCCTTATGAGTATCTAGCCAGAAGAAGAGCAGCTAAATAAATAAATGCCTTTGGGTCTCAATGCCAAGAATGCTCAGGCCCAGTTACATTTTAGAATCTAGCTCTAAATGGTCATGCAGTGAAGACTTCTTTTTACACAAATTGTAACTTTTTTACAATTTACCTATTGTTACTGTTTGTCTTTCATTCTATTTTTTTCCTTCCTTTTTGTGCAGAAGGGGAGGTGGAGGCAGAGTGGCTGAAGGATGCAGGCCTTTCGGGTTTGGTCAGTGGAGACACCCAGGACAGCATAACGTTACTGTCCACCCTGACCCGTACCCAAGCAGAAGCTGTTCAGAGAAGAGTAGAAACATTTACAATGACGATGAGGAAAAAGAATAAGCAACCAATCCCTGATGTCAGGGACATCTTCAGTCAACAGGTAGGAGGGTAAATACACTTTAGTAGAGTCTAGGGAAGCAGACCTCAAATTCTTTTAAGATTTGCATGTCGTATGGAAGGTTTGTTTAACAAGAATCTAATACTTTCAACTCTCTACTTCTATAAAGTGACAGGATAATTAAGTGGGCTCTGTAGTTTGGAGGTATGGTGGGCATGGTGTGGGATGGAGGCAAAAAACAAAGTGTCTGCAATAATGATTCTTAATGCGGGATCTGGAACGTCAAGGGGCTTTCTAATCTTCTACCTTGAATAAATACCTGTAGAGTTCCCAGGAGGTGAGCATTATCAGCCATTGGCAGCATTTCAGCAGGGGTTCTGCCAACTTCCTACCAAAGGAGGTAGGGAGGACATGTACACGCACAGAATATTCTTTCAAGGCATAGTCACCATAACAACTTCTAATGCAGAAAGACAAACATTCAAAGCAGCAAGGAAATTAGAGGTGGTGAGAGAAGCAGACAGGCATGCTTTGCTTCCTTCTGTTTAATTGCCTGCAGTGGACATACAGTGCAGTCTAATTGCACGCAAAGGTGTTAAGGGTAGACAACTCATAAAATAATTTACATTAAATACAGAGTATGAAAATAGATTACTCTGTCTTATAAATAAGCACCAATGGATTGTATAACAGTTCAATTTATTGCAAAGAAGTAGAGAGAATTAATTTGGAATTCTTGTTTTACAAACAGCATGGAAATAGGCCCTTCCGCCCATTTCATCCATGCTGACCATGATGTCTATCTGAGCTAGTCCCACTTGCCTGCATTTGGCCCATATTCCTCTAAATCTTTCCTATCTACGTACCTGTCCAAATGTCTTTTAATCATTGCAATTGTACCTGCCTTAACAGCTTCCTCTGACAGCTCAATCTATATACCCACCAGTCTCTGTGTTTAAATGTTGTCCCTCAGGTCCATTTGAAAATCTTTTCCCTCTCACCTTAAAACCATGACCTTTAGTCTTAGATTCCCCTACCCCAGAAAAAAGACTATGACCATCTACCTTATCTATGCCCTTCATGGTTTTATAAACCTCCATAATGTCACCGCTCAACCTCCTGAGCTCCACGGAAAAAAAGCCCAGCCTCTCCAGCCTCTCCTTATAATCAAGCCCTCCAGTCCTGGTAACCTCTTTGTGAATCTTTCCAGCTTAATGACATGGTAGAACGAGCAGAACTGCACACAATACTCCAAGTGTGGTCTCATCAATGACTTGAGAGTTGTAACCCGACATCCTAACTCCTGTACTCACTGCCCTGAATGATGAAGACAAGCTTGCCAAATTCCTTCTTCACCACCCTGTCTACCTGTGTCGCCACTTTATGGGAACTATGTACCTGTCCCCCTAGGTCTCTGTTCTACAGCACTCTCCAGGACCCTACCATTTACTGCATAAATCCTGCCCTAGTTTAACTGACCAAAATGCAACATCTTGTACTTGTCTGAGTTAAGTTCCATCTGCCATTCCTTGGCCCACTTCCCCATTGCATCTACATCCTGTTGTAATCTTAGATAACCACCTTCACTGTCCACTACACAAATTCTGGTGTCATTCACAAACTTACTAACCATGTTACCAACATTGTTATCCACATCTGTGAAATATATCTGAGGAGACACAACGGACTGCAGATGCTGGGATGTGGAGCAGCACACAATCTGCTGGAGGAACTCAGCGAGTCGAGCAACATTTGTTGAGGGAGAGAAAATGTCAAGGTTTTAGGTCAAAAACCTGCATCAGGCCTGAGAGTGGAGAGGGGAGATAGCCAGTATAGAGAGGAGAGGGGGAGGGGTGAGACAGGAACCCGAGGTGATTGGTGGACCGAGGAAGGATGAAGGTGATGGGCAGGTCGTGCCAGGAAGGTGGGGGAGAGAGGGTAGGATGGAGTCAGGAAACAGAGGCAGGTGGATGATGGATGGAAGTAGGAAAAAAGAAGAGGTGGGGTGAGGAGGGAAGGGTGAAAGCAGAGACAGCTACTGGAGGGTAATAAGCGGGAACACAGAAGCTGCCAGTGCTGGAATCTGTTAAGTGAGGTAAATATATCTGACGCAGTCAAAAGCTACTCTCTGGTAATGTGCCCAAACCTTAGCCACAGGTTTGCTGGGGTGATTTAAGCAGAGGGATTAATCCTTGTAAAATAAAATGGCTTAATCTTCATTATTAAAAAGCAAAAACAAAGAAGTGCACAAATGGGCAGCACTTCTATAATTTCCATTCATATGTACATGATAATGGACACACAGACCAATCACTGAAGAGTAAGCCTACACAGACACGTGGGATCATATGTTAAAGTGGATCTGCGCATTGGAGTTCAGCGCAGGGAAACGACTTCAAGTAGGGCAACTTGTTAAAAACAATCCTTGTTTCAGTTTCCCCTCAATCATCAAACACCACCCTAGCCTTCACCACAAACACTTTTCCCACCCAGCTGATTTCACGGTGATACCAACCCCAGCAACCAGTCAACACACTGAAACTGCACCTTTCCCCTCAGCGACAATTGAAATCCATGCATCCCACTGCCCTTGACCCCCTGACATCCCATGATCAGCCGGCCCAAACTCCCACCATCTTACCAACAATGCCTTCCACCACCCATCCCAATAGCAAACTTCAAATCAAGGGATACTTTTAAAAAGCAGAGTTGTTCATCTCCTGCCTATGTATACTGTGCATGTAGAAGATAAGATATTGAAAACTAAGAACATATGTAATCGCCCATTGAGTATTCATATTGTAGAACCACATGTTCACTTCCCGTTAGCAGGCAGCCTCACTATTTGATTTGCATGGTCATTGGGTGAGGTTCTGTGCTCCCAATATCAGAACTCAAGCTTTTAAAAAAAGCCAAGGAGCCAATGTTACAAAGTCAGATTATGAATGAGTGGCTTCAACTCAGAATCACCATTAAGTATTTCAATTGGGGCACTGTGTGAATGTTTACCAGCAAAAAAAGAACTATTCACCATTGCCAATATCACAGGGTTTAATTTGAAGGCTTATCTTTAAACAAATTCGGACCACAGGATCATTATGGACATTAAAGGGTCCTTTCATTGTAGTTAGAGGAAATGTTATAAAACTCTTGCCCAATTTGTGTAGTGATGCATTTTCTATGCTGCCAGATACAAGTTCAATGAAAAATATATTATGACTGAAAACCAGGGACTTGAGCAATATCTGCGATTTTCTTTCCACTTCATGTGTCTGCAGTATAAAACATGAAGGACCTTGGGCAGACATTATCACATACAATGATGTGGAGTGCCCACTTTCAGAAGTTTCTTGTGTTGTCTACAGGCCATTCCTGTAGGAGCTGCCTTCCTCAGCACCCATGAGGCATGCATCTGCTCTGCACTGGGAACCCAATTTTGCCAGGTGGTCTTTCACTCATTTACCTACTAGCTCACTTTAAGTTTTACCCAAACTCCCTGTGCTTCTAAAGACTACCCAGCTCCCAATTCATAACTCTCACCCCATCCCCAACCACTATACTCTTTTTTTTTTCTCCCCACCCCCCCCCCCCCCCACATCCCCCACATTTAACATCGTACTCTCACACACAAAACATCCAATGGCTCTCTCTGCAGTAACCATTTAATACACCTTTGCAGTTGCCAAAGAAACTCTTGCCCTTAATTTGGCATCCCCCTCCTTCCCCCCATTGTGGTTTATATAACTCCCCCAGCTACCTCATTTCCGCCTTTAGTCCTTCGACTGGGCGGAGAATAAAGTGAACCCATAAACATTGATATGCTAAACACCTGTCAACTGCAGCTGAGTTGTACGCAATATCATGGAAAGTGTCTCTATGTTGACTTCTAGGTCTCAAGAACAAGTGAAGCTTCAGCTGTTACAGCTGATGAAAGTGAATCGGACAACACCACTGAGAAACAGGAAGGTATGAAGTACATCTTACAGGATTTAAGTGTGTTCTTACCGATTATTTTGGTAGTTTTTGTCACTTGTTTTCCAGTTACAATTTCTTAACTAAATGTGAAAATACTTCATTCGCCTATTCAGAGTTAATCTGTCTTTCTTTCAACTATCGTTCTACTAAAATGTCATTAATCCCAAACAGATTCTATCTCTGTACATACTTACCATCTGTTGTGTGTTTCCATCATTTTTTTGTGTGTTCTGATGGATCACATTCCACTCAGAATTTTAGTTAATTATCAATCAGCTTTCTAATTACTTCAAAAGGCCAAGCATTTAGCATTTTATGTGCTCTGCAATTTTTAAAGAACCAGTTATATGCTTCTAAATTTCCACAATTCCAAAGTTATTCATTTTGTTGTGGGTGTGTGACAAAATGGAATGTTTACATATTGAATGTCATGTTTCAAAAGAACTGCATATGATGCAGGCATTTTAATGTAAATTAGTTGTTCATTTGGAATGCTCTATCTTTGTAACTTGGAGAGGATAAAAACAAAGGTTAAATATTGCAATTCACTTCTCAGCTGGTTATCATCATCTGGAAAGAGACTTGGTTTGGTTTGTAATATACAGCTCTTTTACTTCTAGATCAACTGATCAGCTTGGAGACGAAGGATGAATGCACCCAACAAACAGCTGATATAAATCTAGAAATATCATACTCTGAGCAGGCTGCAAACATGAAAGTAAAATTAAGCAACCTGAAGCTCAATAGAGAGGATGATGCATCCCTGCCTGTAAGTAGTGTCAAAGAATAATACTGAATGGGGGCAATTTCAGAAATGCCATTAATCCCATTGTCCAAGAAACAGATAGCACTGAAATACTCTGCAGGTCAGGTAGCATCGGTAAAAGAGAGAAACAGAGTTAACATGTCAGGCCAATGACCCTTCAACAGGATCTTGAGTCGGAAGTGTTATTGCTGTTTCTACTTTCACAGATGCTGCCTGATTTCCTGAATTTTCTATTTTTGTTTCAAAATTTCCAGTATCTGTAGTCTTTTGATTTTCAATTCTACTGTCCTGCTCTTTTCCCTCTAGCCCTGTAAATCTTTTTCCTTCAACTATATGTCTAATTCCCTTTTGAACATCATCATAGAATATGCTTCCATTACACCTTCAGGTAGTTCATTCCAGATTGTGAGTCAATGCATAACTTCGATTTTCCCTCACATTGCCTCTGGTGTTTTGCTGCTTATTTAAATTCAGTATCCTCTGGTTATCAACTTTTTTTTCCATATTTGCTCCATCAAAGCTTTCCATAATTTTGAACACATGTATCAAATATCCCCTTAAACTTCTTTCCTCCAAAGACAACCATTGTCTCCTGTCTCTTTACAAAACTGTTATTCTGCAACTCTGGTATTGTATTTAAAAATTATTTCTGCACATACTGCAAAAAAGAACATGGGGCCATAGAAAATAGGAGCAGGACTGGGGAACTGAACATGTTCACCACCTTCAGGGGGAAGAAATTTCTCTTGATCCCGGTTCTAAATGGTGTTGGCTATGACCCCTGGTCCTGGACTCTCCAACCATTAGGAACATCCTCCTTATTATCCAGTTTATCATTTTCTATTATAACTTGGTAGATTTCTGTGAGATCCCCTCTCATTTGTCTATACAGCAATGAGGCCTAACCTTTCCAATCTCTCATTATACATCAATCCTGCCTTCCTGGGAATCAGTCTAGTATATCTATGTTACACTCCCTCCATGGCAAGAACATCCCTTCTCAGATACAGATGACTCCCACTTTACAGGAGGGTTGTGTTGCTAGAAAACAGTCCATATTGTGATATTCCGTAACATGAAGTCTCATCTTCTGTGCATGTGCCAAGAAATGAGAGTCGATTTAAAAAAAAATCAACACAAAATTTACATAAACTCCATAAGAGTGAATTTTATTCTGTACAGTGATGTGCAATAGTTTGGGCACCCCTGGTCAAAATTTCTGTTACTGTGAATAGCTAAGCGTGTAAAAGATGACCTGATTTCCAAAAGGCATAAAATTAAAGAAGACACATTTCTTTAATATCTTAAGCAAGACTACTTTTTTATTTCCATCTTTTACAGTTTCAAAATAACAAAAAAGGAAAAGGGCCCAAAGCAAAAGTTTGGGCACCCTGCATGGTCAGTACTTAGTAACAACCCCTTTGGCAAGTATCACAGCTTGTAAACGCTGTCTATAGTGGGATTTTCACCCATTCTTCCTTGCAAAAGGCTTCAAGTTCTGTGAGATTCTTGGGGTCGTCTTGCATGCACTGCTCTTTTGAGGTCTATCCACAGATTTTCAATGATGTTTAGATCGGAGGACTGTGAGGGCCATGGCAAAACCTTCAGCTTGTGCCTCTTGAGGTAGTCTTGTGGATTTTGAGGTGTGTTTAGGATCGTTATCCTGTTATAGAAGCCATCCTCTTTTCACCTTCAGCTTTTTCTTTACAGACAGTGTGATGTTTACTTCCAGAATTTGCTGGTATTTAATTGAATTCATTCTTCCCTCTACCAGTGAAATGTTCCCCGTGCCACTGGCTGCAACACAAGCCCAAAGCATGATCGATCCACCCCTATGCTTAACAGTTGGAGAGGTGTTCTTTTCATGAAATTCTGCACCCTTTTTTTTTTCCAAACATACCTTTGCTCATTGCAACCAAAAAGTTCTATTTTAACTTCATCAGTCCACAGGACTTGTTTCCTAAATGCGTCAGGCTTGTTTAGATGTTCCTTTGCAAACTCCTGGCACTGAATTTTGTGGTGAGGATGAAGGAAAAGTTTTCTTCTGATGACTCTTCCATGAAGGTCATATTTGTGCAGGTGTCGCTGCATAGTAGAACAGTGCACCACCACTCCAGAGTCTGCTAAATCTTCCTGAAGGTCTTTTGCAGTCAAGTGGGGGTTTTGATTTGCCTTTCCAGCAATCCTATGAGCAGTTCTCTCAAAGTTTTCTTGGTCTTGCAGACCTCAACTTGACCTCCACCGTTCCTGTTAATTGCCATTTCTTAATTACATTATGAACTGAGGAAACAGCTACCTGAAAACACTTTGCTATCATTTTATAGCCTTCTTTTGCTTTGTGGGCATCATTTATTTTAATTTTCAGAGTGCTAAGCAGCTGCTTAGAGGAGCCCATGGCTGCTGATTGTTGGGACAAGGTTTGAGGAGTCAGGGTATTTAGAAGGCTTTGAAATTTGCATCACCTGGCCTTTCCTAACAATGACTGTGAACAACCCATAGCCCTAACAAGCTAATGAAGGTCTGAGACCTTGGTAAAAGTTATCTGAGAGCTCAAATCTCTTGGGGTGCCCAAACTTTTGCATGGTGCTCCTTTCCTTTTTTTCACTTTAAAGTTGTACAAAACAAAAATAATACACTGATCTTGCTTAAAATGTTGAAAAGAATGTTTCATCTTTAACTTTATGACTTTTGGAGATCAGTTCATCTTCTACTCACTTAACTATTCACAGTAACAGAAATTTTGACCAGGGGTGCCCAAACTTTTGCATGCCACTGTATCTCAAATTTTTGAGTAGTGATTTGTGAATTCTCTAAGGGCAGATTTCTGTTACCTGAACAGCCATAATGTGAGGGTCACCTGTAAGGAGACCAAATCTGCACACAAACCTCCAAATGGGATCTCACCAAGACCCCCTGCAGTTGCAGCAAAGTATCCTTTCTCCTGTTCGCAAACACTCTCCAACGTAGCATTTGCATTCCTAAAGCCTGCTGCAGCTGAATGCTTGGTCTCAGCGACAAATGTACAAGGACAGCCAGGTCTCATTATACCTTCCCTTCTCCCAATCTATCACTATTCAGAAAATATGTTTTTCTAATTTTAGAACAAACTGAATAACCTCAAATTTAGCCATGCATTTGCTCACTCCCTCAGTTTGTCAAAATCCCTCCGCATCCACCTCACAGCTCACACTGCCCCCCAAGCTTTTAGTTTAGTTCCCTCATCCATATCATTGATTTATATTGAAAATAGCTGGGACCCAAGTCACTCTCTGCTACCTGTAGAAAAACCCATTTAGACCTACCTTCTGATTCCTATTTGTGAATCAATTCTCAATCTCTGCCACTTATTCCCAATTGTATGTGCTTGAATTTTACACTCTAACCTCTTATGTAAGTACAAATAAACCACATCCGACGGTTCTTTTTTTTTAAACTATTCTACAATGTATATCCTGAAAAGCTCCAGTAGATTTGTTAAGTGCGATTTCTCTATCATAAACCCTGTTGACTTTGTTCAGTCCTGTTTATTGCTTTCTAAGTGTTCTGTTATCGCATCTTTTATAATATTCTCACATTTTCCCCACTACTAATGATAGATGTACTGGTCTATAATCCCTTTTTTCCCTTCATCCTCTTTAAATCATGGGATTATATTGCCACATTCTGATCTGCTCCAGAGTCTAAAGAATTTTGTAAGATGACCACCAATACATCCATCATTTCCAGGACCATTTCTTTTAGTCTTCTGGGATATGGATTATAAGGCCCTGGGGGTTTGCTTAATTTTAGCCCCATTTATTTCCCTAGCACAATAACTAATACTGATTTCCTTCAGTTCTTTTCTCTGTCCAGACTGTTGTTTCCCAAGCATATCTGGGATGTTATTTGTGTCCTCCCTTGTGAAGACCAAACCAATGTATGTGTTTAATTGTTCTGCCTTTTTTTGTTCCCTGTTTCTAACTGTACAGCATCTGCCATTCCAAGGCTTTGACATCTTTCAGAAAGTTTGATTTCCATCGTTGAATATAAAGCTGTAGCTTAGATCTAAACAATGGTTTATCATAATGTTTCTGTTCTTGTGCTCTATCTCTCTATGAAGCCAGGAATCCTTCATGCCTTTTTAAACAGCTTTCTTAATGTGTTCTGCCAACTTCAGAGATTTGTACTCATGTACCCTAAGGTCTCTATGCTCTAATGGCTCCTTTAAAATTGCACCAGTTATTTCATATTGTTTCTCTTCATTCTTCTTATCGAAATGTAGTGCATCACAATCAGCATTAAATTTCACCTCATATTTCTCACCGTTTCATCAAGCCCCTGAAATATCCTTACTGTTTGCTACTTTTCTATATTCTTTGTCCCCTGGAAACTTTGTAATTATGCCTTGCATTCCATGGCTTTAATCTATCTCAAGCATATGTCTGGTTTATCCTTTTTGCCTTTTTTGAACACAGGTGCATAATTTGCTACCTGCAGTCCTTACAAACCAGTCCAACATCTTTAGAAAGATTGGAAACTATATTGTCACACTTATTTGGCAGCTAAGATGAATTCCACCTGGACAGAGTGACTTTTCTATTTCAAATACACCAACCTTTTAAGTATCTTGTTACTTTTTTCATCTGATCCAATTTGTCTTCCATCTCCTTGTCTGCAGTAAATGAAAATTTAAAAAAAAGAGCAGATGCTGGCAATCTAAAATAAGGCAGAAAACACTGGAAACACCCACCAAGTCCGGCAATAGCTGTTGAGAGCGAAACAGACTTAACATTTCAGGTTTGAGACCCTGATGAAAAGTCTCAGAGTGGAAAATCTGTTTCTCTTTCCACAGATGCTGCCTGACCTGTTGAGTATTTCTTGCATTTTCTCTTTATATTATGATCTACTGTTATTTAAAAAGTGGCATTCCTGCTACTAGTGAGGCTGCCATCTCTCATTCCATAATTTGTTTTTCCACAATAACTAACCTGTGCACCTCAGAATCAAATGTCAAACAGTTTCTTTTCAAGGCTGAAAAATCCAAATTCCTATCGTCTTTCTGACCTCAAACAATAGGAATCAATGTTTGGCTCTTTCCTGCAGAGTTTTAAATATTTAAATATTTTCCTTGTGGCTTGAAGACCAGGACTGGACACAAAATTCAGTTTTCATCTGACCACAGTAGTATGTATTTTGATCAGGATTTCCTTGGTCTTGTATTCTCCTAACATAGATATGTAGCTTAGCATTTTGATGGTTTTGATGATGATGCTTGCATTAATTGGACATAATTTAACACTGAGTCAAGAGGATTTCTACTTTTCATTCAATTTCATTCATGGCTATTTCAGCAATGTTCATAAAGTGCAGCTACCCATTTTTTGTTCTCATGTGCAGTATTTTACATGACTACATTCAATTGGATAGGAGAAAGGGTGAGAGAATTCATTTTGGAAGTCAAAGTCAAGAAATGAGAGTAGAAGACATTTAATGGTGAATAAAGAGATGTAAGGGTTTAAATACATAATCTAAAAGATCCTGAACTATTTATTTATTCATTCATTTCATGCTTATTTGTGCTTTACTGTCCAGGTTAATTAATATTCATAAAATTATATAATTGTTAAGCTACATAAGGAACCCATTCGGCCCATGTAGTGTATGCCAGTTCATTGTAGAGTCAGACCCATTTCCCTGGACTTTCTCCACAGACTTTTTTTTTCCCTTTTCCCTTTTGTAAACCCTGATTAAGTCTATTTCCACCATTCTTTGAGGTACGGTGATCCAGATCATAATCACTCTCTGAATAAAAGAAAATCTTCTGCCCATCACCTTGAATCTTTATTTTCTGGTCTTGAACTATTTTCAAATGGGAACAGCTTCGCTTTATTTTCTTTTGATTTGCTTGTCTTGATGTTATACGCCTCCATCAATCTCCTTTCAATCATTTTTGCTTTAAGGAGAAATACACCATTCTCCCCAGTCTAACTTTAAAGTTGACTTCATAGGCATTTCTTATGTTCTTCTCTGAAACTCCATCGAAAATTCTGCCCTGGTCAGTTTTCTTGAGCTGATGATTCATTCCTTTGAAGCTAGTCCTTTTAAATTTATGTTCCCCTTTCTCATACATACATAATCATCAGGGCCTGTATATCAGTCTACCATCTAGATTATAACCACAATCTAATATATCAAGGTTTTATTCCTGTATGAATAGAAAGAGCCCCAACGCTATTCAGAGAGCTGGGGAGTTCACCCACAATGCTGATAAATATTTATCCATTCAGGAATACCATCAAATAAACAGATGATTTAAATCACTTCTTTCATTGCTATTTGTGGACTTTGCTGTGCAGAAATTAGAGGATAGAATTTTCCATATTATTCAGCAGTTACATCAGAATAATACTTAATTGTTTATGAAGATCTTTGGGGTGTCCTGAGACTGTGATTGTACCTTTCTTTTATAAGAACTACCGACTCCCAAAGGATAAGACAGGGACAACCAAAGCAGGAGACCTTGCACCTCAGGACATGAAGAAAGTGCGCTCATTGGCTCTGATTGAAATGACTGCACTCTATGACACACTTGGTATAGATTTCAAACATCATAAAGCAATAAAAGTTAAAATTAAAGGTAATTAAAATATATTTTGTTCAAATTTGAAGTATTGATTTTCTATTTTGATAGATTATTTGTGTATAAGCTATCCGTATATTTTACTTGTCATGAAATCATATATGTTATATGCACATCTTTAATTGTATTATTTTCCATTAGGTTGAACTAACATTGGATTCTAATACCTGTCCTATATGTGTGGGTAGGTTAGTAAGGAAAATGACGCTTTCTGTGATGAATGATCTGAAACAATGCAAAATGAGATTGTGCTGATCAAGAGGAAAGATAAAAATTGCCCATGGATAAAATCTGGATTGATAAATGGACTGCTAATTATGAACAGTTTAAAGTAAATAGAAAGGCCTGTATATCAGTCTACCATCTAGATTATAACCACAATCTAACATATCAAGGTTTTATTCCTGTATAAATAGAAAGAGCCCCAAATAGAGGGATTAGAGGGGAGATGAGGAAAGAGGTTTTCACTCATAGGCTGGTGGGATCTGTGTCAGCGTGGTAAAGACGGGAAATACAGATCCAAGTCTTGTTTAAATATAATGAAGAGACATGATCTGCAAGGCCACAGAGAAGGGATGGAAGATGGCACCAGGCTGGAGAGATTTTTTTTTTGGAAAGAGGTAGACATATTGAACCAAATAGCTTCCTTCTGTGGTGTAAATTTTCAATGAATCTATGAGTAAATTCATTATCACAATGAGCAAGTTCTCATCTTTAGTCAAGGAGCAACCCAAACATAACAATAGCAGGAGGTAAATTTATTATTTTCTAATCTCAGGTCAATTTAAAGGTCTTTTAGCCTCTGCTCTCCAAAAGGTTCAGTGGGCAGCAAGCAGAGGAGACTGTTGTAAATGAATGTAAATGTGCAAAATCCAACAGGTTCATCTGACAAATGAACAGGCAAATATGCAAAATATCCACTTAGAAGCCTCATCAGGAATTCTATCTTAGTGGTTCAATATTAACCATAGGTCATTTCTTCCATAATGACTTCCATTTTGGGCTAATCATTGGAAACGATCAGCAACTGATCATCATTCTCTACTCTTCCTGCTCATTAGAAGCTCATCTTTCAGTCTCTCTCATTTCAGGTTAAAAACATCCTCTAACATAAAAATTATACGTATCTAATAACTTGATTTCTGATTTTAAGGTCTTACCTCTTTTTTTAAAAAAAGGCTCAATCTATTTCTTTGCATAATCTGTCATCAAAATGAACCACTCAAGTTGGTAGTTTTCTGTAGTTGTGCAGTATGGTGTTCTTCAAAGTTCAGTGACTGCTGAATTTTCAACATTTTTTTTCAGAAACTGGATTGTTTGGAGTTCCACTTTCATTGCTCTTGGAACAGGATCACAAAAAAGTACCTGGGACCAAGGTTCCACTTATAATGCAGAAAGTAAGTACAGGATCCAGTGTACCTTGAGTTAAAAGTTCAAACTATTGAAGACTTGACAATTTGATGTTGCAGCCCCATGTTTAACTTAGCACCTTGCTAACAGCCCAACCCAGAAATTGAATAAGTAGCACTGTAGTAGAAATGAAAGACATGGTTTTAATTTGGTATCTTAGTCACAGAGAATTTCATGATGATGAGTTACATTGTCTGTCCAGTACAAAAATGTTGTTTAGTTGGTCTTTGCCATCTCTCCTCACCCAACTCTGCCTTATGATCCCTTCTCTTTCATATGCTTATCCAGTTTCTCTATATTTATGGCCTTTGGACTCCACACAAGTAGAAATATTTCTCCACATCTTATCAAAACAAATCAAATTATATTAAAGCCCTTTATCAAGTCATCCTCTCAACCTTCTGTTTTCTAGAAGAAAAAGTCCAATTTGCTCTACCTTTCTTATTTCCTATTATTTCTAATATCATACCTGTGTACCTTTCTGGCCCTTTTTTTTAAGCATGACTATGCTCTTCTTATAATACGGAGACCAGACCACTGCTTTTCAGTATTGTTCCACCAGAAATGAAGCCCACTGCTTGATTCGTTTTTTTTTATTGGTCTGTTTGGTAGCTGTATTTTCTAAGGTTCCTTTAATGTCTATACTACTTCTGGCTGGTATAATATTAAATCTATTATAATTCACAGTAATGCATAAAAAGCTTGTTTCTAATGGATCATTAATGTCATTGTTCACGCTTGAGTTGTATAGAAATATAGTTGCCAATCTGTCTTTATCTTTTTTTGGTTAATGTGATAAAGCATTGTTGATAAAAATTTAAAAAAAAATTTGCAGCTCATTTCCCACATTGAGGAAGAGGGGTTAAATACAGAAGGAATTCTACGAATACCAGGACTTGCACCAAGAATTAAGGTATATTATGTAGTAATGGTCTGTAGACAATAATTGTATCTCAACATGGTCAAACCTTTAAATAGATTGTTTTAACTGACTGTTTCTAGTGTTGCATCAGTGTTTGGGAAGAGAGTTTCAGGAGGAGACTGAATTATTTTCAGTAATTTAGAAGGTGGAAAAGGGAGATTTTTGAGACATGGTGGCAGAGGTGCTGGTTAACGAAACTATGAAATTTTCCACCTGAGTTGGAATACCAAATGCCAAGCGTGATCCCTCCCAAAGAGATCAACATGGATGTGCTGAGATGCACCAAATTATATGAATCAATAGTGAAAGTATGAAATTAATTTCCAGGCAAATAGTCTGTCTCGAGAATGGAAGGAAGAATTTACTCAGTATATTGAGATGGCTACGGCAGATAAATCAGAGCAGTTAAAAGTAAAGATATTCCTGTATCTCATTTGTTGTACAAGGAGAGAACTGAATCAAACTATAATGGCCTCAAATGAAAATGTTTCAGAGGGTGATGGGTGTGTGGAATGAGCTGCCAGAGGATGTGGTAGACGCGGGTCCAATTACGATGTTTAAAAGACACTTAGACAGGTACGTGGATAGTAAAGGGTTAGAGGGATAGGGGGGAAAACGCAGGCAAATGGGACTAGCTCAGGACATCTAGGTCAGCATAGATGAGTTGGGACGAAGGGCCTGTTTCCGTGCTGTATAATTGTATGACTTTATCTCCAGGCACCCAGCTTGGTGTGTTGGTAAGGTAAGAAATTTGGTCTGGACAGATACTCACCTTGTCAACACACCAAACTGGGTACCTGGAAATAAAGGTACTCTGAGGTCTGAAGAGTATGAAGAGTATCCACTACCCTATGAAGATGATAAACGTTTTGCCAGATTTGAGTATAGCAAAAACGTTCACTGTCCTGGATGCAAAGAATGGGTTCGAGCATGTGGAGAATTTGTATTTGTCCTGTTTCAGCACACCATCAGTCAATACTGTTGAGGAATATTGTTTGCAATCAACACAGCAGCAGAGGAATTTTAGTG
The DNA here is from genome assembly GCF_009764475.1 of Pristis pectinata. Taxonomy (NCBI): domain Eukaryota; kingdom Metazoa; phylum Chordata; class Chondrichthyes; order Rhinopristiformes; family Pristidae; genus Pristis; species Pristis pectinata. Next base: position 50,619,311 of record NC_067414.1, on the reverse strand, counting down.
AATGTCTCAGTAGTTTAAAACCTATGGCTGGGGAGATACAGTGGCATGCAAACATTTGGGCACCCCTGGTCAAAATTTCTGTTACTGTGAATAGCTAAGTGAGTAAAAGATGACCTGATTTCCAAAAGGCATAAAGTTAAAGATGACACATTTCTTTAATATTTTAAGCAAGATTACTTTTTTATTTCTATCTTTTACAGTTTCAAAATAACAAAAAAGGAAAAGGGCCTGAAGCAAAAGTTTGGACGCCCTGCATGATCAGTACTTAGTAACACCCCCTTTGGCAAGTATCACAGCTTGTAAACGCTTTCTGTAGCCAGCTAAGAGTCTTTCAATTCTTGTTTGGGGGATTTTTCACCTATTCTTCCTTGCAAAAGTCTTCTAGTTCTCTGAGATTCTTGGGCCGTCTTGCATGCACTGCTCTTCTGAGGCCTATTCACAGATTTTTGATGATGTTTAGGTCGTGGGACTGTGAGGGCCATGGCAAAACCTTCAGGTTGTGCCTCTTGAGGTAGTCCATCGTGGATCTTGAGGTGTGTTTAGGATCGTTATCCTGTTGTGGAAGCCATCCTCTTTTCATCTTCAGCTTTTATTTTTACAGACTGTGTGATGTTTGCTTCCAGAATTTGCTGGTATTTAATTGAATTCATTCTTCTCTCTACCAGTGAAATGTTCCCCGTGCCACTGGCTGCAACACAAGCCCAAAGCATGATCGATCCACCCCCGTGCTTAACAGTTGGAGAGGTGTTCTTCTCATGAAATTCTGCACCCTTTTTCTCCAAACTTTCCTGCGTCCTCGCCGCAAAATTCAGCATCAAAAGTTTGCAAAGGAACATCTAAACAAGCCTGATGCATTTTGGAAACAAGTCCTATGGACTGATGAAGTTAAAATAGAACTTCTTGGCCGCAATGAACAAAGGTATGTTTGGAGAAAAAAGAGAGCAGAATTTCATGAAAAGAACACCTCTCCAACTGTTAAGCACGGGGGTGGATCGATCATGCTTTGGGCTTGTGTTGCAGCCAGTGGCACGGAGAACATTTCACTGGTAGAGGGAAGAATGAATTCAATTAAATACCAGCAAATTCTGGAAGCAAACATCACACCGTCTGTAAAAAAAAAGCTGAAGATGAAAAGAGGATGGCTTCTACAACAGGATAACGATCCTAAGCACACCTCAAAATCCACAGTGGACTACCTCAAGACACACAAGCTGAAGGTTTTGCCATGGCCCTCACAGTCCCACAACCTAAAAATCATCGAAAATCTGTAGATAGACCTCAAAAGAGCGGTGCATGCAAGACGGCTCAAGAATCTCACAGAACTAGAAGCCTTTTGCAAGGAAGAACGGGTGAAAATCCCCCAAACAAGAATTGAAAGACTCTTAGCTGGCTACAGAAAGCACTTACAAGCTGTGATACTTGCCAAAGGGGGTGTTACTAAGTACTGACCATGCAGGGTGCCCAAACTTTGGCTTCGGGCCCTTTTCCTTTTTTGTTATTTTGAAACTGTAAAAGATGGAAATAATAGAGTAATCTTGCTGAAAATATTAAAGAAATGTGTCATCTTTAACTTTATGCCTTTTGGAAGTCAGGTCATCTTTTATTCACTTAGCTATTCACAGTAATAGAAATTTTGACCAGGGGTGCCCAAACTTTTGCATGCCACATATATTAGGAAGAGGAAGGGTGCCTGGAATCTGAGAGCTTTGACAAACAGATGCAGGGAGAAGCAACCGAATTCCAACCATCTGAAATTTCAAGGAAAGTTCTCCGAATCATTGCTCTTTTGATAATTGTATCCAGAGGCCTAGAGATTGCTCTATCCATTAAGGGAGTGTTGCGGGCTGCCCTAACACTGTGAAAGTTGAAAATAGCAAAAGCTTCAGTTGTGAGCATTTCATGGTTTTCCTGTGTAACACCAATATTAATCTTCATTGGTATCAGCATGGCATTTCCTTTTGACTTCCTGCAAATTCTCAGAGTTTGTAGCAGGTTTCAGAGTGGAATCTTTGCAGCCAGCTTTTGAAGGGACACACCACAATGCATTCTGGCAACAAAGGAACTTTGCTGCTGAATGAATTGATGTGGCAATGATGGGAGGGATATGGGAGAAAGACAGGGATCTGGTCAGGTGGTGAAGAGAAGTACTGTTGAAGGCATGCTCTTTGTGCTGGGGGTCTACAGAGGCCCTCTGGGGCTACAGCTAGGTACTCCTAGTAGGAAGTAGCCAGGGAGACCTGTGTAATGATTCAGTGCAGTCTCTGAATGCCTGTACGTCAGGAGATCTTGTAATGTGGATAAATTCCGGCATCCATCCTGTCTGCTCCTGTGAACTGAAGGAACAGAAGATGCAATCTCTTTTCAATGAGTGTGGAGCTTAGGTGACCTCCCTAATGCAGCAGTAAGCAGCAAATGGTGAGATATGACAGATATCAGCAGTAGCTGTCTGGGATAACTCTGAGACTGAGAAGTTGAGAATGAATGTGACTCTGTCTCCCATGGGCAAAGCTGTCAAGACAAAGATGTGAGGTTCTATTTTTGGTCATAAGATGTCACAAAACAAATGTGAAAACAGCAAGTGCAGAAAAAGTATTGGTGCTTTAAATAGCACAGTTTCAGGAGAAACAGGGTTAGTAAAAGCTGATTGTTTGGGCAGTAAATAAGAATAGCCAATTTTCAAATCACAAAGTTTAAATATCTCACTGCAAACAAATTTTGAATATTGCAATACTCTCGACATAATTTGACATAGCTTTACACCAGTCCAAAAGTGCCATGGAGAATCAAAATCCTACCAGCTGAGGAGCCAAGTTCCTCAATGAATACCAAGGTATGCATAAACGTGTACAAAATTACTGTGCTCCAGGTTAACCAGAATTTTAACTGCATAACGTCATTTTTGTCAGGGAAGTGTGAATGAATTTCTAGTCTAAAATATTTCAGTGAAACCTTTCAGAAGGAAACATGTTCCCACTTTAGGCCTCATTGTACAGGGAAATCAGACAGCCTCATTTTCTAATGTGATGAGATAATCGATTATAATAAAATAAAGCTCTGGGTTTATAGTCTCACCAGTTTGCTGCTGGTGCATCTTTCCCAGCCTTTTGCCTGTTTGATTCTCACCGAGTTGGATTTGGGTCTTGTACTCCGTATCAATAATACCAGAGTGAGTCATGTGAGGATAATTCAATGAATCAATAAATTGTTCAATAATATAATGGTAGAGCTAAATAATGTGAAGAAATTCGGTTACCCATAAGGCTCTTAAGCATAATGTATGCAGGGAAAGTGAGCAACCACTCAGTGAAAGGAGAACATTGCAGGACTCTGATTTCAGCTTGCACCATAATCTTGTTGCTAACGAAAATGTTGCATTGAACTTCCTCCCCTATGTGTTTTAAGAGTTTGTGTGAGGAGCTAGAAGCAAGGTTCTACGAAGGAACTTTGCATTGGGAAAATGTACGTCAACATGATGCAGCAAGTATACTGAAGCTTTTTATAAGAGAGCTGCCACATCCACTGGTCACTCTTGAGTACCTTGATGCTTTCCTAGCTGTCCAAAGTAAGTTAATAATCTCCTGTTATACTTGTGTTCATAATTATAAAAATGGAAACAAAGTTCATTTGTACATACTGTATACATAAATTTAATCAGGATTTTAATATAAAATATTCTTAGTGTAGAAAGTTGATAATCTATTTTTTGGAATGTAAGAATGGATATTTGTGGAAATACACACATCAGCTCGAAAGTAAGGAGGTAAATTTATGACATACATTTTAGTGAACACAGAGTCTTGCAAAACCCATGGGGTCTCTGATTCAAATTTTCAATAGCCCCAAGTTCGTTCTTGTGACACTTTTGAAAGAATGATGCTTGCGGGTACACCAGGAAAGATATGTTGGGCTCAAAACATCTGATTTTCTGTCCATTCATCTTAATGGGCCTAAAATGAGGGACTACAGACCGTTGCTTTCCCAACTAGCATCTCCCTCAAGCATTGCAATTCATACATCACAGCCAGTTGGGAGATCAGCCACATGCTCTTGGCGTGAAGCTATGCCCAGTGTAAAAATACTAAATGATGCCCTAAAATGAAATATGAAAACAGTAACAGAAACTTTTTGCTTTATGTTCTAATGGAAGCTTTTATTAAAAAAGTTATTAAGTTGAGGCAAAGAGGAGTGTTACCTTGACTCTGCAGTCATTAAATTCCATCCCTGCACTCCACACAACCAACCCTAACATACCCTTTTGCTTCTATGTTACTTTTCTAGTATTTATCATTTCCCTGCAATTGTCTAATGATTCAGCTGATGTTTGTACAGTGATAGTATTCAAGTAGTCTGCGGAAAGGCGACAGGAGCCAGCATCTCCTCCAATATGTTAATAAGGCTCTTGGCTTAACCTTGGGCTGAATTTGGGATTCACCATCTTGGAGGAAAAATGTATCCCCCTTCATTAATATGATTTGAAAACTCCTTAAGAGTGATGACTTTTAGTAATATAATGTGAATATTTAATACACAGATTTATCAAGCAGAAAACTTCAGCTACAGGCTCTCAACTTGCTGGTGCTTCTCCTCCCAGATCAGAATAGGGACACCCTGAAGGTACAACTTGTATTGCACTTGCTTTTATTTCATTTTATCCTTGCTTTTGCCCCTCAAAACTATATTTTAAAACCTGTGGAACATTTTCTTGAGTGTCCAATTGTGACTTAAGCCCTTATCCTGGATAGATTGCTGATTTTTTTTTGTGTGTGTAGCTCTTTTGCTGCTAGAAGGGATGCAAGTGACTTCACTGCTGATTGCAAAAGAATCTTTGACGGGCTTTAGGCAAATAGTTTTCATGACTATCAAAGCTGAATTTCAGCTCCAGGGATTCCAGAAGATGTGTGCATTAGAGTGCTCTTGTAAAATTTCAACTAAGCAATATTTTTAGTTTTAGTCATTGACACCAGGCTGTTGTTTCATGTTTAGATTGGTGCATTTAAGAGTGGTGTGGGTTTGTCTGTGATTCAGTGGTAGCACCCTTGTCTATGAGTTATGAAATCCGATCAAAATCATAGGGCCACAATTTGCATGGGCTAATGAGGCTTGTTACTGTTTCTGCCATGAAGTGAGACCACCAACTTCCTAACATCCATTATACAGATCACATAGAGCCAAATTTGCCCCATTGTGTTTGTCATTGCTTTGAGTAACAAATGTTCATGACATTCTTAGCATTGTTTATCCATTCTGCTACAGATCAAGTGCTGAGTAGCCCTGGTGTGATTGGCATCTATCCAATTGAGGTTGTGCTGACACGCCAGGATTTCCAGGGTAAAGTGCAGTTTTAATAAAGAGTTTAGTATTTGCAGTGCATCCCAAAATAGAAAGTGGGCATTAACTGTGGACAGAGTTAAAGAAGTTGTGAGTGGATCAGAGAGTATCTAAATTGTCTTTTTGCTATCTGTCACTGTTGAGCCGCTGTTGTATAGCAACATAGAAATTAGGAGCAAGAGTAGACCATTCGGTTTTTCTGGCCTGTTCCAGCATTCAACACAATCATGACCAATCACCTACTTTACTCTCCTGTACCTACCTTCTCCCCATATCTCTTAATTTGAGGAGGTTGAAGGCATATGTCTACCTCCTTTTTGAATATATTTAATAACTTGACCTCCATTGCCTTCCCTGGTCAAGAATTCTACAGGTTTTCCACCCTATGGGGGAAGACATTTCTCGAGTTCAGTTCTAAGTGGCATATCTGTATTCTGCAGCTGTAACCCCAGCTGGCAGGAATACCTCCCTGTATCTAGTCTCTGTAGCCCTTTTAAAATTTTATAGTTTTCTCTCTAAAGTATGAATAAAGTTGCCCTATGTGCCCAGGACAGTTGCATGGTAGATGGTATTGGTAAAGCTCGCAGTTGCTTGTATTATGGATACAGAGGAAAAAGTAAAAGAAGCCACCAAGATAAGACCACCTTAGATCACAACTATCAGGTGTTCTTTTTCAGAAAATATTTGCTACATTGTGAAATTAATGTCAATCACTCATTGAAGTTCCTCTATTAGAAGCTGAAAAATATTATCATTCCAGAATCTGTTTAAAAATACAACACTGTACCTGTATTAAGAAATTTGAACGTGACTAACTCAGATTTATTGTTAACAAACCTGGAATTACATTATTGGTTATCTAGAAGGAAACCAATTGCTTGTTTACATTACAGGCTATAGAATATAAAAGGCAGATATCCCTTTGAGCAAAGCTCCTTTACATCTGCTGGAAGGAACAATCCAGAATTTGTACAGGCTGTGTAGTATGCTTTGATTAATTTCCTAAATGGTACCTTTTTTTAAGGTCAGTAAAACCCTGTGGGCTTTGATCATGTAATTAATATCATTTTACAGGCATTGCTTGAATTTCTTCAGAGATTAATTGACAACAGGGAAAGCAACAAAATGACCCTAAACAATGTTTCTGTCGTCATGGCACCCAACCTGTTTATGGTTAAAGGATATTGCTCAAAGTCAAGTGCAAAGACACAGTTTGCAATGGCAACTGGCACAAGCAACATAATGCGCTACCTGATTAAATACCAAGACCTGCTTTGGACGGTAAGAACAGTCACAGTTTGCATGACTTATCTTTTGAAAAGAAGCTCCTTCAGGGTAATGGTCATGCTGTCCTGTGAGGGAACATGTACTGACAGCTCTGTAATTCCTTTGCAGAATTTCAAATATTACACAATAGCCCAGTGCTAGAAAGTTGTTCCTCAAGTTCTGTATTTTTATATACGTTGATATTGCTATAACATTTTGCTTTAGCCAAGAAGCAAGACTTCACGATCCAAAATTTCTGTCATTCACTTTTTGATTTTTAGCCCCAGACTAAGCTGTCAGCCCTAAGCTTGTACCCGTTGAAAGTGACCAAAGGCACGCCTTTGGCCTTGTGGCAATTGGAAACTCTGACTGCCAGTGAAAATGTACCCACTTAAAGGTTAAGTTCTGCATATGAGGGGAAAACATAGAGGTGCTGATTTTAACCTGCTCTCCCCACATCAAGAAATGTGTGGCAACGCGTTGTCTGATTTTTGACTTACCCCAACGTGCACACATTTTCCATTTATGTCATTAACTTCCATTAAAATCAATAGGTGGTAAGTAAATAGCTCTTCCAATGGGCTAGCCCAGAGATGATGGCTTGAAAGGTGCACTCCTAATATTATATTCCATTCTTTCAATATCAAATAAAGTTGACCACACCAACTCAATGATTCTGCACCACTGACCAAGTGGGTGGAATTGCATTCTCCTGGTTCTGTTCCTTTCCTTTATTTCCCTCATTCCTGTGGCTCCCCCACCCTCATGTCCTGCCCACTACCTCCCTCTTAGTCCCTATCTCCTTCCCTTTATTCCATAGTCTACTGCTCCTTCAGCCCTTTGTCTCTTCCACCTATCACCTCTCAGCTTCTTGCATGATTCCTATTCATCCCCCTACCCACTCTCACCTATCACCTGCCCCTACCTTTTTATTCTGGCTTCTGCCCTCTTCCTTTCTGGTCCTGATGAAGTGTTTCGATCCAAAATGTCAACTGTTCACTTCCATCTGTAGATGGTGCCTGACCTGCTGAGTTCCTCCAGATGCCAGCATCTGCAGAATCTCTTGTGCCTTTGTTCTTATCTATCAAGTTATAACTAAAGAATGCTGTCAATGATTTATCATTCCTCTCCTGCACCATTATTCATCTCCAGAGACCATTGACCTTTTCTGTGGCACTCCTCAGCACCATTGTACAAAAATACATCAGCCTTGAAAATGTCATATGCCTGCCTTCATTGGCAAAGGCATTGAGTACAGGAGTTGTTACAGAGTTACATTACAATTGTACAAAACATTGGTTAGGCTGGACTTGGAATATTGTGTGCAGTTCTGGTCACCACGCCATAGGAAAGATGTGATTAAGCTAGAGAGGGTGCAGAAAGATTCACAAGGATGTTGCTTGGATTGGAGGACTTGAGTTAGGAGAGATTGGATAGGCTGGGTCTCTTGCCCTCAAGCAAAGGAGGCAACATGATAGAAGTATGTAAAATTATGAGAGGCAGAGATAGGATAGATAGCCGGAATTTGTTTCAGGGAAGGTAGGGATGTCTAAAACTAGACGGCATAGTTTTAAGGTGAGGAAGAGGAGATTTAAAGGGAATCAGAGGGGTAAATTTTTCACACAAAGTGTAGTTGGTATCTGGAATGAGCTGCCAGAGGAGGTGGTGGAGGCAGGAACAATAACAACATTTAAGAGGCATCTCGACAGGTACTTGAATGAGCAAGGCATAAATGGATATGGAATTAATGCAGGCAGGTGGGATTAATATAGTTAGGCGTGATGGCCGGCATAGACACAGTGGGCCAAAGGGCCTGTTTCTATGCTGTACAACACTGGCTAATGACACGCAGCTGTCCCTCAACACCAACCCTCTTGACTCCTCCACTATCTAAAATGTCATGCTGCTTGTCCAATATATATGAATGGAATTTCCTCCAATTAAGTATTCTGAAGACTGAAGCAATTGTCTTCCAACCCTCCACAAATATTCCTACTTTCCCACTGAAATATAATCCTTCCTCCTGGCAACTATCCGAAACAAAACCAGACTGCTTGCCAAGTTGACGTGTAGGACTAATGTCTCCACCTGTCCTCTATGTTGACAACAGGTCAGTAATGGAATTACCACTAGCTGTCCAGAAACCTTGACAAGGGATGAAAATAAAAAGGAATTCCCTATTCTGTGGTGAAATACTTTAAGGTTCAGAGATTACAGTAATCTTAAAATAACTGCTGACACTATGATATCCTTGCAAATGAGACACTGCTTCCAGTGCATGATCAGTTCACACTTCCTGACTCCAGTATTTGAATGGCTGGGAGGTTCAAGTTAAAACTCTGCTCTATCTTAACACTGTTTTAGCATTCCCCTCCCCTCCTGACCTGAGCAAACATTATTTTAGCTCATTTCCCCATACCTATCTGGTATCTGTGTCAGATTACTTGAGACAATTTTTAATGTTATAAAGCTATAATTTTTTTACTTTCAAAGTGATGAAACACAATTTCAGTAGTTACAATGGGATTACTTTAATAATATGAAGTGATGCAATTTAGAAAGAAAAATGAAGGTAGAGCATACACGGTAAATGGTAGGGCTGTAGGGAATGTTAATGAACATAGGGACCTTAGGGTACAAGTCCATAGATCTCTGAAAGTGGCAGCAAGGTGGATAAGGTGGTGAGGGAGGCATATGGGATGTCTACCTTCATTGACTTTGGCACAGAATAAAAGAGTTGGGACATCATGTTATATAAAACATTGTTTAGGCCACAGCTTGAGTACTACTTGCAATTCTCATTGCCACACTATAGGAAGGATGTGATTATGCTAGAGAGGATGCAGGGAGATTCACATGGATGTTGCCTAGATTGGAGCATTACAGTCATAGAGACTAGGTGGGCTTGGTTTGTTTTTACTGGAGCAGAGGAGATTGAGAGCTTATCTGATGGAGGTACATAGATAGGGTAGACACCTCAACCACAGGGAAAACAATTTTTTACTAAGACAAGAGGGCATAGGTTTAAGTTGAGAAATAGGTGGTGTAGAGGGGATCTGGGGAGGTGGGGGGGGGGGGTTAGTATTTCCCCCCCCACACAGAGTGGTTGGAGTCTAGAATTCGCTGCCTGAAGAGGTTGTGGAGGCAGATACTCTCACAACATTAAAGAAGCATCTTGACCAATACTTAATCACCAAGGGCTTATAAGGCTACCTACCTAATGAAGGTAAATGGGATTAGTGTAGATAAATCCAATGAGCACTGAGGAACATGGTGGGTTGAGAGGCTTGTTCCTGTGCTGTATGGTTCTATGACAAATATTTTGGCAAATATTATACATGATACATTTTAGATGAGGAAATAAAAACTTAAATTCTCTCTGTACCTGCTTTCTGCTGTTGAACCAAGTTAAACCCATGAACGTGCATGTCAGAATTTTCCGAAAGCTACTTAGATCAAGATTCAGACATGGACCTTTCATCTTATGACAGTATTGTGAATGTTACAGCTTTGTAGATTAATCAAAACCACAAAAAAAAATCAGACCTCTTACACACCTGCACGGCTTCATTTCTTTGATTCCCTCAAAGCACAATAGATAATGAGTGCAAACTCTTTTTAAGTATAGCCACAAAGCCTCATTAATAGAGGTATTCTTATTCTTGCTTCCTACAGCCATTAATCCAGGTGAATGCTTGAATCTGATGTAATCTTCGGGCCACACGCATTCAACATCACAAGGACTGTCTGGTTCAGATCATGTGTTCCTTGTTAATATAGTTCTTATTTTACCTTCTGCAAGCTTTAAGCCAACTAAAACTTTAGTACCTGAGTCTTAACTGATCCCAAGTTCAATTCAATCATCCATTTGACCTATTATGGGTCCTGGTTAAGCAATAGCTTGACTTTATAATTATCATTTTTATTTGCATATCATTCCACTACTTCCACCCTATATCCATAAGCTATATCTATAGCCCTACAACATTCAGCGTATCTGAAGTCCTCAAATTCTGGCCTCCTGATCATCCCTAAATTTAATCGCTCCACATTTAGTGGCTGTGCCTTCAGCTAGCAAATCCCTAAACTAAGCTGTGAAACTTCTTCCATAAACCTCTCTTCCAGTTCATCTTCCCTCCTTTGCAAAGCTCCTTTTTCACCCACCACTTTAATCATGTTTTTTTTCCCCATCTTCTCCAATGTTCCTTACATACTTTGTGTCAAACTTTTTTTTGAAGATGCTTTTGTTTTGCCAGTTAAAGGTGGTACATTAATATACCTTGTTGCTGTTGTGCTTTTTCTGTACCTGTCGACATTTCAAAGTAAGGCCATATTCCATATTATTTATTCAGTTTGCCAGATCAGCATGATGCTAAAACAATATTCAAAGTTAATGACCTGAGTTCAATACAAACAAAATTATCAGAAGCATTTATGAAAATTAATACTTACTTCCAATACTACAGGTTCCAAAATTTATTATGAATCAAGTTCGACAACAAAATATTGAAAGCCATAAAAAGCTGTCTAAAGAAAAGGCTATGAAAAAGCTGCTGAAAAAGATGTCGTATGATAAAGATAAGCATGATCGGAACCATACCGAAAGGAATTTAACAGATGTACGTAAGCTATCTCATCTCTTTGATTTCTCTTAAAACACTTTCGATTTCCCCTCCCTTCTCTGCTCTCACTGTAGCTGGCTCACACAGAGTGAACTGCCTCTTAACAGCAGGTCAAACCTGGACCTTAAAAATGACTTAAGCTTCATGTATAAAGGATAGTTAGTTGGCATACTTCACCACTACTTTGTAGAATGCAGGGAGTTATCTCTAGATGGTGTCTGCTTCCTGTGACTATTCACATTGCATTTATTATTTTGATTAATAATTCTGATCCTTTGGGGGGGAAAAGCAACACATGTAATAATCCAATTGTAATATTTTGTTATAGTCAGTAACACTTCAAGGTGCAATACGGGTTCAGGCCCCATCTCTTTCCAAAGTTTCCATGGCGATTCAACTAACAGAAGAGCTGAAAGCTGGTGATATTTTGGCACGTTTCCAACAATGTCTTGTTAAAAACAGGTAAGACAAATCCTCAGATTTTCTTTGAGTTATCTAATTTGTTATGTAAACAACAACACTTTGATATCAAAATTAACCAATTATATTTAGAATTGTATTTCCATGCTTAATATCATGAATTTTGCACTGAACAAAAATGATCAAATTCACATTAAAAAAATATCATTACCCTGCATTTCTGTAATAACTATACATTTGGTTCTCAACAGGATAACTGAATCTTCCAGTAAAGATGAAGTTTGTTTATATGAAATTGGAGGAAATATTGGTGAGATTTATTATCAATTTTATGTGGTATGAATATGAGATATGTACAATTAAATTGCAGGGAGAAATTAATTTTGTTTTACATTAGCCTGAGCGTTATTGGTTTTCAAGAATAGAGTTTTTTTTTGCATCCAATATCAGTTTCTAGTTTTAATAGCTATAGGTAAGATACAGATTAAAGCTTTCTCTACACTCCAATTCCTATCGGAGGTATTTACAAATACGGTACTTCCATTTCTCACATCTGTTGTTCCTGTGATCTTCCCTTATGAGAATACCAATTATTGTTGAAAGTATCAATGATTTATGTTTGACTACAGGTTTAAGAGTTGTATTTGTTCCATTGGTTTCTGTCATTCCTGATTTGTACCCATTGATACATTAACTTGCGATTGGCTGAACTCATGGAATTTTTGTTCCTCAGTGCTGTTTGACATAGATTCATAGAACAGTACAGCACAATACAGGCCCTTCAGCCCACAATGTTGTGCCGACCTTTAAACCTTGCCTAAGATGATCTAACCCCTTCCTTCCCACATATCCCTCTATTTTAAATTCCTCCATATGCTTATCTAACAATCTCTTGAATTTGACCAAAGTACCTGCCTCCCCCACCACCCCAGGAAGCGCATTCCATGCCCCAACCACTCTCTAGGTTAAAAAAAAAACCTTCCTCTGATATCTCCCTTGAACTTCCCACCCATTACTTTAAAGCCATGCCCTCTTTTATTGCGCATTGGTGCCCTGGGAAAGAAGTGCTGGCTGTCCACTCTATCTATTCCTCTTAATATTTTATACACCTCTATCATGTATCCTCTCCTTCTCTTCAAAGAGTAAAGCCCTAGCTCCCTTAGTCTCTCCTCATAATGCATATTCTCTAACCCAGTCAGCATCCTGGTAAATCTCCTCTGCACCCTTTCCAACGCTTCCACATCCTTCCTATAATGAGTTGACCAGAACTGGACACAGTACTCTAAGTGTGGTCTAACCAGAGTTTTGTAGAGCTGCATCATTACCTTGTGGCTCTTAAACTCAATCCCACGATTTATGAATGCTAACATTCCATAAGCTTTCTTAACTACCTTATCCACCTGTGAGGCAACTTTCAGGGATCTGTGGATATGGACCCCCAGATCCCTCTGCTCCTCCACACTACCCAGAATCCTGCCATGAACTTTATGCTCTGCCTTGGAGTTTGTCCTTCCAAAGTGTATCACCTCACACTTCTCAGGATTGAACTCTATCTGCCACTTCTCAGCTCAGCTCTGCATCCTATCAATGTCCCTCTGCAATCTTCGACAATCCTCCACACTATCCACACCACCACCAACCTTTATGTCTTCTGCAAACTTGCCAACCCACCTTTCTACCCCCTCATCCAAGTCATTAATAAAAAATCACAAAAAGCAGAGGTCCCAGACCCAATCCTTGTGGGACACTGCTAGTCACAGCCCTCCAATCTGAATGCACTCCCTCCACCACAACCCTCTGCTTTCTACAGGCAAGCCAATTCTGAATCCACACGGCCAAGCCTCCCTGGATCCCATGCCCTCTGACCTTCTGAAGAAGCCTACCATGTGGAACCTTGTCAAATGCCTTTCTAAAATCCATGTAGACCACATCTACTGCACTACCCTCATCAATCTGTCTGGTCACCTCCTCAAAGAACGCTATCAGGCTTGTGAGACATGATCTGCCCTTCACAAAGCCACATGATTGAACTCGAACACACATAGTGACAGAACAGGGTGTGCAAAACCTAATTCTTCACATAACAGATTAACTGATTTGTTTGAGGATAATTTAAATTCTTCAAGTTGAATGACAAATTTATCAAGGGTAAAAAACAGATGTCTCTATTTCCAGCATTTTTATCTTCTAGTTCTGTTCCAGAACTATTTCCAATAACTGATTATTGTGGCGTTTAATGTTATTAGGTGCACTGAACAAGAAATACCAGGGAGAAATTTATCATTGGTGGGTCAGTTTCTGTCATTTGGACATTTACCATGCAGATAAACAAAACTGAGGAAAACTTACCTGTCAGGAAGAATGAGGACATTGGATAAACACTGTAGTGAATTCCTATTTAATACTCAAAGTAAATCAGAAAATCTGCAATTTAAAGCGCAATTGCAGCTAAATATAAGAAATATTAGTATTAATGTAGGTCTTGTGTAAATTGTTTGCTTTCAGGTGAACGCTGTCTGGATGATGACACATATATGAAAGACCTATACCAACTTAATCCAAAAGCAGAATGGGTTATAAAGCCTCGGTGCCAGTGATATTGCTTCAACAACAGATGGGCAATGCGATTAAGTAATACCAGGCATTAATGGCCCTGTACAGCAATACAAATCAATCCATCAGACTCACTATACCTGTACTTGAATCTTGACATATGTAGAAGGACAAGAGAGGAACAATATTGCTATGATGAGTCAAATTCCAGAGCCAAGTTGCTCTTGTAAAAGAGACACATAATGAAAAATTAACTGCATATATCAGGATGCATGAAAAATATTTATGCAATATGTGCATTTCATATGTCAGAAGTAAACGTGTCCAGATATGGATGACCAAAATAAAAAAAAAATCCTTCCAGCAGACCAGGGAGTATGATGGGAAATGGACCGTTAATAGAAAAACTTAGCAATACAGTAAGACCACATGCACCAGAACAGCACATTGAATAAATTAATTTTAAGGTTTTACAAAACTAACAGGAAAATAGTTTGCAAGTTATATCACAAATTAAGAAGAATTGAGCAAAAATCTCATACAGAAGGATATTCTGAACATAGAATTTCCAATAAACTTAAAGCCTCATCACAGGGATTCACACAAGTTACGGATGTCAGTTGTGCCAACAGCAGAGGTACTCTTGGACTGACAGTGCGAACACAGAGCTGGACAAGGGATCCTTCCTCCTCCTGATACTTATTAGCACACATAGTAACCTAAGGTCTTAGCCACCAGAGCCTCTGTACATTACCAACTCTGAAATAGCATTGCACATAATTCTGCTACCATCTGAGTTGAAGCATTGCACGGCAGTGTAGCAGCGTAACGCTATTACCGCGCCAGTGACCCAGGTTCAAGTCCTCCGGGTGCTCTGGTTTCCTCCCACATTCCAAAGACATAGGAGTTGTGGGCATGCTATGTTGGCACTGGAAGAGTGGCGACACTAGCAGGCTGCCCCCAGTGCATTCTCAGTAATGCAAAAAGATGCATTTCACTGTGTGTTTTGATGTACACGTGACTAATAAATAAATATCTTATATTAAAAAAAAGAGTAGACTGTTATCAGAATGTATGTAATAGGATCAGGAATACTCTATTCAGCTACTATACCTGCTCTGCCAATCAACAGGGTAATCTTCTACCTCAAACACCATTGTCCCACCCTATTCTCAAATCCCTCGATTTCTTTCCTATCCAGAAATCTCTGTTATTGAATGCAATCAATGACTGGAATTATCTTCCTTGGAGGGCTGCAGAGCCTCAAAGATCCGCCACCCTCTATATGAAGAAATTTCTCGTCATCTCAGTCCTAAAAGGCCTCCCCATAATTTCGAGAATCCTAGCTCTTGACCCTTGAGATATGGGACATATCCTCCTTGTATCTACTCCTTCAAGCCTACTAAGACTTTTTATTTTGTCTGTATTAAAATATCAAAGAAATATCATACTAGTGTGTTGCGTTGATCTGTTATTCTAAATAGGAATTTCTAAGATTATATCCTATGAGACTTAATCATCAATTCTATGATGAACCATTCACAGCAAAATCAAAATGGGACAGATATTTTAGAAAAGTTTAGTGGAGACATTAAACATGAAGCAATTCAATAGATTTGTTGAAATAGTCTCCCAGGTTGAAATAAAAGATTCATGTGCATTTAACATGTCCGTTTCCATTTATTCTCAAAACCTGAAGGATATATGTCACAGAAGTATGTGCATGCTTTCAAGAGGCTACATCCTGTTGATTTAAAGGTATTGTTTTAAAAAAAAATTGTATGTATAATTTAAACCACTTGTGCTAGATTATCTTATGTTGAATATGTTCTAAATGTAATGGCTGTTTAATGTATAAATGTTTATTCTGTTTTATTACGTTTTCCATAGAACAATACAGCACAATACAGGCCCTTCGGCCCACCATGTTGTGAGCCCTTCAAACAACACCTAAGACTATCTAACCCCTTCCTCTCACATATCCCTCTATCTTAAATTCCTCCAATATGCTTATCTAACAATCTCTTGAACTTGTACAATGTATCAGCCTCCTCCACCACCCCACGCAGTGCACTCCATCCACCAACCACTCTCTGGGTGAAAAACTTCCCTCTGACGTCTCCCTTGAACTTCCCACCCATTACCTTAAAGCCATGTCCTCTTGTTTTGAGCATTGGTGTCCTGGGACAGAGGCGCTGGCTGTCCACTCTATCTATTCCTCTCAATATCTTGTATACCTCTATCATGTCTCCCCTCGTCCTCCTCCTCTTCAGTGAGAACAGCCCTAGCTCCTTTAGTCTCTCCTCATAATCCATACTCTCTAATCCAGGCAGCAACCTGGTAAATCTCCTCTGCACCCTTTCCAATGCCTCCACATCCTTCCTACAATGAGGAGACCAGAACTGGACACAGTACTCTAAGTGTGGCCTAACCAGAGTTTTGTAAAGCTGCATCATCACTTTGCGGCTCTTAAACTCGATCCCCCAACTTATGAAAGCTAACATCCCATAAACTTTCTTAACTACCCTACCTACCTGTGAGGTTACTTTCAGTGATCTGTGGATATGAACCCCCAGATCCCTCTGCTCCTCCACACTGCCCAGAATCCTGCCATGAACTTTATGCTCTGCCTTGGAGTTTGTCCTTCCAAAGTGTACTATCTGACATTTCTCTGGATTGAACTCCATCTGCCACTTGTCAGCCCAGCTCTGCATCCTATCAATATCCCTCTGCAAGCTTCGACAGCCCGCCACACTATCCACAACACCACCAATCTTTGTGTCATCCGCAAACTTGCTAACCCAGCCTTCCACCCCCTCATCTAAGTCGTTAATAAATATCACAAAAAGTAGAGGTCCCAGAACCGATCCCTGTGGGACACCACTAGTCACAGCCCTCCAATCCGAATGCACTCCCTCCACCACAACCCTCTGCTTTCTACAGGCAAGCCAATTCTGAATCCACACGGCCAAGCCTCCCTGGATCCCTTGGCCTCTGATCTTCTGAAGAAGTCTACCATGCAGAACCTTGTCAAACGCCTTACTAAAATCCATGTAGACCACATCCACTGCACTACCCTCATCAATCTTCCTGGTCACTTCCTCAAAGAACCCCATCAGGCTTGTGAGGCAAGGTCTTCCCTTCACAAAGCCATGCTGGCTGTTCCTAATGAGTCCATGATTCTCTAAATGCTCATAGATCCTATCTCTTAGAATCCTTTCTAACAGCTTACCCCACAGATGTAAGGCTCACCGGCCTGTAATTCCCTGGACTATCCCTACTACCTTTTTTTTGAATAAGGGGACAACATTCGCCACCCTCCAACCTCCGGTACCATCGCCGTGGACAACGAGGACTCAAAGATCCTAACCAACGGTTCTGCAGTCTCCTCCCTTGCCTCACAAAGCAGCCTGGGGAAAATTCCGTCAGGACCTGGGGACTTATCTGTCCTAATATTTTCTAACACATCCTCTCTTAATATCTACATACTCTAGAACATTACCCTCACCAACACTGTCACCCCAATTTACACTCCCAAGTTCTCGCCTATAGCCTCGTAATTCACCTTTCTCCAATCAAATACCTTCCCGTCCTCTTTGCTCCTATCCCCGTCCATGACAATTCTAAAGGTTATGGAGCAATGATCACTGTCCCCCAAATGCTCACCCACCGATAGATCTGTCACCTGTCCCGGTTCATTACCTAAAACTAGATCTAATATGGCATTCCCTCTAGTCGGCCTGTCAACATACTGTGTCAGGAATCTGTCCTGGACACACTTAACAAACTGGTTCTCTGCCAACACATTCACCTGACAAAATGCAGTCATTCCTCATCTAAATCTATCAGCGTAACCCAATTTGCTATCTTTCATGTGCTTGATTAGCCCCCTCTCAAATGTATCTATAGTCACATCAATCACTTCCTATTGCAACCTCAGGATGGGTTACTAGTGCGGCAACAGGAACTCTGGGCCACCGCAAGTACAAACTAACTGTTATCATTTAATTACTGGCAATTAGAGTCATAGGAGGGTCCAGAACACTAACTTATAAAGCTGAACATTTCTACAAGTTCTGGGAGTGCCAACCCTGATCAATACTGTCAGGGACACCCCTCTGTGGTTACCAGTGCTGGATCTGTAGAGTCAGCCAGCTCCATCATGGGCACAACCCTCCTTGCCATCGAGGACATCTTCAAGAAGGCTGTGCCTCAAGAAGGCGGCATCCATCATTAAGGACCCTCACCCCCCGGGACATGCCCTCTTCATGTTACTACCATCAGGAAGGAGGTACAGGAGCCCGAAGACCCACATTCAACATTTCAGAAACAGGTTCTTCCCTTCCGCCGTCAGATTTCTGAATGGTCCATAAATACTACCTCCTTATTCCTCTTTTGCACTATTTATTTATTTTTGTAACTTATAGTAATCTTTATGTCTTTATATCTTGCACTGTACTACTGCTGCTGCAAAACAACAAATTTCATGACATAGATCAGTGATAATAGATCTGATTCTGATTCTTTTTGACAATTGTCCTGATTACATCTGCTCTGAAATCTGGCATACCCTCTTTCAGATGTGATGATGAAGATGTGGACTTGGAACTGAAGCTCTTCAGCAAGAATACCGCTGTTCCCGAAGCCTTGTTTTTAATTTGGCTTATGTTTTTTTTCACTTCTTATTGGTCAGGTACTCATTCTAATCATATACTGTTTTCTCACACAGAACTTTTGTGTTTTTTCCCCCTATTGATACCAATACTAAAAAGGGATGCAACATGGACAAATGAGTTGAGGAAACGTTACAGGTCATTCTCAGAAAGGGTGATAAATGCTGAGTTATTGGCATATAATGAATCCTTCAATTTTCTGGGATTTGCTTTTGCCTTGAATTGGCAGAGGCCTCGAAGTCTACTATCATACTGTGACCATTTCCTCAGGAATTCCAACAGCAATGTGCTGGAGCTTGGATGATACATCTACACAAACCACAACCAACTTCATTTGTATGCAGTCTGACTTTACTACTGCTTCTTTTACACACTTCACTGCAGCTACTCCTGATTCTTATTAACAAAGATCTAAAGGAGGCTTCATCTCTGTGTGGCAGCAAATGTGTATAGACTGGAAGACTGAGGATGGTTTTTGGTTTATTTTTTAGCAGAAGAGTGAAAGGCATCAGAGAATAAAATCAACTCTTGCAATGGAGTCTAGCCAACATACATGGAATGCTCATGGAACATCATTACTGGAGCACAATGTTCCCAGCCCTCTTGTGGTCAACTGATGTTAAACATCAAGATGCTGAGGATGAAAAATATACTCAGAAGGGATTGAGATAGAAAAAAAATCAGGTGTTCCGACCTGCCAAGCAAGACTCCAAACTCTTCCAGCTTTATATTTGAAAATCATAGAACTTAATTTGCTTTAGATCGACTATGAATTTGTGGTTAACCTTGAATTCTTATTAACAGTATGGGTGATACCTAGTGAAATCAAATGATATAATCAGAGTCTGAAACTTTCTGTGGAATGTTGTTCTGTGAGACTCGGCCCTGACATGTTGCAGAGCTGACATTCACTATCCCTGGAGCAGTTTTGAAAATATATAGTAAAAAGTAAGCTCTTACAGAAAATGGTATACACTGGATGAAATTATAAGTTTGAAAAACAATTTAGTTAAATTATTTTGTCAATTCAAAATTATAATTAAAAGCAAAGTGTCCAGAATAATCTTTCCACAAAGTTGCAAGGAATAAGAGGGATGATTATTTTTTAAAATGGTTTTATACTCCAACTTAGCTCACATTTTAAACAAAAATATGAAAATTAAATAAATGCCAGATGTGTGATCTTACAGAAAACTAAGTGTAGCAATGAGATACTTACAGAACAAATTATTCAAGATCAAGAGAGCTGTCAAAGGCAGGTAATATTTTGCCAGCTACTTGACGTTTGTAAAAGCAAATAATTCTCAGGCTATAATTCATGTGGTGTTGAGAGCAGAAAGTTCAAGATCAGTTAGACAATTATTCTCATGATATGTAAAGATACTTAAAAAGAAATTCTTCCGCAACAGAAAATTAAAGAAAATTAATGATGGTTTTGAATACGAGGAATTCTAATTGGTCTTCCGCATGAGGTACTATGTAATCCAAGCAGATAATATGATTCAAAGGATGTTATAATGATTTGTTAAAATTTAAAAGAAGATATGCAGCATTTCCTTAATAGAAATGACACGAATAATACCATGGGAGCAGTTCTATGGTCATGGATTGATTCATCAAGAAGCCGAGTCAATTCACAGATCTCAAAAAGTATTTCATCTCACCTCCCCATGACCACTGAACAAACTATTGTATATTCAATCCATTCATGGTTTAGTTGACAGCTTCACATCTATTTCCTGCATCTCTGCTCTTGTCCAAGGATCATTCCCTTGGTACTCACTTTCTAAGCCTCGCCTCCATATTCACCAGATCATCCTTTGCACTTTCCCCCACCTTCAATGAGATTCCACCACCTGATACATCTTTCCATCCCCTCTTCTTTCAACGTTCTCTGAAGGAACTGTTCCTTTTGCAACCTCCAATCTCCACCAACCATTCCTTATCTCACAGCATTTTCCCATGTAACCACAGGAGATGTAACACCTGTCCTTTCATCTCTTCCCTCCCCAACATCCGGCGACTCAGCTGATAGGACAATTCACTTGTTTTTCTTCCCATTTAATGCACGGTATTCAGTGCTCACAATGTGATTCCCACTACACAGGAGAAAACAAACAGATTGGGTGACTGCTTTGTGTTCCTGCATCCTGTCTGCAGGAGTGATCCTCAGCTTCCTGATGCCTGCCATTTAATTTCTCCATCCCACTCCAAGCCACCCGCTTGTGGCCTCCTGCACTTTTACACGAAGGCCCAATGTAGACTTGTGGAACAGCAACACATTTTCCATCTGGATACATCGCAGCCTTCCAAAATCAGTTTTAAATTCTACAACTTTGGGTAGCTCACTTTCTCTGGTTGTATCTCAACTGCTAATTTCACTGCAGGTTATCCATCTGTAATTTAGTTACGTTTTTCTTACTCCTTTAGCACCACCTGACCTGCTAAGCATTTCCTACACCTCTGCTTACCGCAAGTTTTATGTTCCTTTTTTGTGCTCTCTCTCTCTCTCTAACTGCTCCCATTTCATAGTTTTTATGTTCATAGGTTTATAGAGTCATATACCACAGAAACAGTCCCATCAGCCCACCATGTACAAGCTGAACCTCTCCGTACAAATCCCATTTGCCAGCTCTTGGTCTTTATCAAAACCTTTTATGCGTTAGTGATTCAAGTGCTCATCTAGATGCATATTAAATTTTGAGAGTATCTGATTCCACCACCGACTCAGGCAGTGAGTTCCAGATTCCAACCACCCTTTGGATGAAATAGTTCTGCCTCAGATGGCTTCTGAGCCTATCATCCCTTACTCCAAACCAATCCCCTCTAGTTTTAGATACCTCTCCTGTGGAAGAAGAGTTTTCTACTATTTACCCTATCTATGCCCCTCATAATTTTGTATGCCTCTTTCAAATTCCCCTTAAAGTCTACCAATCCAAGGAAGACATAAACTCAGGCTCTCCAGTCATTGTTCCTTCCTTCATGTTCTCTAACAATCTTCATTGGCCAGAAGACTCCAGCTTGTCTCCTCAGCAACCCTGGCCTCACTCTGTCAGAGATATTCCCATTATTCTATCAATCCTTCCCTCACCATCACTGCTAACTAGCTAACTTGTTTTCCCTCTTTCCCAGTTCAAAGGGTCTTCAACCTGAAACATTAACTGTTCTTTCCACAGATGCTGTCTGACCTAGTTTTTTAATACTGCTTTTATTTCAGATTTCCAGCATCTGCAGTTTTTGTAATTGTACCCTCATATTCAAAATGTACCTTAATTATTAACATTATTAAATTCAATATGCAACAAATTTAGATAGATTGCCTTAACTAGGAATGGGAGGATACCCAATGAGGTGAAGTGATAGAGTCTGAATCTTTCTGCAGAAGGCTATCATTCTGTAAGACTCAGTTCTAACATGTTGCACTATTAGCATTTATCATCTCCCCAAGAACTACCAAGATAGTAAATGCTCTTTTTGAGGGTCCACTTAAAATGTACTTAATGAAAAATATTGTATAAAAATTAGAACTGCTAGTGACCCCATGGTGCAGAATTCCCAAGAGGAGAAGGGAGTGCTTCATGTACAGAAAGAATAAGAAATTATGGGCTGCATTCACATGATTTCTTGCAATACAGCCCACAAGAGCATTTTTCCCTGCTCCAAGTCCCAAAAAATTAAAAATTATTCTTTATCTATTAATTTTGGTTTGAATTTCCCTAATTACTTTGCCTCTGTTACCCTGCTTGACAGATAATTTCAAACATACATAATTCTCAGGAAAAGTTCTCAAGTGTTCCTGATTAAAGTGCTGCAATCACAAATTTGTCTTCCAGACTTTATCATGATTTACGTGCAAGTAAGCAGTATTCTTAGCATTTCACTTTCATGCCTTATAGTATTTAACCAATTCTAATCGCCTATTGCAGCTCATTAATTTAGAAAGGAGATTGTTTTTGTTACTCTTCTCTGCACTCTCTCAAACACTTCTGAGAGCATAATTACCAGTTTGAACCTTACTACTCAAGTGTGGTCTGGATAATGTATTGCAATGCTAGTACGAAATCTTTTGAAATGTGCACAATTATTCTGGCTGTAGATCTTAGGACTTTTCTTAATAAAAGGCATACCTTATCTAGGTGCCAATGGTGACCACCAGATTACAAAATTCTGCATTCACCTTCTCCAATTTTGAGCCACCAGTCGATCCATTATTAAATATAAAGCATGCACATATAGCTGATTTAATTTTGTAAAAGTAACATATGCCATTGACAGCAGAACCCACTTGCAGGTAATATATCATATTTCTCCACACAAAATGCATTAAATTGAAATGTTCTGCAACAAACCAACTTAAGCACATTAAAAATTATTCTGACTTCTGTCAGAATATGTCCGTATATTTTCTTTTCTCAATTTTCAGAATCGTAGAGCCACAAGGTGCAGAAGGGTATTTGCCATTTGGGATGTTGTGTTTGTGCCATACAAGTACCTTTGAATGTCACTATTGAATTTGCTTATATCACCCTTTCAGGCTGTGCATTGCAGCCCACAACAAGCCACTATGTCAAAAACCATTTGAGGGAAAACACTGCACTTGCTGGTGCCATTACTATCACAAAGCAAGATGGCTGTGCATACTGTAGACCCAGCCTAGAACATTGCTGCAGAAGGCTCAAAGCTGTTTCCCAAATCCAATCTTCCATCAATTTTAGCTACATCACCAATGATATTTGCTGGAAATTGCATAATGTTCAATTCTAATCACAGATTATGAAGCAGTCTGGTAATGTGACAAGCCATGTTCACGTTAGGCAATGGCCACTTCTAATAAGACATCCCTGCATCACATTCTTTTTATTCTTAACAATGTTATCCTTATTGAATTCCCCATCATCTATATGCTGAAGAGTTCCATTGATCACCAAGCACTGTGACTCCAATAACAGCTCAGCTGTTGGTGTGCTGCAGTGAATAGCTCACCTCCTGACAATGTTCCACCATCTGTCTGGCATTAGCCATAAGTACAATAATATTTATTTGCCTGGATAGGTACAGTTCTCAAAAAGCCTGATGCCACCCAGGATGAAATAACACCTCATTGGCACCCAACCACCATCTTAAACATTCACCCCTTCCATCACTAACATACAGAGGCAGCAGTGTACGCTATCTACAAAATGTACTGTGGTTACTTACCTTATGTTACTTAACATATGACCTCTACAACTGAGAAGGACAGGTCAACAGGCAGATAGGAACACTAATTCCTCAAAAAACCTCCTCCATTACTTGGCAAACAGTCATGGAATTATACAATTGATTCTTCATCATAGATTGGTCCATATCCCAGAAATCTCAACCCAAAGCACCACGGTCATAGTTCCACCGCCAAGAATGCAATGAAAGGAACTCACAGCCACCTTTTCAAAGTCAATTAAAGTTATGAAATAAATGCTGCCAATGATATCTTAAAAATCAAACAAACTTTCAAAACTGAAACTCTAATTTCATCAGTTCTTAGCAGCCCTGAGAATCCACGCTGGAATTTGTAGAGAAAGGACAGTGTTGATGATAAATGAGCAACCTGGATTTTGGACAAGACCAAGTAGTACTCTGCACTGTCCTGGTTCCACCAGTTATCTACTTGGAATTTATTATTATTATTATTATTGTCACATGTACGGTACAGTGAAAAGCTTGTCTTGCATACCATTCATACAGATCAATTCATTACACTGTGCATTGAGGTAGTACAAGGTAAAACAAGAACAGAATGCAGAATAATGTGTAACATCTACAGAGAAAGTGCAGTGCAGGTAGGCAATCAGGTGCAAGGTCATAACGAGGTAGATTGTGAGGTCAAGAGTCCATTTTACTGTAATAGGGAACCATTCAATAGTCTTATAACAGAGGGACAGAAGCTGTCCTTGAGCCTGATGTTACGTGCTTTCAGGCTTTTGTATCTTCTGCCTGATGGGAGAAGGGAGGAGAGGTGGGTGGGACCTTTGAATATACTGGCTGTCTTACTGAGGCAGCGAGAAATATATACAGAGTCCATGGAGGGGAGGCCGGTTTCTGTGATGTGCTGAGCTGAGCTCTGTCCACAACTCTCTGCAGTTTCTTGCGGTCACAGGCAGAGCAGTTGCCATGACAAGCCTTACATCAAGCTGCACATCACTACTTGCTCCTAGAGCCATGATCTGACTGTAGAGCTATATTTAGGCAGAAACATTTGTGTTCCCTGGTAAATTTGCAATATTAATGTATGGTTGTGTGGCTACGAGGTGCACTGGAAGAACTAAGAATGGATGACGTGCACTGGTGGACGTGAATAAAAAAAACACTTGTTTGCCAGCTATATATGAAACATGACATTTTAACAATAAGGTGGTTCAGTTCACTAATATTCCTAAAAGTTATGCTACCTCAGCATTAATCGTTCTTTATAATCACTTTGAAGGAAATATTTTTGTGAAATATGCTATCCAAAGTTGAATTTTCAATTACCTAGATAGATGCACTAACATGATACAAATTATAACATGCTAAAGTTGGACCAATATAAAGGTCACAATCTGCATGATTACAACATGAGGGTTAATGATGGATTTACGTCATTTAAGACCATTTGCAGTGTTCTCATGGAAGCTCATCTACCTTTCAATTCTTAGGCTGGAGAAAGGAAAATGAACATGCAAAACTGGATGCAAAAGAGTAAAGCACTCATTTTCAATGGATACAATTACTTAGTTGATAAATTTGGTTTTGGTGACGGTCTTCATTTTTCAAGCAAGGGCTAGTAAGCATTGAGTGAGAGAGTGCTGGTGATCATTAGGAGAGAGAGAAGCACTGTAGAACTGATGATGAATGGAGACTTGAAACTGCCATTCATAGAACTAATGAACTTATCCCTTTGTGCTCAGCTAGAAATGGGTTCGCTTTGCAATTGCATCTTGCTTTTCCTCCATAATTAATTGGTTTGTAGCTGTTATTATAACCTGTTCCCACATAAGAGTATTGTTGTGAAGCATGCAGAGCATAAACATATCTCCTGTATCCTGAAAGACCATGACACAACTATTCTTGGCAGCCACAGGTGCTACTATCTAAATGTGGCTGCATTCTCTGGGGTACTTTGGTAACGATCTTTTTCCTCAGAAGACCTTCTCTATACAAGTCTCTGCTGCAAGGCTTCCCCCTTTACCTTCACTCTTCTG
The DNA here is from genome assembly GCF_009764475.1 of Pristis pectinata. Taxonomy (NCBI): domain Eukaryota; kingdom Metazoa; phylum Chordata; class Chondrichthyes; order Rhinopristiformes; family Pristidae; genus Pristis; species Pristis pectinata. Next base: position 50,593,229 of record NC_067414.1, on the reverse strand, counting down.
GCTATCAGCTCTGCACAGTGGTGTAGCAGTTACCGTAACGCTATTACAGTTCCAGCGACCTGGGTTCAATTCTGGCCACTGTCTGTAAAGAGTTTGTACGTTCTCCCCTTGTCTGTGTGGGTTTCCTCTGGTTTCCTCCCACATTCCAAAGACGTACAGATTAGGAAGTTGTGGGCATGCTTTGTTGGCACTGGAAGCGTGGCAACACTTGCGGGCTGCCCCCAGAACACTCTAGGCAAAAATGCATTTCACTGTGTGTTTCAATGTACATGTGACTAATAAAGAAATCTTATCTAATTCCTTCATGCTCCCATCATGTTCTATTCCTATCTGCTCATTCATTTTTGAAGGCAGCTAATTTAAGTAACACAAGTAGAAGGACAGTCAGACCTCATGGCCAAAGAAAAACATTCAACAGTGCTAAAGTTCATCAACAAATGCACAATAGTGATCCAGCAACTTACCTGCATTCCTGCACAATTGCTTTAAACAGTCCTGGTGACGAAGTCTTGAATGATGTCAACAGGTGCCATCTGATCCATGAGGCAATCCGAAAGGGAAAGCTCATCCTGAGTATAGCTTTATGGCCTCACCTGAATAATTTCCTCCCTCCTTTGATATCACTAGCATGCAATACTTACACAAGCTCCTCCACTGAGATGTGTTGCTGCATAATTCCTGTTGTGATAAAGAATATATAAACAAGACCATTCCATCAGTTTTCATGTCTATTCTATCATATGATGGAGATTTTTATATCACTTTATTTGTTATTGCTTAAATTGTGCAGTGCCAAGATGAGGAATTTCCTACCACATGCAGGCAGCTTTCTATGAGGGGTATTATTTATGCCAGGAAATTACCATCTGAAAATAGATTGGGCAGAGCCTTGCAATGAAAACAGGAACGACACTCTGGTGGCCACTGCCTGACCGCTATCCATTTTTTCCTCAAAACTGGTATCACAGTGCCTAGCACATATATAAACATGTGCAAAACTGAACTGGGTTAAACTCAGAATCAGAAAATTATCATGTGTTGAGAATCTTATAATTTTTAAATTATAGCTTTAAAACTAAAAGATGATCTTTGATGTGATGGTTTAACTTTACTGTCACTGCAGAGTTAATCAATTCTTTTGAACCATCTCCATAGTATTTCTTACATTGACCTAATAGAACATTTATCAGCACCTCAAGTAAGTTCCCAAATGTAGCAATTTGTCATATAGAAAAATTCACTGGTGTAATGTCATGAGTTCTTCATATTAAACAGATACAACAAAAATACAAGCTTAAGCTTTGACTACAAACAAAATAAGCAGTGCATGTAAAACAGTTGGATAATTAAACAAAAGTGGCCTATTTTTCACCTGAAGCTTCTAATACAAAATAAATATCTACAATTGTAATTTCCTAAAAGTCACAACAAATACTGTTTACATGGTCACATTTCCAAATTTGGTGAGAAATCTTAACATCCACTTAACAAGAGTGCTTCGCTTCAAGGAGATGTTTACTGAAATATTTATACTATATATCATAGCATAGGTTACAAAAACAAGAGAAGCTACTTTAATGCAAATAATGAGGTAAGGTGCTATGGTTCCATGAAGAAACCCATTTACCTGTACTGTGAACCAGCTAGTTCCTGACTTTTGTAGGTGTGTGTTGCAAGGTGGAAATCAGGAATAGCTAGGAGTTAAATGCTGGTGTGTCTGACCTGCCCTGCTCCTGGGCTCAGGATCAAGTCCAGAGATGAAGCACAAACACACTGGGCTGAGGGGCAGATGCACTTCACCTGCAGCACCTCACCTTTGCACCTGGGGTGGCTGGCAGAAATAGTGCAATCCCATTCATATGAGTAAGGCCTCTGATTTTGATTAAAAAGTTAAATGCAAGTATGTGCTTTTTTGCTGTTTTAACTGATTTCTATAATCAGTGATAATTAAAACAGTTAAACTAGTCATTAAAGGCAGTGGGTAAGTTCCTGAAATCAGAAACAGAAAATGCTGGAAACACTCAGCAGGTCAGGCAGCATCTGTGGAAAGAGAAACAGAAGCTGCAGACCCCTCGTCAGAACTGGGACAGAGAGCCCTCAAACAGCAGCTGCATTTTCACACCCTTCATGTCTCTGGGTCAAGGCAATTGTACTTGGATATAAATACATGCAGATATTAAGGAGGACTCCTTAAATGGAAAATGACAAGCCTTCAGTTGAAAGACCAGTGGGGGCTTTGCACACCATTTGCCCACCTGATTGTGATTTCAGGCAGGCTTTTAAATAGGTTGCCAACATCCCCAACCAAAGGCAGCATGTAGAAGCAACATTATGTAAAATTATTGCAGAAACCTTTATTTCAATGTCCTAAGAGAAAAGAGTAAAATGTAAATGGCAAATATTTATGACATTTCTCCAGGCGTTATAATGTCTAACCAGTGATTTTGGTGCGGTTGCTGGTGGCCTCTCATATTAAAAATACAGAAAAATCACTAATCTTACCCTGGGAATGTTATAAATTCCTCTACCAGCTTTCGCCCACAGGGATTCCTGACACTCCAGAGCCTTCCTATTTGTCAGAAACTCTGCTCCAACCCCAAAACTGCAAGTCTTTCCTTAAAATTACATTCAGCTTTCCATGAATCTGGAGGTCAGTGCCCTTCCATGGCTCTGAGGCTGCTGTACATACATCTCATATCTCATCTTATTTAGTGCTGACAACTTGAATGTGTTTTTGTTTCTTCCTCACCCCTTTATGCCTTGCCCTCCCATTTTTCTGCTTTTGACGTTGCCAATGGTTGCTTATCAGTGAATTTTTTTTATATAATAACAGTCATTTGACTTAGAGGTCCAGGTATTTCTTTTACAATTAGTTCATTTAATGAATGGAACATTTGAGCCAGTGTTTCCCAGGAAGACCAGGCTATTTTATTTTTTAACATATTTTGAGACTGAGGAATAATCAGAATTTCAATCATTTTATGACTGATTTCAAAATGATTTTGCTGAAGTCTCTATCCAGTGTTTTGTTTTTAAAAATTATACATTTAAGAGAGAACGACATACTGGCAGTAATCCTCGCTGAAGTTAAATTAAACTGAAGTTAAAAGTCCTGTATTTCTTCCCACTAAAATTATTATTTCATTGAAAGTTTTTTTCAACTGTAACTTTCAAATTCCAAGAAACTTATGTCTTTTGTTTAGGTACTAAGTTTTCAGATTTATCCATGGGGATGATCTAACATGGGTCTATTGTAGAGATTATTTTTGTACTTTTACGGAACTGGTTTCTTCTAAGTTTCTTTAATCAAGAACAAATGTTGCAATTACCAGCCCTCACTTAGACATGAGACTACAACTTCCGCTTCAAAAATGTTTACTGAAATAGTTATACCATATTCCACGCCGCAGGTTACATTCTTACACACAGAAAAGAAAAGCAGAAAAATTAGTGGGAGATTCTACATAATGCAAATAATGAATATGAAATGGCATCAACAGGATAAAAAATTACTTATTTTTAGTTTTACTGAATAAATGAAAACTCAAAATATTCTTCAACTCATAGGGCAAGAAATGTATTAAAGATGATGGTGTAAAAGGGATGTTATTGCAGTTGCATATCATTAAATGCTGTGCCTGGCATTTAACTTCATTGACAGCAATGCAATTAAATATCAGGGGTTGCACGTAACAGGCCGTTGATCCATTACTGACTGCTTTCTGCCACTGTTCTATCCTGCAATGGTTAGCAAAAAGAAAAAAAGAATAACAATGAAGTAACATGAAGGTATAGTTTAATCTGAGTCTCCAAAAATTATTTTTGCCGTGTACAATATGCAGGCTTATTCTGAACCATAAACTTTCATTTTTGCTTAAAACAGCCTGGTTAGTTCCATTATGCAGGGCAGGTGAGTGGTTGGACTCCCTTGAGCTCCATCGATTTGCTGAAGTCTACTTCAAGTGTCTGAGTTGGCTTCATTAGTTTCAGGTTACGTATGCAGCCTTTGAAAGGAGTATTAATGGTCAGTGCTAACTGTTTCATGTCATCTGAAATGAATCAAAAAAAAAATGTGATTTGGACTATTGAGTTATTATAGACAAGGGCAAGATAAGTGCAATTTGCTGAAAGTCTGTACTAACAGTGAAGTAGTGAATTAATCAGCTCTTTTGACAAGAAAATGTAAATCAATGTTTCTTTTACAATGTAAACCCTTCAGTAGACTAATGAGCATGCTGGTGAAATAGTATACTTATCTTACCCTTACGTATTTTCTGATTCTGTTGATGTGGTGGAATATCTGAGCAGAAACTAAGTTATCACTAGTGCCTAGCTTATTCAACTCTTCATGTACAACACTACCAATATCCTATGTAGTAAGCAAGTATATTTAATATGAACTGTTGTCAAATTTTAGGCACTGAGCATTGAAAAATTTAAGTCATTGCTCTTGAACTGCACTGGAATGTAATCATTACAGTACGGTTAAATATAATTTGTTTCTTCACACAATTATGACAGTTCAAAAGAATAAAGAAAAGCTCTTACAAGATAACATAACACAATGACACTATTATATAATTATATTTATACGTCTGATCTTTAAACAGATAAGGACTGATCGCTATCTGGCGGTTCCCATTGTTGAGCACAGGTCAGTGAGTTCTGGACCTCAGCTTGCGGTTACTGGTCATACTGAGCTGAGAGTCTGGATGTACTTCACATCTGGCCCCTCAGCTTCATGTCAGCCATTGCCGACATATCTAGCACAGCCTCAGTCATTTGAAATGGGTTGCCAATCTTAATAGAAAATAAGTGAAACTAAATGGCTGTTTTGTTTTTCTTTATTTTAGTTCACATATTTTATATTATAGAAGTTAAAATGCTTATACATTCATATCTGTTTTTATTTAAATGTATATTATTTAAATATATTCAATCGTTTCTAAATGTCTCAGAAATTTAATGACACTTAGAATCAGTTGAAAAGGTCTTTAACAACATGAGCTGCTGGAAGGCCATCAGGGCTGTCCAGTGGTGAGATCTTAGGTCTGCAGCCTTCGGCCTAGTCGTTGCTCATGGACCACTTCTCTTTTTTGGATTGGCTTCAATAGTGAAGCCTCAAGAATGTTGGGAGCAGCAAAGGTAAGTGTAATCAGGACACCACTGCAAGGGGTTTGCTCGAGGTGTGGACCTCTTGAGCATGATTCGGGACAATAGTTATTAATCTAAAAATTCAGATCACATTGGTGATTTAATTCCTCTTAATCAATTAAATAAACTATTTATTTCTTGTAAAAATACACCTCCTTTATTACAGCAATATTTTCATAGGGCATATTTACTTGGTATGGACAAACTGTGAAGCCAGACATTAAGAAATGTAATTGATTCTCAACTGCCCCTGAAATGGTTTATTAATCACCCAGCTGTATCAAAGCTATTATGCAGTGGAGTACCTTTCCCATACAGATGAGCAAAATTTCAAGAATTTGGCACCTTCACAAGAGCAGTTGGTCATTATACATAACAATGAAAGTAGTTTGGAATGAATGTGTGCGTACCTGGATATCCTCCAATAAAGACTGGATCATTGGTGTCAGTTGCAGTGGAGGTTGCGATCGGGCTTCTGCTTTCTACTTTCTTTCCATCAACTATCAGTTCCAAACGGTGTTTAATTTTGTTGACTATTACATTGTGCCAATGTCCACGACACAACTCAGTGAAGTGTAAAGGCTCATAGACAGCTGTAAATATTCCAGCTCCATTATCATTGTGAACAAAAATCTAACATTATAATGTGAAAGGAGAAAAAGTATTAGGCAAAGCATTGTTGAGATTATGTTGAAATAATCACCATTAAAAAATATACAAATATCTGAGCAATTTTTGTTGCATTCATTAAAGATATCCCATTTTGCACTGTAATAGGTTATCAACTGCAGCCATACAACACTTATGCACAATTATGAACCACCAATAGAAGTCTGCTCATTGACACTACACTGGTCCAAGTTAAAAGCACCTCAATTTTAAAGTTCTTTTCCTTGCTACCAAAGTTCTCCATGGCCTCACACCTCCCTATGGCTTAAACCTTCTCCAACACTTGGAGATATTTACACTCATCCAATTCTGCACTCTTGTGCCTCACCAGCTTTAATTTTTCCACAGTTGGCCGTGCCTTCAGCTGCCAAGATTTTAAATTCTTTAATTACCTTCATAAACCTCTCTTTTATTTTTTTGTTGTAACCAATGGTTATCTGTCCTTTTGCCTTGGTCCCAAAATTTGTTTAAAAACACTCCTGTGGAGCATTTTGGTTTGAATTTTTCCACTAAAAGTGTTACACAAGTGCAAGTTGTAGCTGTTTATGGATCAAATCATTTCAACTTATGATTATAACTTACTTTTCCATTGACTAGTTCAATGCCCAGTCCATCCACTCTCTGACTGCTGATTCCCAATAAGATGGCATCTCTCTGAGTAGTGCGGAAATCAAACTCGATTTGTAAATCTGTTCCAACCCTATAACGCGGAACTGAATTGACACAAAGGAACATACAGTAGTTGTAAGAGGCTTTGCATGTATCAAGTTAGAATGGAGTAATCAATTAAATTGATCATTTTGATTTTTGCTGCTAATCTGTGCATTAGGATAGTAAGATTCAAAGTCTTCAAGCAGTACAGTGTACACACCACTCACTATATGCTGGCATATATCTAAAGGAGACACATGAAGGCAAAATAATGCATTCTACCCCTTATGTAAAGTCATATGTGAAATCATTTGGATTCATACTTCAGAAGGTCAGTGGTGCATTAAAAAGAGATCGAAAAAGAGCAACAGAGTGTTGACAGGAGTTTTAAAGAAACTAAATTTCATCACAGAACCTATATTTGGACATGACACTCTTAATAAAGAAACTAAGTTGTAGAGATCTGGAAATCTTATATATAGACTGATAACGCTCAGGTACCTCCACTCAAGCAATCAGTACTTTAATCAAGGTTATCCTCATTTAACATAATATTCTCAAGAAACTATGAAACAAACACCATAATCAGTGCTGTGAAATCCGCTGCTGACAACACTGAGATATTTCAGAAATGACTTGCTGTCCTAACTTTGTTCCATGCTCCTCATGTCAATGTCAATTCAAAGAAATACACTAGGATAAAAACAAATCAGAAGATGGAGTAGGGCTGACGTTGGGAGGTAGAGTTGCTATTTAAACAGTACATCGGAAGAATAGCTGATAGTTATTTTGGTGAACAGAAACTCTACAATTCTACCCTTTAAATTACAATAGATATGTGGAGTCTTGTGGGATGGGGGCAGACTTTGGAGATTATTGTACTTATAGTCTGAACGAGCACACAGCAGCATTCTTTGTGAGAGCAATGTTGTCAAATGATAGCTGATTAAAATGAGAGTGGAGCAGGCGGAAGAAATATAAATTTGATATTTTTACCTGTTTTAGCAAATCCTGTACCATCAAAATAAGTTCCTTTTTGACTGTTGAGAAAACAGGTGCCAACATCCAGGCTGGAGGCTGGATTATCCAGATCAAGAGTTTTGTCATTCAATTTAAAGTTACGGATGCAAGCATTTATACTGTAGACTACCTGTGTTGACAAAGTGAATGAACAGACTATCAAATACAAATATATATTGAGATGACCAGGATTCAGCTAATTTAAAAGTCGTCATAGTCAATTTAGTTTTTAAGAGACGGCCAAAATGGAATGGCCAAGTCTGAGTAAAGTTAGGCTGTCTAAACACTGGTCTCAATTTTAATTACTTGTCCCAAGCATTAACAGTTTGGTCACGGTTTCAAAATATGGCATTTGCTTAACTCTCCCCTTAACCAGAGGATGCGGCCAACTTCGTTGTGAAAGGACCCTACCACAAGTTGCTTCAAAGCACTCACCCATTTCAAGCATTAAACCCTTCTTAATGTGGAAATAGCTGTATTATTACAGAATTAGGATCCTGGTTCCCTTTTCAGGTTCGAATAAGGTAAAGTTTCCACAGTTAAGTATAAATGTACAGATATTGTGAAAATACATAGACTATTGAGATACCACAGATGTCTTGAATCGAAGATAGAACAGATTCAGACCTAAATTTTCCAAAACAGACCAAGTGTTTAATTGTGTTAGAGGATTGAGATATTTCATTATTTTTCAAACACATTCAGGTTAGAAATTATTTTTGAAGAAGTGTCTGGAAAGACACAAGAACTGCAGTTTAGAAGGTGCTCAAAAAGTGCTTGCCCCACAAAATAATTCAGACATTGATATAACTGAAAACGTAGCAACATTGATGGACGGAAAGCCAGGAGTTAAAGTAAATGATTGTTGGTGTATATTGCAGAGCTGTTCAAGAGTCTGCTTGTTTTCAGGGGATGAAGCAAATTTATTTTTGGCCGTGGGAAGCACAAACCTAAAATTTGCTGAGAATGAGAAAGTTAGGGTTCTGAAAATTAAAAAGGAGGACTACAAACAAATCCTGAATGGATAAGTATATGGTAAATACAATCTTGTATGTAATAATGCTTATATAATAAATTTTGGGAGATATCACCATAAGCAGAAGTAGGTTAAGATACTGAGGACAGCAAATACATTAGTGCAACTTTAGCTATACAGAGCATGAAAAATCATATTTTTGACTGGTTATGAATGAAGCTACTGAGTGAAAGAGTAAAGAAATAAAAATACATTAAAACCAAACTTTAACTGGGTCATGTTAGAGAGTTTTGAATATCCTGGTAAGAATATCAAAGCCACGAGAAAGACTGAAGGATACCAGGGATCACAACCATGGTTATGAGGTACGACTTCAGGTATTAGTACCATTTCAATGACATCAAAGGAGTAGAAAATAAGATTCATTCAACATGTTTAAAATTCTGAAGAATTTCAATCTCGTGAATAGTAAGGAATATTCCTTTAGCTTTGGTGTTGGTGATGTATGGAGAATCAATTTAAAACTGTTACGGAGGAGAGAAGTTGCCTTGCGATGCAGAGGGATTGAGGTAGAGACTAATGTATATTTTAAGAAAAAAAAATCATGCTTCACATCTTACACGGCCAATTCTTCTTGTAGTGTAGTTCTTAGGCAATCCTCCGATGTAAATCATTCCCACAACATCTAGGATATCTGCATTTTTAGGGCTGACAGTAGTTGCCACAGTGAGGCCAGTTGTAACTGTAACTCTCTTTTTATCTCGTGCAATTCTTATCTGCAAAAATTAAATGCATATTTATCAGTGCACACCCCAGCCTCAAAGACACTTTCTCTTCCATCCCCATGATCCCCTGCCACCTGCACTCCCCCTGCAGAGAAACACCCTGTTCACGCCCAAGAATCAGCACTTCCCAACTCTGCAATCCCTTTTATTTTCATCCCCTGCTCCCCACCTCACACAAGGAACCATTCATCCACATATTCCCTTCATTGGATCCCAGTTAACCAACGCCTCCATTTTAAAATGTTCCTGCATATCTTCAAATAACCTTGTCCTTCCATATCTCTGTAATCTCTTTTAGACCTATAGCCTTCTATATTATCTGTATGATTCCAGTTTGGCTTCTCGATGATCCAGAATTGAACTGCTCCACAATTTGAAGCTGTATCTTATACATGCAACCCCTGTAGGTCCAGAATTCCTTTCCTAAACACCTCTTCCGTTTTACATTTTTTTTTCCCCTTAAATTACTTAAAATCTGTGTCGCTCACCAAGCTTTTGGTCATTCCCTTAATATCTCCTCACATGGCTGAGCTTGAAACTTTATTTCATAGTGGGTTATTTTGATACTTCTAAGCTGCTGAGTTACAAACTTACTTCCATAGCACTTTGCACTCTGTGATTTTATCTAAAACCCAATCACTAAAAATAACAGAATCTATTGTGTTTATGTGACAGACTTCTGCGAATATGAATTTGGTTCTTTGTGTCTAAGGCACGGATGTGCAGGTCAGATGATCTGCAAATAGCTGGCAATACCCACGTTCTGTTGCTCACAAAGTACTTTTATGTGTTCAAGGCTTGCATCAACATGTATTACTCATTATGAAGATAAGATATCTTTATTAGTTACACGTACATCGAAACACACAGTGAAATACATCTTTCTGCAATAGTGTTCAGGGGGCAGCCCACAAATGTCGCCACACTTCCGGCGCCAACATAGCATGCCCACAACTTCCTAACCTGTACGTCTTTGGAAAGTGGGATGAAACCGGAGCACCCAGAGGAAGCTCAGGCAGACACGGGGAGAATGTATAAACTCCTTACATACAGTGGCTGGATTTGAACCTGGATCGCTGGCACTGTAAAGCATTATGCTAACCGCTACACTACCGTGCGTCTGCCTGGGCTTCCTCCGGGTGCTCCAGTTTCCTCCCACTTTCCAAAAACCTACAGGTTAGGAAATTGTAGGCATGCTATGTTGGCGCCAGAAGCGTGGCGACACTTGCAGGCTGCCCCCAGAACACTACGCAAAAAGATGTATTTCACTGTGTACTAGTTTCAGAGATACAGACATGCACCTCCCAGTTCACCATTCTCAATTACAAGACTAATCCAGCCTCCGCTCAACCTCCCAATCATGTACCCAATCACCCAATGAATGCCTGATCTCCCTACACCCAATGATCTAACTACCTATGCCCCATTCTCCATTTCTGAATTTTCAGCATAGCAAGAAGCCATTTGATTTATCACATCCATACTCCAAAAGAGATCTTCAAAAAGAGATAGTTCAGTTACTTCCAGTCCATGGACTTGTGACATTGCAGGGTTTCCAAGTGCTCATCCAGATATCTTTGAAATCTGACAAGGGTTTTTTGCTGCCACCACCCTTTCAGCTAGTGAGATTCAGAGTCCCCCCATTCTTTTTTGAGTGAAAATGTTTTTCTCAACTTTCCTCTAATTACTCAAACAATTTCTCCAGCTTACGAATGTCTGACTTACGTACACAGCCTGTATGTGTGAACGAGCATTTGGGAGACCTGCGGGATGGATTTGCCAGGGCTACAAGCATCTTTTGCTGTTTGGGAACTCGGTTCATGACTGGATTTCCAACATGTGTACTGTTTGGGTTGCAAACAGTTCACAGGAATGGAATGCTGTCGTGACCTAGGGAGGATCTGTGTAAAGAGAAATAGCCAGTCTGCTGAGTATTTCCAGTACGTTGTTTTATTACAGATTTAAAGCATCTACAGTATTTTACTTTTGAGATTGTATAATATTTCTTCTCATGCACAATTCAAAAGGTCAGTTCCTTATATTTATTTTTAGGTGGCAAATTAGTAATGGATTTTAATTTACTTTTATTACCTTATGCCATTCACCATCATTTATCTTCTTTTGAACAACTGCACTCGCGTTTCCACTTCCAAGGTCATAGCTGAAATGAGCCATTCCATCTTTTATTTGAATGGTTGCAAAATCTGCATGGTTAATTCTGGCCATATAAAATACAAGACCAGATTCTGCCTCTGTTCGTATTTCAAACTCTATTATGAGCCTGCAAACAAATCAGAATCATTAATCAAACACTCAATATCTTGCAATGAGTATAGAATTAAATACCACTCAAGAGCTTATTTTCCTGTTTGGTATTATCACACAGCCACAGGTAATTATTAATAGCAAGTCAATTGAAACAAAAATCATAAAATTGCATCTCCTTAAACAATTGGCTACCACATTAAACAATTTTAAATTTAATTAACAGCAGATAAATACAAGCAGCCACTGCAAAATACAATAGGGTATTTTTTTGGTACATCTTTAATGTTCTTTAAGCATTGTCTGGCTACAATGCAGAAAAGAAAATCTGTGAGGGGAATTGCAAACCCTAAACAGGATCTACCTTCCATTATTTATGTCAGGAAGAAAATCTAGTGGTTTGCTTACTGAAGGAGTCATTACCTAACCAGATTTGCCCTTAGGACTTCTGCTCAATACGCTTTGTCAATGAAGACCAAGAAATAAAATCTACATAAATTTCAAAACATCACTTGAGAGGCTAAATATTTGGTACATTTATAAATGTGGCATTTCCTCTAATGTCGTCAAATTTGCGGGCCAGAACTTGCTGTGAAATGCTAGCACTTCTACACTGAGTTGCCAGTGTTTTTTCACTTAAATCCACTTATTGAATATGGAAATCTCGAACTTGCTGGTTGCTGTTCCTTTGGGTTTTGTCTGGTGTTCTCTGACATTGGATTCTTTACAGAATCCAGTGGTGGAGAGAAAATTTGCTGCAGTTTTCCAACTCTTATCCTGGGAAAACCACCTGGTGACCAACGTTGATTTAGACAGGAATGGTGAGTCTGTCCTTTTCAATATTGGCAACAGCTGGGAGGGAGAAGGCTAGACATAAAGTAACACTTAATTTTCAAATTGAACTTAGTTAAATGGTTTTAATTGTTTAAGAGCGTGAAGTGTTTTAAGTGTTTTAATTCTTATAAATAAAATATTTTTAAAATAGTTGTTAGTAGTTTCTGTTTTTTTTACTTTTCTGAAATGACATTGAATTTCATAAGTGCTCAAAATTTTTGACAGGTTTGATAGCCAGGTAAACCTTGGCGCGTGGAATGATATTTTCAGCTGTTTGTATGGTTGATCTTATTCTGGTAGCATTACATTGCTTAAAGCCCTGCTACAGCACAAGGCCTACTAAATTAGGACCAGGAGGTTGATACCAGCGCATCCAGGAAAGGTTATCTCACTCATACAAGGTAGACATCAGCAAGCATATGCAGTGGGTTGCTGGTAATAAATTTTGGTCATCATGATAAAATCACATTTATACAAAGTGCCTTTCTACCAAATAACTTAAAATATGATCTTAAGCAAAAGAGCATCTTACTTTTATCAAAGATGTCAAAATAGAAGCTAATAGAACATTAAAGCCAATTTTTCAAGCATTATAAACAAAAATTAGAAATTGAAGAAGCTCATGTTGCCCAGGTCCTCATTAGCATTTATTTCTTCATACTAATGATAACCCTTCTGCACTCTGTGTATGTACCGATTTATTCCCAGCAGCAAAGTGCGCTAATAAGTTGTAATTATGTAAATAGGAATAATATGCAAAATGAAGACAGTGCTTCCAGTCATCACTCAGCCCTGGAGAGAAAAAGGTTAATTACGTGGTTGTGAAATAGAACAGAGTATCACAAATCATCATATGGTCTTAAATTTCAAAAATTACCTAGATTTGACTTTGGTATCATCAAATTCAATGGCAACGTGACTATTTTTGGATAGGCCGAAGTACTTGGCTTTTGCCAGCACGATAGGAGGAAGGTCAGCGGCACATGATGTCTACGTACAAATCAGATTTTTCAAAAAATCAGACCACAGAAACAGTTCATCACTATAATATCAACAGGACATCAATACATTGTTAACAAAATGTGAAAAACAGTTGAGTATGGAAATTTGACCAGTCAATTCCACAAGTTAACAGTGGCATAACAAAGTAAGACTGGAAACTAAATACAAGCCTTCAAACAATAGAGAAACCTCAATTACCCAACTCTCATCATTCACCAATCCATTCATTTGTCAGAGAGAAACTTGCATGAAGCATCACCACACTGGATGGGTTCTTTCATTTCCATTTCTCTCCATATTTTGAGTAAACAAATCTAAATTATGTTAATATTGTTATTTCATTGGAATTGTTTCTACTCTAGTGTAAAAAGTGGTCCTGATATAATAGTGAGCCCATGGTTGGAGGTCATCTTAAAAGAATGAAGGTTAAGGAGAAATGTGAAAGGTTAATTCAAAATCAGGAAGGGTTTTGATTGGTGAAAAGAGAAAGGATTTCAAGGCAGATGGGATGGTAACTAGTTTTAAATGTGTAAATAACTAGAGAGGAGACTAGCTTATTTTGCTTTAAATAATCTGATGTTATGATCTGGAATGAACTGTCTGAAGAGTGGCCAAAGCAGGTTCAATAACTTTACACGGTACATGGTAAACATATGAAGCAAAGGTCAGGAAAATGGGACTAAATGAATAAATACTTCTGAAGCCTGGCATTGGCACTATCGACGGGATCCTTTTAGTACTGGGTCATTTTTGAAAAATTTAATTTTCTTCAATATACTTGGTGTACTATGAGAATAACTAACAAAAGACTATTTTCATTACTCCATAACACCATCCTGATTCAATTAAATAAACATCAATTTTTTGCAGCAAGTCCTCTGTCAGAGCTTTTTGTGTTTGAACATTGTTTATTCAGATAACAGCAAATTTATTTTAAAGCACAGACTTTTAGTAGATGGGAAACTGAAAGTGATATTAGCATTTTCTAGGGATCATGAAATCTGTTCACACTCAATTATTAAGTGCAGAAGATGATGAAATGGAGCCATGATCAGAAGAACACACGAGAAAGTATGTTAGAAATAGATGCAAAGAATAAGACTTTGTTAATCGTCTCTATAAAAATATTTTAAAAGTTGTTGATGATACACATATCAGAAGCCTTCTGTATAATGACAGTGATAAAGTATTTCCTTCTCGTGTTTGTGTAGCTTCCCATTAAATGCACCCACACTATTTGTCTCAGTCTCTCCATGTGATAGTGCAACTCCACACAGTAAGATCCGGATTTTGCAGGAAATTGCTAATGGTACTTAATGTTTTTGAATGCTTCAAACTGAAAAAAATGTTTTGCATTTGATAAGTTAGTGCTGCTGCTTCACGGCTCCAGCGACACAGGTTTAATCCCAAACTCTGATACTGTCTGTGTGAAGTTTGCTTTTCTAACCCCCCCCCAGTGACAGCATGGATTTCCCCTGGGTCCTCCAGTTTCTTCCACATCCCAAAAATGTACCAGCAGATAGGTTAATTGGTTACTGTACTCTAGTGTAGGTGGGTGGTAGGATTATCAGGTGGAGTTGATAAGCATGTGAGAGAGAATAGGTCACAGGGAAACAAGTCTGGAAAGAGATGGCTCTAGGAGTACCAAAGACCTGATGGACCTTAGAACATTCTTCTGTGTCATGAGAAACATGAGAATAATTGCATTTGATTTTCAGATCTTTTTGTGCACGTCCATTGGAGTTGCAACTGAAAATGTGCTAAGAATTCAATAAATTATGATATCATCCTTGAAGACAGTGCAGCAAGCTCATGAGAAACCCATCACTTGCCAATGTCCTTGCAAGTCCCACACCATCCAGACTTCATTGTTTATGGAGCAAAATCTTGGTGCTCCATAGCTATGCTGCACAGTGGGGGTACTTCACAAGGCCTGCACTGGTTCAAATAAATGATTCCCCTGCAATTGTAATTAGGGATAGGCAATAAACACTGGTCTACTCAGTGATGCCCACATCCCACATATGAATACTAAAGTGACCCATGAACTTCTTTTGATTTGGAAGTAAGTATGATTTTTATAAAGACATCATGCAAGTTATGCCTGTTTGATGAAAAGATACTTACAGGCGAGGGTGTAGGAATTCTTATGTCTGGAATAGGTCTGGGAGAGATTTCAGCTGGGGTTCCAGTTGATGCTTCAATCTCATCTTCTTTGGGAATTGGTTTTGAAGGTTTTAGGATTGGGCACCTCCCAATGTCTGCATTCTCAAAAGATACTGGTTGAGCGAAATCTAAAGGTCTAAGGGACAGAGCAAATGAGTGGAAGAACAGTTATATGGTTAACGTAAACCCTTAAGTACAGAGATGACAAGAAATGAACAGCTATTTATAACTGATTTCTAATCCATTTGGCGACACGGTAGTGTAGTGGTTAGCAACCCAGGTTCAATTCCTGCTGCTGTCTGTAAGGAGTTTGTACGTTCTCCCCATTTCTGCATGGGTTTCCTCCGGGTGCTCCAGTTTCCTCCCACATTCTAAAGACGTACAGGTTAGGAGCACCCGGAGGAAAACTATGTTGGCGTCGGAAGAGAGGCGACACTTGCGAGCTGCCCCCAACACATTCTCAGTAATGCAAAATGATGTATTTCACTGTGTGTTTCGGTGTACATGTGACTAATAAATAAATATCTTGTCTTATAATCACACAAATTATCTAAAATCTGCCATAATTAAATGCAATTGTTATCATCAAGCACAGTAGAGTTTTGTGAAGTAATCTAAAACAATATGATCAACAAATTTGTTTAGTAGAAAAAAAGACTTCTATCATAAAATTTCTACATTTTTTCAAAACATGACATTAATATTTACTATAAAAATGATGTCCAAAATTTTGTATCTAGTATTATTGACAAGTTTTATCATCTGAGCATTGGCAAGTTTTGGGTAACCGTTGCTAGGACATTAGTTCATACCTTCATAAGCATTAAAATATGCCTAATATTTACATCAGACCATCTTCTGGTCTGCTAAAAAACTACCCTTTAAAAACAGTTTTCAGCCAGTGCAAACCACTTTTTACTAAGATATTCACTCCACTATGAATTGGATGGTTCAGGGCTAAAAGAAAAACAAAACTTTCCACATTCTATTTGGGATCATGTAACAGTTAGAATGGATTAGATTTAATAAGCAACAATATGCAAAACTGAAGGAAAAATTGCATTGGTGCAAGTACAGGTTGCATTTCTGCAGCAATGAAATTTATGGGAGACAATCAGAAAAGCAAAGAAGAAAACTCAGCTCTAAATCTGGTTGTTTCATGCTCATCATTACTGATATTAGTCTTCAGTATTTTATTTAATTAGCTGAATTTACATTTCTCAGTTGCTGTAGTGGGATTTGAACTCATGTCCTCAAATTATCACTCCAGGCTTTTAGATCACAAGCTTGTATTGTACCCATTCAATACGCAAACGTAATTCAATTTGGAAGTAAACAATTTAAAATAGATTACATTAGCATGCATTAGGTGCTTTGCTTGTCATTCTGCACAAAAGAATGAGCTTGAGTTCATTAAGTTGGGGATTTTAATGTAAAGTCATTCATCAGTTCAACATTTCCTAAAATGGATCTATGATTTTCCTTCCATTCCTACAACTGCTTTCTCAACATGGACTTGTTGAGAAACTGAGTTAGACCCTGCTTTTGTTACCCCAAGACTTGGCTATTTCCAATGCACTCTTTCCCCTTTCCATTCTCTGTAAACTTGAAGTGCTCCGAAACTCTGCTGGCGCTTGCTTCTCATCTCACATCAAGTGCAGTTCACCCATCACCACATAGATTTAAGGGACCTGAGAGGCTACTTTTTCATGAAGAGGGTGGTTGGTATATGGAACGAGCTGCCAGAGAAAGCTGTAGAGGTGGGCACAATTACAATGTTTAAAAGATGTTTGAACTGGTACATGGATAGAAAAGGCCAAGAGGAATATGGGCCATATGCAGGCAAATGGGACTAGCTCAAATAGACATCTTGGTTGTCACGGACGAGTCTGGCCAAAGGGCCCGTTTCCATGCTGTATAATCTGTTGTTGCAGAGCTGCAGTTCTGAAGAAAGGTCGTCAGCCTGGGGCATTACCTTTGTTTTTCTCTCCACAGATATTGCCTGACCTGCTGAGTATTACCAGCATTCTGTTTTTATTTCAGATTTACAGCATTTGCAGTGTTCTGCTTCTCCAGTGTATCATATCTCACAGTTCCAGCATCTTTTTATTCTCCCATCTGTTTTCCTTCACTTTCTATTTGCAGACAGATCATCCTCTCTCAGCTGACAGTGCCAATCCCTGTGTCATTTGAATTCTCTTTGTCTCCTTAAAACATGTTTGATTTCCCACTGTTCCTGTTTCAGATAAAATGTCATTGACCCGAAATGTGAACTCTGCTTCTCTTTCCATTGATGACTTCTTGAGTATCTCCAATATTCACTGTTATTATTTAAGCTTTCCAGCAGCTGCAGATTTTTGCTTTTCTAGGTTGTGCTGAAATTTTGTCAATTACTGGATGGGCCACGATTGGAGCAGGAACCAAACTCTGGTTGCAACTTTGAAGACTGTTAAGATCTTGGAGAGGTGCAGAAAAGGTACATCACAATATTTCCAGAGATGAGAGGTTTCAGCTACAAGGTTAGACTGGAGAATCTATGGCTATTTTCCATAGATCAAATAAGGTTGAGAGGAGATTTAGCAGAGGTACACAAGATCATTGTGGGCTTAGAAGGATAAATAGAGAGAAACTGTTCACATTAGTGAATGGTTCAAGAACCAAGGGAAACAAATTTAAAGTGAGAGGTAATATAGAGGGAGGATGTGAGGAAAATAACTTTTTTGAAGGAGAACTATTATGATCTGGAACTTGCTGTCTGAAAAGTTGCTGGTAGAAATATCAATAGGATTTTTTTTGGAAGGGAATTGGATTAGCTCTTAAGAGAAAGTAATGGCAGGTTTATCAGGAAAGTGTGAGAATATGGCAGATGGCTTTGCTCTACAAAGAGTAACGTGGACTGGATGGGCGAGTGCCCTTCTTCTGTGCTGTAGATTCCTACATACTGTACTGAGTCAAAGAATCTATGATTCGATCTATTTTTCTGTCTTGGCTTTTGTTTAGTAACTTCTATAAATCATCATGGGATGTTTTACAGGTACCATACAGATATACTTTGGTGTTATTGTTATGATTCTATAGTATGCATTTCTTATAGACCTGACTAAGGGAACATAGTGTTTTTTAAAAATCTAAAAGTCACTTTTTTCTGACAATCAATCAAGCCTTACTCACACTGAATTAACTACCAAGTTCCATATGCAACCTTCAAAATGGATGATATTCCTTAAATGACTAGCTTGGAATGAGAGAGGAACACCTCCTACAAACAGCCTTTTGATGCTGAGAGGTTGATCATTCGGTAGTCGTTGTCTTTGAGCTCTTTCTTCATTCACCTGTACTGTGAGCAACCTGATGGCAAAAGGAATATCATGTTAGTAGCATGCTTACAACTTAGGGCTTTCAAACAATAAAAATAACAAGTTCACATTTGAGTTATTGTACTTATTTTGAACAATATTTTGAAAACAAAACTATTTTCATTTAATGCTAATGGAGAGGAAGATTTCATCAGGTTATAATGTAACAGTCACTGTATCTCCAAAAGATACTGCCAAAGTTCAATCACAGTCTCCATAGTCTGGTTACTGTGGGCACATGGTTGTCAGCTGGGACTGCACTGGGAGAACAAGAGCAGTCAACTGAGATAACATTGGGGTAATATAGCAGTCTGCTGGGAAACATTAGCATAATGTAGCAGTTAGCTGGGACAATATTGGGGTAACAGCAATCAGCTAGGACAAAATGGGGAAAATGCTGCAGTCAGCTGCGACAATATTAGAGTAACATAGCAATGATCTGGACAGGATTCATTACATACTGTAACTAATTGGGAGGGCACTGGCAACATATTTTAGACAGCATGGAAGACATTCTGAGCATGCAGTGGCCTCAATATCTCCACTAGCAGGTGGTTTAGGGTTAAAAACAAAAGGCAGCCTTTGATTTATGTGGAGCTTTTCATTAAAATGCAATGCTTCCACGTGCTTCATGGTCAGAAGTTTTTTTGTTTGAAGTGTAGTCACTGTTGTAGGAAATATTAGCAAAAGGGAATGCAGTATGGGGTGGGAGGTTTTTTCTGTAGCTATTCAGACCTTACTGCAGAACGCATGTGAAGGAGTCAGGATCTAAGTGAATGGAATCATTTATCTATTTTACCCAAATAACAGTGATTGCAATTCATCCATATGAAGCACGGTGTAATGTTCCTGAGACATGTGGCTATTA
Organism: Pristis pectinata; assembly: GCF_009764475.1. Classification (NCBI taxonomy): domain Eukaryota; kingdom Metazoa; phylum Chordata; class Chondrichthyes; order Rhinopristiformes; family Pristidae; genus Pristis; species Pristis pectinata. The sequence goes on along the minus strand of NC_067414.1, from coordinate 50,573,483 downwards.
AATTGCGAGTTCAATGTATCTGGCCTGTTAAATATCAATGACAAGGCTACAAGAATAAAATCAGTCAATGTTATTGACAAATATTCAGGGACTGCCATACCCCTTAGATCTATGCAGTCTAACACTATGTTCCTTTCCATCACTGAACACTCCTGATTCTGGTTTGACGGTAACACGCCGATGTTCGCGAGTTCCAGTGGAAAGATGCACTTCCAAGCGCCCTCTATTCAGGAAAACTGCATAATAAACCTGTTTTTATATAGCACAGAATTTGAACACAGACTTTCAGTATAGACTGCATGAACAAAATTGCTCAACAACAGAATTATTTCAAACTAAACCTGATTTAACAAAATATCCGTTAGAAATTATAGATATCTTTGAAAATATTTTAAAATCTATTAAATGTAAAATAACAAGATTATTTCAAAACTGTATTCAATGAACTAGAATAACAGGGAAAACATTTTCAATGTGTTGCATTTCAAAGTTCTATCATCTTCACTGCCTCAAAAAGTAAGGATTTCGCAAGGAAAACTATTTTATATTTCAGGGATGTTTTAATACCAACAAATAATCTTAAAGATAATTAAATATTATAACGAGCAAGACAAAAACTTTTGTAAAACCTGTCCAGTTTGGCGTCGTTTCCTCCCAAGCTGAGCTGAAGCCTTTCCACTTCCATAAAGTATCATTCCAGTTTCATTTTTAGTACTGAAAGAAAGAGATATTTCTGTGCCAACGTTCAATGAGTGTGGCTGAAGCTCAACGAATCCAGGCTTATGGAAGCTAACAGTGTAGACATTCTGTCAAAAAGAGAGTACAACTGAAAACCGCACACAGTTCTGACACATCTAAATTTGGTGAATAGAGCTGCAAACCCAGTATCTGAAAACAAACAAAATTACACAAAAGTATAATATTGTCACATTTTAAATTGCAAACCTCTAATGTGCAGCCTTTTGTCAAGCCCAGGTAATCTGTGCCACTCAATAAATTGTATGGTGACTGTGAAATTTCAATATCTTTGAGACAGCCACTATATTTCTTCAAACTGACTTCAGGCCTGTAATAGGTAAGAACATTTTGACATTAGTTTTTATTTTCCAGTGATTGATAAACTTATAGACACATTAATGAAGCCATTAAAGGAACAGAGTAGCAACATATGTGGTAATAGGAAATAATTCTAAAAATACAACAAATATTTCCTATTCATGTAGCATCATTTACCTCTTTAGGTCATCCCATAGTCATTCCTGAAATGTTGTAACATAGGGAATGAGGTAGGCAATTTGTACAGAGCAAGCTCGCACAAGTAGCAAAGTGATACCATCTAGATAATCTGCTTTAATGGCAATTTGTGCAACAAATGTTGGCTAGGATAATACCCCCAACCATTTCCGGAGTAGTGTTACGTGATATAATACATCCACCTTTGGAGACAGGGCTCTAGTTTAACTTCTCATCCAAAAGCTTATGGTTCTATATCATGTAGAACTGTCAGGACGGAACCAGTTGGTTGCTCAGATGAAGTCCCAGGCATTGTTTTCTATTTTCTTTGTGTGGGCCTGGAGAAGCAAGAGTGCTACATCACGGGTACATGGCTTGATTCTATGCTTTCAGATTTCCTCCCTAAACCTCCCTGCCTCTTCCCTATCAGTATTTTTTTACATGGCATTGTGTCAAATTTTGTTTAATAACCTTTCTTTGATAAGCCTTTACAGATTTTACCATGTAAAGTGTACTCCACAAATGCAGGTTATTGTTACACCTCCAGGCTATACAAAGAAGTTTGTTTTTTTAAAATCAGGCTGCAATCTCTTAAGATTTTCTTTTACAGCATATTAAAATGCAAGTATCTTAGACTGTTGGTGGCAGTAAATAGGCCCACTATAAGGTTAAATAACTTGATTTCCTATGCTTCCTCTTTCAGATGTGGAAAGGAATACTCAAAGATCCATTGCAAGTCCTGGATAAATAATTCCTTTTGAAAGACGCCCTGATGGGAGATGGCGCACAGTAAATAAAGCCAAATTTATATGCATTATTCTGGAAAATCAAATCCAGATTAGGGCCTTAAGATATTTTAAGTTAAAGTGGGACCTTTTTAAATGTATTGGGCAGCAGATTAGTAGAGCTGTTGCCTCTCAGCACTGGAGACTGGGTTCATTCCTGACCTCAGGTTGTGTCTGTGTGATGTTTGCCCATTCTCCCTGTAATCACATGGGTTTCCTCTGGGTGCACCAATTTCCTTTCACATCCAAAAGGCATGCGGGTTGGTGGTTTAACTGGCCACTGTAAATTGCCCTTCGTGTGTAGCTGAGTGGTAGAATCTGGGGGAAGTTGAAGAGAATGTGGGGAGGATAAAAATGGGATTAACAGAGGATGAGTGTAAATGGGTTGTTGAAGACAGTGTGCACTTGGTAAGCTGAAGGACCCTGTTTCCATGCTGTATCTATTACTATGACTCTATTATCTCATGCAAAACGTGCCAAGCCTCCCTTATGTATGTCTCTAATCTCTGTCACTGATAAATGTTACAAGTCACTGTATCCAATGGGTGGAGCTATCAGCACTCTGAAAGGCATTATTGGCTCCTATGGCTTGTCTCAGACTCAGAAAATCTTTCATGCCCTTAGGCATGAATACATCATAAAAGTGCAGTTCAGGTATTCCAGATGACATCAGTAATCCAGCCAATTCTTACAGACCCCAATGCAGACATGAATGCTGCAGTTTTCACCTCCATTAAACTTTCCACTCCATTTCTCGCACAAACTAAAAGTAGGAGTCATACACGTGCTGTGTAAACATTCATAATACATAGAAGGTATATTCTTCTCAGACTGATTTTTAGCAATAGAACAGATCAAACTTCCTGGCTGAATAGCAGTGTGCCATTTAAATACACCGTCATCACTGTTTTGCACAAGCATTCTGCGCATTGCAACATTTGGTGTACATTGTTTGCCAGAGCAATACAGCAGGAAGCGGTTTGATTGGCAAGCAGCAGTAAAGCCTGCAGCTATGGCATAAAAGACATGAAATACAGCTTCACATATCGGATAGATGTATAGAGGAGTAAACTGCAAAGGATTTTAGTGACGTAAATGTCAACGTTAACATTAAGTACTTAAAAAAAATATCATGCATTGAAATACATTTTACCTGGCCTTCATGCTGGATAAAAAATACAAAAGGAAAATAAAATGATGACGTTAATACACTATATTTATTGTTCTCTGAAAATCACAATATCCTGACACAGAAATAATTTACTTTATATTACGTTGGGAAGCAAAGATATTCATATTTTTTGTTTGTAATGCAGAAATAATCTGGATTTCTTTTACATTAGTATGCAATTATTATCGTCATTGTTAACCCAGCTTCATATCACCTGCACCTTTCTCACCACCTCCATTATCTCTACGTTAACTATTAACCAGTACTGGATGAACAGATATTTCCTCCAATTAAATAATGGGAAGACTGAAGGCATCTTTTTTGATCCAACTTTTTCACACACTTCATTCCCAAGTCCTTGACTCCACCTATCTCCCTGCAGCTCTCAAAAACTGATCCAAATTAAAACAATCTTGGTGTCTTAACTGATCCTGCATTTGGCTTTGAACTTCTAAGATGCCAAAGATGAGACTCCTATTTCCACCTCCATAATATCACCTAACCTTACACCTCAGCTCAGCTGCTGCTGAACATAAAACATAAGAAACAGGAGCAGGAGTTGGCCATCTGGCCCGTCAAGTCTGCTCCACTGTTCAATATGACCATGGCTGATCTGGCTGTGGACTCAGCTCCAACTACCTGCCTTTTCCCCATAACCCTTAATTCTTGTACTATACAACATTCTACTTAACTGTGTATTAAGTACATTTAATGAGGTAGCCTCTACTGCTTCCCTGGGCAGAGAATTCCACAGATTCACTGCTCTCTGGGAAAAGCAGTTTCTCCTCATCTCTGTCCTAAATCTAGTTCCCCGAATCTCGAGGTTATGTCCCCTAGATCCAGTCTTACTTACCAGCGGAAACAACCTTCCTGCCTCTTATCTTATCTATCCCTTTCATCATCTTAAATGTTTCTATAAGATCCCCTCTCATTCTTCTGAATTCCAGTGAGTATAGTCCAGGTGACTCACTCTCCCCTCATAGGCTAACCCCCTCATCTCCGGAATCAACCTGGTGAACCTCCTCTGCACCACCTCCGAAGCCAGTATATCTTTCCTCAAGTATGGAGACCAGAACTGCACACAGTACTCCAGGTGCGGACTCACCAGTATCCTGTACAGTTGCAGCATAATATCCCTGCTCTTAAATTCAGTCCCTCTAGCAATGAAGACCAACATTCCATTTGCCTTCTTGATAACCTGTTGCACCTGCAAACCAACCTATTGCAATTCATGCATCAGCACTCCCAAGTCCCTCTGCACAACAGCATGTTGCAATCTTTCACCACTTAATTAATAATCTGACCTTCTACTTTTCCTTCCAAAGTGGATGACCTTGCATTTACCAACATTGTACTCCATCTGCCAGACCCTTACCTAACCTATCTATATCTCTCTGCAGACTATCTACATCCTCTGCACAATTTGCTTTCCCACTCAATTTAGTGTCATCAGCAAACTTAGATATGCTACACTCAGTCCCCTCTTCCAAATCATTAATGTACATCATTAACGGTTGCGGGCCCAGCACCGACCCCCTGCGGCACTCCGCTCACCACTTGCCAACCATAGAAACATCCACTTATCCCAACTCTCTGCTTCTAATTGTTAACCAATCTTTTATCCATGCTAATACATTAACCCCAACTTCATGCATCCTTATCTTATGAATAAGTCATTTATGCGGCACCTTATTGAACGCCTTCTGTAAATCCAAGTATACAACATCCACCTGTTCCCCTCTATTCACTGCACCATTATATCCTCAAAGGACTCCAGTAAGTTTGTCAAACAGGACTTGCTTGTGTGTGCCTGATGGAACCATTTCTATCTAGCTGTCTCGTTATTTCTTCCTTAATGATAGCTTCAAGCATTTTCCCGACTTCAGACGTTAAGCTAACTGGCGGATAGTTACCTGCCTTTGGCCTACATCTTTTTTAAACAGTGACGTGACATTTGCCATCTTCCAATCTGCTGGGATCTGCCTAGAGTCCAGAGAATTTTGGTAAATTATCAAAAACAGCTCTACTATAATTTCCGCCATTTCTTTCAGTACCCTGGGATGCATCCCATCAGGACCAGGGGACTTGTCTACCTTTAGGCCCTCTAGATTGCTCAGCACTACCTCTTTAGTGATAGCGATTATATCAAGGTCCTCACCTCCCATCACATCCATAACACCTCCCTTTGACATGTTAGACGTGTCCTCCACCCGTGAAGGCTGACACAAAATAGTCGTTCAAAGCCTCAGCCATTTCTGCATTACCCAATATTAATTTCCCCTTTTCATCTTCCAAGGGACCTACGTTCACTTTAGCCACCCTTTTCCACTTTATATTATAAAAACTTTTGCTGTTTTTATATTTTGTGCTAGTTTACTTTCATAATCTATCTTCCCTTTCCTTATTGCTTGCTTGGTGGTTCTTTGTTGCTTTTTAAAGTTCTCCCAATCTTCCAGTTTCCCACGGCTCTTGGCGACTTTGTATGCATGACCTTTTAGTTTGATGCCTTCCTTTATTTCCTTATCCAAGGCTGGCTCTCCCCACCCTTAATGTCCTTGCTTTTAACTGGAATATACTTCTGTTGAGCACCGTGAAAAATCTATTTGAAAGTCTTCCACTGTTCTTCAACTGTCCCACCATATGGCCTGTGTTCCCAGTCTACACTAGCCAACTCCTCCCTCATCCCATTGTACTCTCCCTTGTTTAGGCATAATACACTGGTTTTAGATCGAACAATTGCACTCTCCATTTGTATAAGAAATTCAATCATACTATGATAACTCTTTCCAAGAAGATCCCTAACTACAAGATCATTAATTTTACCTGTTTCATTGCACAGGACCAGATCTAAGATAGCATTTTCCCTTGTAGGTTCAGTAACATGCTGTTCAAGAAAGCTATCATGGATGCATTCTATGAAGTCCTCCCTCAAGGCTGCTTCGACCAACTTGATTCACCCAATCTATATACAAGTCAAAGTCCCCCACGACAACTGCCGTTCCATTCTTACATGCATCAGATATATCTTGGTTTATTGCCTGTGCCACTGTAATATTACTTGGTGGCCTATAGACAACTCCCACCAGTGATTTTTTTTCCCTTTACTATTCTTCATATCTACCCAGATGGACTCAACATTATGCTCCTTAGATCTTATATCGTTTCTCACTATCACCCTGATCTCATTCGTAATAAAGAGCGCTACCTCACCTCCCTTGCCTTCCTGCCTATCCTCCAGTATTACCTGATACCCTTGGATATTTAATTCCCATTCATCTCCACCCTGCAATCATGTTTCTGTAATGGCCACTAAATCATACCCCTTTTTACTGATTTGTGCCACAAGTTCACTGATCTTGTTTAGAATACTACAGGCATTCAGATAAAGTGCCCTTACACTCATTGTCCTTTTAGAATCTATTAATCTTTGTGTCCTTTGCATTTGACTTTTCTGTACTCCACTCTTATCTTTCTCTTTTCTAACTTTTGCTCCGGTCTCTGCTTTGCTTCCCTCTGTCTTTCTGCATGGATTCCCATCCCCCTGTCATATTAGTTTAAACCCTCCCGAACAGCACTCGCAAACAATCCCCCGAGGAAATTGATCCCGGTCCTGCCCAGGTATAGACCATTCGGTTTGTACTCATCCCACCGGCCACCACCCCCCTCCCCCCCAAAGAACCAGTTCCAATGCCCCAGGTATCTGAAATCCTCCTTCCTGCTCCACTGTTCAAGCCACATATTCACCCTAACTATTCTGCTATTCCTACTCTGACTAGCACACGGCACAGGTAGTAATCCTGAGATGACTACCTTTGAGGTCCTACTTTTTAATTCGGTTTGTAGGACCTAATCCCGCTTTTGTCCTATATCATTGATACCTACATGCACCATGACAACTGCCTCTCTGGAGACAGGCTGTCAGACAAACAACAACTTAATTTTAAAATCCTCAGTCTCATTTTCAAATTCCTTCGTGGTCTCATCCCCTCTATTTCTGTAATCTCCATCTGCCCAATAATACTCTAAGATATCCCCATTTTAATTCTGTCTGCACGCTAATGTAATTGTTCCATTGTTTGTGGCCAGACTTTTGGCTGCCAAGAACCTAAGCTTGGGAATTCTCTCCCGAGACCTGGCTGCTTTATCCCTCTTTTTTTTCCTTTAAGTCACTCGTTTAAGTCTTACTCATTGACCAAGAATTTGCTCATCTGCCCTCATGTCTCATTTTGTCATTTGGCATTTATTATTTGTATGAGGGTGCTCTTGGGAAGCACCTTAGAACATTTTTGTCACACTGAAGTCACTATATAAATAGATGTTGGAATTGTTCATAATCAAACTGATGAAACTAATTTGGAAATGAGTAAATATGCTTTTAGCTTTCTTTGTACTCTGATTTTATGTTCAAAGTGAAGAGTTTTCATTGAGAACCTAATGCAAACTTCTCCCTTAACATACTGCATAAACAAGGTAAAATTACCGTGGTTTCAAAGATTCATTACAAGTGTTTCAGGCACAATGGTGCACAAAACGAAATCTTTTATACAAAGCATTAGTATGCCAGGCAATCAGAGGTCTTTATATCCTTGATAAATTTTCTATCTCTGTAGCATTTTATCATTTACTAATATATCAGGCAACATAACTGCTTCTCAACACAGAATTCCATAGGTCTTGTCAGTATAATTTCTCCATAGACTTGAGAATTGCAGACATAGCTCTGGAAGTTCATTTTGGCAAAACTCTTTGGAGATTTACACTTTGAAGGAAGCTTAAGTACTATTGCCACTTTGAGTGGAAAAAGCCAAATACAAATACCACCAATGCTGAAAAGTCAGCAATAAACACAAAAAAGGTGAAAAAATTCAGGCAGTGACACAGGATCTGTGATTAGTAGATTTTTAGATATTTAGGGAATTGAGAAAAGTGATAATGACAAAAAAGGTTAACTATGATCTTACTGAATGGCAGAGTAGACTGTGTACTAAGATAATCCATGTAGCTACATTGTGTTTGTGTGCACTTTGCATATGCTGACATTTTTTTTGCGAATATGGACTCCTGATAAGGACCCTCACTTGCTGCTTCAGTCGTAACAAGTATGGGTGTGCATTTCCCATGATCTGTGCCTATGACGTCCGTGGTAACTGCTGATTAACAGAATTCTGACAGAAGGTGATTATCTCAAAATACTAACTGTTTTTCTCTCTCTACTGATGGAGTCTGACTTGCTGACTGTTTTCAGTATTTTCTGGTCTAAACACTAGATTATATATTCATTGAAGCAATTTCACAGGCCAGTGGGAGCCTTCACCAGATGGGAGTGAGTGTTGGAATATACAAGCTCGCAGTTACCATGGACAACATAGACACAAATTATGGGAAATGCACATCCATACTTCTTATCAGTGAGGCAGCGAGTGAGGGTACTTATCGGGAGTGCATATTCATAAAAAAGTCAGCATATACAAAGTGCACACAAACACAATGTACCTACATGGATTATCTTTGTACACAGGGCTTAATTTATCTCTATGTATCTGCCCATTCGCCACCTTCATTAAGTAAACGTCCAGTGGTGAATGGACATTGGGAGCCTGGAAGATTTTACTCCAGTTCACCTCTGTTATTGTCACTCCCCAGGTCCACCCCAAAAACCAGCAGAGAGATTGCCCTTGAGATTCTGGCAACAAAATTCCAAGCGGGAGAAAGGAAGAAGAGAGCCAACTTAACCCTTTTCTATACAGTTCATGCTTATTTTCCTGATGCTCACCCACAAATGACCTGACATCACCAAATTTTGCAAGGTAATCTTTGGATTACCAACTTCGTCACATAACCATTAGATTGTCCAAATACCAAATACATGTACTTACATATAATTATGCAGACATAAACCAAAGTATCAGACCTGTTAGCTCAACCAGTCCCTGCTTACTTTTATGGTCCACTTGGCCTTCCTCCTTTTCTTCCACAACTAACTACAAACATAACCCTCCATTTCTTTTTCCTTCTTATGCATTTCTAGCTTTCCTTATATGCAAACACACTATTTGACTAAACTGATCACTGTTGCAGCAGATTCTGCATTCTTATGATTTTTCCTCATTTCATAGTTCTGGTTTCATCCTAATCAGTGCATTTTCATTTTACTACTGCCTCAATATCCTTTTTGTACCACGACCACCAGAATTGCGCTCACTATTCCATTGTGACCTACACCAAAACTGAATCTAAAGTTTAGCACATTTATCGATCTTTAAATTCTATAGGTCTTGAAATAAAACCTTATGGTTGATTTGCTTTTGCTGTGGCCTTATTGACCTCAGTTCCATTTTAGTGATATGTACACTGTGATGTATCCTGGAGACATATCCAAGCAGATACAAATTAATGTTTTTTAATTTCAATTCACAAGGAGCTATAAACTCCTTCATTAAAACTGTGCTACTGCAAAGACGTGTACCTTAAATTTTGCAATATAGGCAGGCCACCAAAATATATCTTGTCGTCATTTTTCAGATTGAGACCATAGTTGGTTCCTGGAGAGTTCATGTGCAAGCTTTCTTCTTTACTGCTTCCTACATCATGTATGGAAATATTTGCTGCCAAAATGGGAAATATTTGATTAATTATAAAATCCAATCAAAGTCCATTTAGAAATTTAAAATATTACTACAAAAAAGAATACCTTGTTTCAGAATTCTTGATAATGTGAAGGATTTCCATTTTCCATCATTGTGACGTGCTTGACTGGTGACATTAGCTGTACCTGAGCCTAAGTCATAGCTGACCTTTACTCGCCCATCAATTAGTTCCACGCTCATGAAATCTCTCTATTAAAATAAAGAAACATTTCAAAATAACCAATGGAACTTTGCTAAGTCATGTGAAGTGAGGGTCGTTTATTTTGAATGTATCGACATGACATTTACCAGGTCTTTTGTGGCAAGATACATGAGAAGTGCATCTGAAGAAAAGGTCCTAAATTTGAAAGCAATTGCTGACACATTTGGGTTCCATCGAGTCGGTCGACTAACACCTGCATAACCTTCTCCGTCAAACTGCACTGTCCCTTCAGTCTCAGTGGGTTGTGGGCTAGAAAAAGAGGGAGATATTAGAAATGTTATTGGTAACATTTGGATCTGTTGACATCACTTCATTCAACATGAATAAATTGGTCTGGGAGTTATTGGAAGATCCACAATAGCTTAAAATTATTGTTGGTGAAGTGAGCACAGCAATTATTAAGTTCTCCATGCAAGGTCAGCTCTTCTTGTTCCTTTTGCAATGTCTGTTCTCTGTTATCTAATTCAGGGAGAACGTCTTCACCTTTTTCCAACTCTCTTCTTCCAATTACTGCCACTGCATTTCCAGCAACATTGCTCTTTGTCTCCTGAATCCACCAAGATCTTTTTCTGCCTTCCTCCTCTTCCTCAATGATAAAAGCCCTTTTGACAATATGACACCCAGTCTGCCTCAGCATCACCACTCTCATACACTATTTGACTGACATTGAACTTGAAAACACTACAACTGTTTCCATTTGATTTTGGGAAGACTTCCCCTCCTGCATCCTTACCAGGTGCTCCACGATAAGAGATAAGATATCTGTATTAGTCACATGTACATCGAAACACACAGTGAAATACACCTTTTGCATAGAGTGTTCTGGGGCAGCCCGCAAGTGTCGCCACGCTTCCGGCACCAACATAGCATGCCCACAACTTCCTAACCCGTATGTCTTTGGAACGTGGGAGGAAACCGGAGCACCCGGAGGAGACCCACACAGACATGGGGAGAACGTACAACCTCCTTACAGACAGTGGCCAGAATTGAACCCGGATCGCTGGCGCTGTAAAGTGTTACGCTAACCACTACACTACCGTGCCTGCCGTGCTCTTTCATTGTTGAATCAGATTGTTAGCGATTTTAAATATCTGATTCCAAACTACATTTCTGACCTTTCAGTTTCCACATTACAAAGAGTGCTTATTTCCAGTTACATAACATTACCACATCTACCCTTATCTCACCCACGTACCACTGAACACCTCAGTAGTGTACTTGTCACTTCCTGACTTGAATATTCAAATACACTTCTGGACAGCACCTTCTTCTGCGCCATCCATAAGATTCAGCTCATCCAGAATTTAACAAATTTCACACCATTCGACTCTTTACTAAATTACATTGCATCAGTCCCCAATAATAATTCAAATTCAAAATTCTAATGTTTGTTCTCAATCCCTTTTTGCTTTGCTCAGAAACCTCTTCCAATTGTACATTTAAGCAATGCCCCCCCATTCTTTCTCTTAATCTCATTGTTTTTTTTCAATAATCTCGTAGACGGGATCATGATAAGCACCTTCCCAGAAGAGTCACCGAACATACTACTTTCATCAACCTTCCTACTTATCACTCCAAAAGAATCAATTATCAGTCAGACACTACCATATTGATTGAAACAACATCTCAAGTTTTTCCATTTATCTAGTTTAATGAAAAATCATTTATACATCCATTCTTTTTAAGCACATCAAGTCTTCTGCACTTTTCTTCAATGCATTTCTACAATTTTGTGATGACAGGTGTGAAATAATCATTAAGAACCAACCTAATACTTTCTTCCCTCACACAGTAGTCATCTTTTTGCTGCTTAATAGCTCCTGCTATTTCCTTTGTTACAGATCCTCCCCAGGTTACGAACGCCCAACTGATGGACACCCCCTACATACGGTGGACCATTTGGGAGACCAGCGGGATGGATGGGGATGATTTACTGGCTTCTGTGGGGCTGTGGGCATCTTCATCCACGTGCCTTCCCTCCCCGCCCCGCCCTCGAGCTGCAACAATCGGGGGCTGGGTGGAGCCGAGCGGAACTGGTAGCATTGAGCAGAATCACTTGCTCACTCAGTGATTCAGTGAGGCTGGCTGGTGGCCGCTCTTCCCGCGCCTGTTCCGTCACAGCTGCTTCTGTGATTCCCCCCCACACACTGTTTTGTTAATTTCCAACTCATGAACGGCTTGGGTTACAAACAGTTCTCAGGAACGAAACCCTGTTGAAACCTGGGGACTGCCTGTATACTAGTTATGTATTTACAACACCTTTGTGCTTTCCTTGATTTTATTTGGCAACATGCACTCTCTTTGCTGCCTCAATCTTCTTGTTAATTTCACCCCGCCTCTCCTAAACTTCTCTTGACATACGCTTTCTAATTTAACATTATCCTCATATATGTTCCTTAGGATAACTATGGGACACTAGATTTTTAACACCTACCCTTTTACTTAGTGGAAACATATTTTCTCCATTTTTCTGACTTAGATACCTTCCATTTCGTTTATCATATACTTTTACTAAATCACATTGTAGCTTAGTAAAATTATACTAAGCTCCCCCTCACATACACACAAAACCACTCGCCCCAATTAAGAACTTTTAATCCAAGTCTTTGTCATTTTTCCATAACTTTGCTAAGTCATAGATAAACACAAATTTAAAACAATTGGAAAAAGTAGAAAGGAGATGAGAAGAAATGTTTACCCACACTGGGTTATGAGCACTGCTTGAAAAAGTGACAGAATTAGTTCCAATAGTAACTTCCAAAAGAGAAATGGTGAAACAAACAGTTGAAAGAGCAGGGGAATGGTAGTAATTGTGAAGCAACTTCACAGAACTGATGCATACTGCACATCATGGGTAAATAGCCTTTTTGTGGCAGAGTTGGAAAACTCAGCTGTAATGTTCTGTTCAAAACAAATCCTGCTTCTCTGTTGCAGGAGTCGAATCACTTCCTTGGATTACTATTACAATTTTGTAAAAATCTGGTCTCATTAAAAAGTTTTGGCATCTGAGATAAACTAATTGTTGGAAAATGTGCTTCTGAATTTCTTGTGTGTTCTTTGGGTGGGTAAATTTTCTTACTAGGCCAGAAATTACCCCATTTTCATCCTCCTGTTTTTCAAAATGGGAAAAAAATTAAGTGATGGCTGTGCTGAATCTAGAATCCATACTTGGGAAAGGGTACATACCTCACGACACAGCCTTTGCACTCTCCCTGTCTGTCTCTGTAATTCCATAATCCAATAGGCTTACGATCCAACGAAGTTTCTCCCATACACCCAGAGAATGTAGTTGTTTTGACTACATCTGATTTCTTGAATGATTTAAAGAGAGAAGTTAAAATTACAGTACTTAATTGTAACATCTGATCCTAAATAGGTCTGTGAAATTGTGCACTGTTCTCTTTATGTCGAACACCCAAGCAGCTTAAAGAGTAAAAATCATTACTTTATATTTATGCTGGATACAACACGTCTGCAAAGCCAATAAATTTCTTCAGGTGTTACCAACAGGGAGCCTGCCTAAATCAGTTAGAGGAAGGAGGCTGTATGAAATTCAAGAATAAGAAGTGCTAATAGCACCTCCATTAATGCCCATAAGACTCCAAGACAATTTATGACCTTCCAATGTGCTATCAAACCATCCAAAGTAAGATGAGCCAACCATGTCTCCAAAGATGAACTCCATCTGTTACAATCAACTTCCTCACAATGAACTGCAAGATCATTTAATTAATATCCCAGAAGTTTAATAGAATCTATTATAATCGTGCTTCACTTGCACGTTTTTCCACTTTTGAATATTCTTATGAATGTTATAAATGAGTGGTCCTTTCAACTTTTCTATCAGATAACTCTCAGAAAAATATTCCCTAAAAAGTGTAAATTAGCTCCCTGTAGATGTATTATTGTTTTATTGATTTAAGATCGGCGCTGTTTGAGTACCATAATACTCGAAACACCATTCAGAATCAAAAATGCAAAAACAAAATGACTGAAATAATACTTGAGCAGGTAGTTTTAGATGGTGCACACTGCACCAGCAGTTTGTTTACACTTTTCCTCTATGAGGGAGACCAGAGGATTTGGTGGTCATCATTGACTTTTTTTTCTAATAAGCAATTTAGAATAATCAGGCAGTAAAACCCGGGCACCACAATGAACATTTTACTGTATTTCTTGACAGAAACTGCTTCTTATCTGTGAATTTGAGAGCAATAGAAGAGAGGCTGAATTGTAACAAAGATTCTCCACAATTTTTAATTGATTTTCTCCTGCTTCCTTATCTCCTATCCAAGTAAGTGATGACAGTGCAGTCCTACAGCCATGAATTCATCAAACTTCTTTCCAAAGTTAGCTAGGAGTTAACATGACAGGGAAATAAGGAAGGGGGAATGAGACTGATGGCATTGCTCAGTTGAGAGCTGGCCTGGACTGAGGGGACAAATGGCTTCCTTCTGTGTTGTAATAAGTAATTTCATTCTTCCAGTGTTTTCCGATCTGTTTTTCCTTTTCAATGGGAAATTGCCTCCAATCAATATTTCATCACAGACATTTATGAATAATGAGTATAAATCCACACTGTAATGAAACCACATTATAGACCAGCTCTCCAATAAGTAATGCTATAAAAGGGCCCATAAGAAAAATAATTCTTAAAAATATCATGTGACATAGTGCCAGTTGTAGCTCACTGAGGAGCTCTCTCGCCTCTGGATCAGAGATGGTGTGCTTAAGCCTGCTCCAGAGACTTCAGCCCGTAATCCAAGCTGACACACTAACGCACATCCAGAGATGATGCATTGAAGAACAGCAAATAAGTTCTCCCTGTTCTCATCTAGTACTTATTTGTGCAACCAGTGGCATAGTGGAACCTTGCTATGTACAAACTGAATGTGAGAGCAGGTGGCACAACACAGATGGAATGTTTCTTATAGTACAACAGTGACAACATTTCAAAAAGTACTGCATCTACTCGATAGTGCTTTGAAATGTCTTAATGTAATGAAAAGTACTATGAAAAGCTAAGTCTCTCTCTGCACAGAAATGCTCATTAAATGATTCAACTACAGCAGCTTTGAAACATGCAAGTTTTACAAATAAATAGATCCACTACTTGCAGAATAGTTAATTCCTGCAAATTGATCATTGGTGAATTAATATTGTAAATCAAATAACCACATCATGAAAAATGTTATGCTGTACCTTTACTTCTCCTGTTAAACCACCGACAAACAAATAAGCATTTGCATCCACATCAAGTATCGTGTAACCTTCAGGTGACACTGCGCTGTAAATAGTTGGCATGATGCTTGCTCTTGGGCCATCCAATGCACGTACAGAAATTGTTCCATTTCTTCTAAATCTTTTGTGTAAAAGAGAAAGTTAATTACTGCCATTGTTTAAACATTAATTAGGAACTGAAGATCAAATATTATGCAATTACATTAAATTTTGCTTAAATGTAATTCATTACTGCAAGGGAAGTTCAAAGGAAACTGTTCAATACAACTTCCATCATACTGAGACTGATAGGAGAAAATAAAGATTGTGACAACAACAATGGAAAGTTTATAATGATTCTATAATCCGTGAACTGTATGAGAAAAGTATAGATTCTTTAATCGTTCTTACTCCATTTTATGACATTTTCCTTTTCATTTCCTCAAATACACTGTTTCTGAACAAGAGTCTAACAGGCTCTTTTTAACCCTTAATCTATTGTTCTATGAGCTAATTTATTTAGCTATTCAAGAACATGGGGTTCAATTAAATAGTCACATAATACTGAACAGAAACAGACATCTAGCTCAATATTCTAGAGAAGCCTCCCCAGCCTTCCCATGGACACTCTTGAAACACTCTTCTTTCTCCCTTATGATATTTAAGTCATCTTAAATCTATTTATGCTCATAAGCTAAAATGCTAATGTGGTTCTGAGTTATTCATTCAAAGTGTCTTCTGAGTAAAACTAGTTCTCCCAAAATCTCTACTGGATTCATTTGTGTCACTCTTATATTTATTGCCACTCTGGTCTCCCCTGCAAGTGAAAATGTTTTCTTAAGCTTATAAAAGTCTGATGTAATCTTAACGATTTCAATCAGGTGAACCTTCATTTTCCCTTTTCAAGAGAAAAGAATCCAAGTTTGCTCAACTTTTCATAACACGTACAACTTCTTAGTTCTGGTAATATTCTGGTATCTTTTACCTTGTCCATGGTTTATCATTTTTTGGTTTCATATTCATTTTCTAAGGATGTAGGCTCTGCTGGATAATCCACTATTCACTGTCTATCCTCAAGTACCCTTGAGTGGGAAGCCACTTTCTTGAAGTGCTGCAATACTTGTGGTGAAAGTACACTAAAGGAGTTGTTGGGTGAAAGCCCCAGGATTTGGACCCAGAGACAATGAAGTAAAGTTAGTAAGGTATGCAGACAGGAGGGAATTTGCAGGTGGTAGTGTTCCTATATTGTTGCTGTCATTATCCTTCCAGATGGTGGAAATCATGAGTTTGGAGAAGCTTTGGTGTTTTTGGTAGATTGTACACACTGTACCAGGTGTGTCAATGGTGGGGTGAGTGAATGTTCAGTGTGATGGATGGGGTGGTAAGTGAACAAGCTGCTTTGCTCTTGGATGGTGATGAACTTCCAGAGTATTGTTGCAGCTGCACTCATCCAGCCACAAGGAGAATGCTTCATCAAATTCCTGATTTGTGGAAAGGCTTTGAAGTATCAGAAAGTGAGTAACCCTCTGCAGGATACCCAGTCTCTGACCTGCTCTTGTAGCCATAATATTTATGTGATACGACAATTGGGTTTTTGGAGCTTTTTGGGTCCTTGATGACCCTTCAATGGTGATACGTTAACTGTGGTTAATCTGTGTTGTTGGATATGTCATTGGCTGGTATTCATGTGGCAAGAGTGTTAATTGCTCCTTATCAACCCATGCTAGAGTATTGTCCAAGTGTTGCTGCATGCAGATAATATCTGAGAAGTTCTGAAACCATCAATGAATGTCTCAACTTTTGAGAGAACATTGATGAAGCAGCTGAAGGTTACTGGGCTAGGGCTCTACCTGAGGAACTCCTGTAACAGTGTCTGCGGGTTTGCATGATTGAGGTCCTTTGTGTGAGTTACAACTCCAACCATCATGGTGTCTTCCTCTTGATGCCACTGACTTCAGTTTTACCAGGGTCCTCTTTGCCCCTACAAATGCAGCCTTGAATATGATCGCTACAAGAGCAAGTCAGAGATTGGGTATCCTGCAGAGGGCTACTCATTTTCTGATACTACAAGCCCTTTCCAGAATCAGTCACAAATCAGCAATTTGATGCGATATTCTCAGTCAATTTCAGGTTTCCATTAAAATTCAGGTCTTTTATCCTTGTTTGGACAAAAGCCATGATGACGTCCAGAATAATCCTGTCAAGACCCAAAATTTGGCAACAGTGAGCAGGTTATTGGTGAGGAAGTGCTACTTGGTAGTGCTATCTACAGCACTTTACATCACTTTCCTGATGATTGGAAGTAGACTGATGGGGCAGGTAATTGGCTGCTTTCTGTGAGCATAATATGGACATTAGAATTGTTAATAGTGCTCCAAATGCGTTTTTCAATTTTACACATCTTGGTTGATGTTATTAATTTTTTTTCCATGGCTTTCACATTAGTGATAGTTATTTATATATTGGTACTCCCAGATCACTCTTCTTCTCAATCCCATTTCTATTTTGAAGAATAGTATCCTTTATCTTTCCACCAAAATATACCACTTAACTCTCAGCTAAATGGATTTGCCAATACAAAATCATAGAGTACTTCAATCACAAGTCATTTTATTATTAATGGAAAATAATTATTCCCAGAAAAGAGGTTCATTAAAAGACTTCGTAGCCAATTCATAAAATTAAGTACAACTTTAATAAGCAAACCTAAGTAACCCACAGTTGCTACTGGGACACTTTTTTCATGTGTAATGCTCATTGGGTGGATGGCCTGAGGCATAATTGGGAAGCTCAGTAATTGGTATCAATGGAGACAGGCTGGGGGAAAGGGCAAGAAATCCAATAGCTCCCAAGTGAAGTTAAACTGCCATTTTTGACTAAAGGGGAGAGGTGATTCCCAGAGATGTTGGGGCATCATGTGAGTCAAATTTTCAGAAGTAAAGGGAAGTAGCAATGTTCCTTCGGTCCCACAGAGCTAAAGGATTAACTTTCTCTGTTTACAGGGTAATTTCTAGCAGACTAGTTATGGAATATCAGTTAGACTGTTCAATGTCCAACAGCATGAACACTTCAAAACTGGTTACCTACCAACAGGCCCCAATCAAAATGGTGGAAGGAATGATATTGGGAATAAGAAAATTTGTTTAACCCTGTGACATTGATTCCATTAGTATCCTGTTTCCACTCAGAAATAGGCATGAACATTGACGCTATCATTTTCCAAACAAGTGAGATTCATCTACTTTTCGTAACAAACTGGTTAATCTACACCTGTGACTTCTATCCAAGATATTTAACAAATGGAAATTTCAAACCAAGAAGTCAGAGTAATGACCCATCCCCAAAATCTTGTAAATCACAGTAACATTATCATATAACCACGCCAAACACTTAGAGATTTAAAGAAAAGAAAACCCCGATATAATTGATAGACAGATGTTATTAATGTATTTTGTCTGAGAAAGGGAGGCAATGCCCATTTGGGGTGGAATTCTTCAAATATTTTTTCTTTAAATTCTTCTAATAGTTTGAGCTATTGATATTTAGTCAGAAGCAATCAACTCAGAAGCATGAAACCTACCTCGAGGCTTCAATTCTGTACCAGTACTGGTCATTAATGATTAAATCCGGATATTCAACACGTCCGACACCAGATCCTACATCCCATAGGAAGCTGACTTTGCCTTTACGCATCTCAATGGCCAAGAAATCAGTCTGTTGAATAACATTAAAATCAAAGTTGAGGGATAATTTAGAAACCATACTAAAACTTTAACTAACTGACCTTCAAAGAGACAGTAGATGTAAATGTTATAAACAATTTTTAATAAGTGACAAAAGAGATGTAAAATGTTTCTTAAAATGTGCATTCACTCATCCCCAACGTGCAGCACAGCTAGTATAAAGCCATTTAGATATTTTATAATGCATAACTAAGAAAGCTCAGCACAAATACTAAAACTAACCATTTTAATAGAATCATTTAAAAAATATTATTTTGCTCTTTTATGCCATTTGGTACTTTCTCTCCTCAGCTTTAAACTGGTTAAATATTTAAGGATAAATTCATGCAGTTAGAAAGTTGAAGACTTAAGCTCTACTGGAAAGATGTGAACATAGTGTGAAACATTAAAGAACTAATAAGGGAGTGTGTCACTGTCAGAGGTTCCATTCTTCAAGTAAGACTTAAAATCGAAAGAAATAAAGAACTGCAGATGCTGGAATCTAGATAAAAAACACAATGATGCTGGAGGAACTCAGCAGACCAGGCAGCATCTGTGGAGCAAAGCAGGTGGCCAACATTTTGGGTCAGGACCCTTCTTCAGAACTGAAGATAGGAAAAGGGGAAGCCCAATATATAGGAGGGAAAAGCAGAGCAGTGATAGGCGGACAAAAGAGGGGAGGCGGGGTGGGCACAAGGTGGTGATAAGTAGATGCAGGTAAGAGATAGTGATAGGCAGGTGCGGGGGAGGAGGGGAGAGCAGATCCACTGGGGGATGAGTCAAAGGCAATGAGAGAAAGGGGGAAATAAAGGTAGAAAAAAAGGCTTGGAAAGGGAAGAAGAGAAGAAGCATGGTGGGGGGTGTTATGGGGAAGGGGGGGTGGGGATTACTTAAAGTGGGAGAATTCAATGTTCACTTCAAATCAAGAACCTATCTACCCTCTCATAGCTCTAACCAAAGAAGAATAGGGAAGATTTTAACTTATCCAGCCAATATTTCTGCCTCAAGTGGAATCACTGCTGTCTGTGGTTTCTTGCTTTGTGTAAACTGGGTGCCACTATTACATTAACAGAGCAATTACAATTTAAATGTATTTTCTTGGCAATGAAACATGTTGGACGCCTTGCAGATGTGAAAAGCACAGTAAACATACAAACTGTAATCAGACAGAAGATAGTCTGAGAGCAAGTGGGAAAATGCTGTGGCTTCACTCCTAACTTGTACTCTGCTGGGAGTACAGAATCATTAAAGTTACCTTCTGTGAATATTGTACATTAGAGTCATAAAGTCATGGGGCAGAGAAAGAGACTCTTCGGCCCACCCACTACATACTAACCATCAAGCCCCTACTTACATTAATCTTACACTAATCCCATTTCATTCTCCTCACATTCTCCCAATTCCTCCCAGATTTTACCATCCATCTACACACTTGGGACAACTGACGATGCTCAATTTACCAACCAAACTGCACATCTTTGGAATGTGGCAGGAAACTGGATCAGCCAGGGGAAATCCACACAGTCACAGGGAGAACCTACAAATTCCACACAGATAGCACCAGAGGTTAGGATTGAACCCAGGTCACTGGAGCCATGAGGCAGCAGCTCTATTAGCTGCGCCATTGTGCCTTGCTTATGCTTTAAAAGTAAAATCTGGAGGGCCTATGGAATTCCTTAGCTCTTGGTATCTTCACTATTTTTTCTCAACAAGATCTAAAAGACAAAGGCTTTATCATAGATTGACTAGAGAATTCGAAAGGTTAAAATGCTTCCCAGGTGGATTGTAGTATGCCATTTTGATATGTTATAACTAGCTATAGTTGGTACAGTAAGAATTGGTTAGAATTATTGATAGTCTCCATGTTACGTTATTTGGATGCAATGTGTATTTGCATATTGCTGGTCTCATAATTTCCTCAGTGATAATAAATACAATGATGCAAATGCTGCTGAGGACATCATGGTGTGGCTGTCAAACAGTATGCCCCTCCCCCTCATCATTACACATACAAAAAGATGTTGTAATTTGATTGTTCAGTCAAAAGAGGGAGACAAATTCACTTCTAAAGTGGTAAAATCTGTATGCTCATTTTCCCATAAACATCTCCTATTTCTCACCTCTCTACTCAAAGTAGAGATTTCAAATTGATGGCCCCTTGTGGCCAACTTTGTAACTAAAGGATATAACTCTTTCTTATTCAGCTTGTCATAACAATTTATGATTTAAGAACTGTGTTAAATCTCTTCTTAGGTTTCTCTGTGTTAGTAGAAAAGTTACAGTATCACATTCTGGTCATAGGTATAGTTTTCCAGCTCTGATATCATCTTGGTTAATCTATGCTGCGCACTTTCAACCACCCAAAAGACCACTATAAAATTTGATACCTAAAATTATATGAAAATGTCCTATCCAAAAAAAATTCTTTAGTTTTGTAACTTATCCTCACCATTTACAAAATCTAACCTACAGTTACACCTTCTAACCTGCAGTCAGAATTTTAGGAAATTATGCATTTGACTCTGTGGAAATCTTTCCATCGACAATTTCCAAAACCTTGTCATTGAATGTACTGTCCTGTTCTTTATTTCATTCACAAAATGCATTGCTTTGCAATTCTCTACATTCAGTTACACTTACCATTACCTACCATTCTACTAACCCAACTGATATCTAGTGTTGACCATGTTTTATCATATGCCTCCCTTTTAATTTTCAGTTTATTGCTTAATTTATTTATACATTTTCTTACAAGTTCAAGTGCTAACCTTGGCTGAGCGTGAGCACACTCCACTCTGATGTAGGCAAGCTGGAATAAGTATTCATCCTCCTTTATGTGCTCTAAAAATGAGATGTAGTAATGTGTGCACTTTGAATTTTGCTTCTCAAATTTGGTCCTATTGTTTTAAAACCAAATTTCAAAAACTGAATCGAAGCTACTAGATTAGATATTTATTGCAAACAACCAATGCTAAATTTCTGGACCAGTGTGTTCAAGTTCAGCATGCAAGTTTAGGCCAACACTTCAGTCCAGCACCAAAGGACTGAGGTTCTGACAGAGGTGGGGTCTTTCAGATTGTTTGTTAAATAAAAGCTATTTCTGATCAGTTCAGTGAGCATAAAAGATACTATGGCATTATTTTGAAGAGCAAGGAAGTCCTGAGTAATATCTGGTCAGCAACATTCAAATAGAGTATCTTACTTCGTGTAAACTGGCTGCCATGTTTCTTATATAACAACAATGTCTTGGGTTAAGATTACTTCACTGCCGGTAAAGAGCTTTGGGATATGGTTGTGAAAGATACAATGTAAAGCTCATCCATTCACATTCTTCATATCTTCCTTGCATTGGAGTATTTCTATGCTCTACCATATTTACCTTATACCTGAAAAGAAAACACTAGTGCTGGGAATTTGAGCACTTTCTCATTTCTGTAGTTAATTTTCTTGGTGGGGTCTCACACTAGAGATGCATAACAAATCAGATAAAACCACTAATAATAACTGGATTGATAATCTGATGTCATGTATCACAAGTATTAACTAGCATGGAGATCTTAGGTTTACAATCTCTCACAGACACCAAGTGCACTTCAAGTTCATTAAAACCCTGAATAATAATGTCTCCTGGTTGGAGAACCTGGGGAGCACTCTGACAACAAAGACTTGTTCTAGAATTAGTGCTGAAAGTGGTGTTTCTATATACTCTTTTGCAATTGCTGTGAAGTGCATGACCACTCAAGTACCACTTCTGGCCCACATACTTTTGGAAAATCCAACATGTCAATGCACAGTCAGAAGCACCCATCTGATTGCCACGGCTTCCCATTTCTGATACAGCTAAAACACCCGATAAAAATTCAAATAAACTAATCTTCCATTATCAGGCACGTCACATTGTGGTTATCACGAACAGTATCAATACTGGAAACACTGCACAGGACTCAGGCTATCATCCAAAATGTTATGTTTCATATTAACATTTAATTTCAAGACAATATGTTCAATGACATATAATTTAATCATGAGTTCTGAAGAAACACACTCACATATTTGGCACTACCAAGGTAAAATAGCAGATTCTCGAGCTCTGAAGTCTTTACATTCAGAACAATAGAATTGTAGGTCCCTTTTTTTATGTCTGGTCGGTATGTGCGGATACAGTCTCCACCAGATGAGACTGAAACTTTGATCTAAAATAATAGAGAACAATTAGATAGCGAAACAGTGCCAGAAAGATACAGAAAGGCTGAATTTATATTTATCCTGTTACTCACAGAGTTGGCATGCTTTCGAGCTTGATTTATTAGCTCTTTGATGTGAGAAATATTCTTTCCAAGAGTGTCCTGTAGATTTTTGATAGGTTTCAGTTTATCCAGCAAACTATCTGTTTTTTCTTCTAATTCTTTAACTTTCATATCAGCATCAGCAACTGCACACAACAAGAAAAAGAAATATACAAACTGGTCAATTCTACCACTTTGTCAGAATTGTCTTTTACTTATCAAGACATAGAAGTAGGCTGTTTGTCCCATTGTCCATACTGGGTTCAGGGGATCAGTCCCATTCATCCCATTTCCCCTTATTTCCCTGCACCTCTGTGACACTTTCCTTCGCATATGCCCATTAACCTACACTAAGGGGTACCTACCAGCACATCTTTGATACGTGGGAGAAAACTGGAGCCAGCAGAAGAAACTCACATGGTCAGAAAAAGAATGTACCAATATCACAAAGGCAGCACCCAAGGTCAGGAGTGAATCTATGTCTCTGGAGCTGAGAGGCAACAACCCTGACTGCTGCACCGCCATGCCAGCCTATCCAGGACATAAAAGATCATACATGTTTCTCAGCTTATATAAATGAGATTAATCAGCACAACAGGCTTTGCCCTCCAAACCAAACTTTACACCACACACTTATCTATGGATCTTACGAGCCATCAATAAGCAAATTGGAATCCAAGCCCTTCCTTTATACCTAATCAAAAAAGAGGTACCTGCAGAGGCTTGAATATTAATTCTATCAAAAAAGTGCCCAAGACCTCTGCCATTTAACTTCAATACAAACTTAACTAAACTCTCAGAAAGTGTTATCTTTAAACTTCACAAGGGCCCACCTAAAAGAGTGGTGGAAGGTTAACATCTGAATTTTCTTTCTCACATGCATATCTCCTCCAAACATGCACCACTTTCTCAGTTCTTGAAATTCTATTTGAACAATGAACAACTTTCATTGTTGTGACAACAGCATTTCATGAAATAAATACAAGTTGCACTCATCTCATTTGGTGGCAAATATATAATTTTGTCCCAAACTGGATTGAAAATGTCACCTGAAAACAAGTGTCCAAAATTCTCATGCGAAACAATGTAAACAATTGTATTTTTTGATGCATCTGGCAATGTTTTGTAGCGCATATTTGGTTACCTTGGTGTGTTTGTTCACGAACTCCTAACCATTTCAAAACAAAATCATTAACTAAAATGGATAGTGTGAAATCCATCACTGGTTTTAGAGTAATATTAAATTCTGACTGTGAAGTATAATTTTGTGAATTCCCTGAGTTTCATCCACTGGAATCACAGATTAGGTTTTCAGGCAGAGAAACCATTAGGTTTTGCCATTCACTGAATTTAAGGCACAGAAAGTCACATTTTTGATTTGTGCTGCTCGCAGGTGAGTTAAGCTGTGCTGGCAGCATGGATTTATAAAACTATCTTTGTGATGACTGCATGTTCACCAGGGATCCTAAAAATAAGAGGAAGACTCAGACTAGACTGACACTAGGCAATATGAGAAAAATGAAGTGATGTTCAGAATATCAAGTGAGAAAGACAGATAAAATGTTACATAGCTTTTCAAAACCTTGGAATATGGAATATGAAGCTGGTAGTATACATACGAGACAAATGGGTTGCTATTTAATGAACATGTAAAGAAAAGTATTGATGCTTTCTTCAATGTAGATATGGAAGTTAAGGGCAATATCATGTTTTTGGAAAGAACAAATTCAGAAATAAAGCTTGTTTTGAATTCTCTCTGAAATATGGATAAATTGGATAAGATGGGAGGGGGGAGGGGAGGGTTTGGAACAGAGGAGGCTGAAGAGATGTTTGATTGAGGTGCATAAAATTGTGATGGGCCAATATAAAATTTATAAGAAGGAGCTATTTCTGCTCAGAAATAGCTCCTTCCTATTTTATTTAGGCCCCTTGTGGTTTTATACACCTCACTTGACCTCTCTCACCAGAGGAGTCAAAAAACCACAATGCAGAAATTGAAGCAGTTAGTAGAAGGATTAGAAAGGAGATGAAATAATGGTTTTCAACCAGTGTGTGATAAGTGTCTGGATCTTCCTGCCTGAAAACATGATAGCTTTAACTTCCTCAGAGGAGTTATCCTGGGCCCAACATAGAGATGCAATCATGAAGATGGCACACTAGTGTCTCTACTTTCTTAGAAGTTTAAGGAGATTCAGGATGTCATCAAAAACTGACAAACTTCTACAAATGTACAGTGGAAAGCATTCTGACTGGTTGCATCATGGCCTTGTATGGAAACACCAATGGACTGGAACACAAGAGGCTACAGAGAGTAGTGGACTCAACCAGTTCCATCATGGGTACAGCTCTCCCCTCCTTCGAGGGCATCTACAAGAGGTGATATCTCAGGAAGGCAACATTCTTCATTAAGGACCCTCACCATCTGGGCCTTCTTGATGCTGCCATTAGGCAGGAGGTACAGGAGCCATAAGACCCACACGTTGAGGTTCAACAACAGCTTCCTCACCACTGCCATCAGGTTCTGGATCTGACCTGAAAAACCCTAACACTATCTCAGACTGTATTTCTTTTTTTTTCTCTCTCTCAACTTGCACTAATGGTGTTATGTTTATTTTATTGTGCAAGTTATGTATAAATTATGTTAATTTAAGTTTACATTAACTTATGCTTGTCATGTTTGTAATGTACTGTGCTGCTGCTGCAAAAAGCTAATTTTCAAGGCATTTATACCTGGGCATGTATGCCTAGGTCAATAAACCTTGAACATGAAAAAGGCAGAAATCCTCACCACAATTTAAAAAATGCTGTAGCGGCCCGAACCTGCAGGACTCGAACCGCCATCAGCGGCCACGGGCGCATGCGCGGGAGCGCAACGCGAACTAACTGCGACGCGGGCCTTCCGGCGGGGACCACACACCACATCCGACGGAGAGGCTCTCAGTTACTCTGGCGAGCGCATGCACTTTGTTTCAGTCAGTAAAGTGTACTCCAGTCCAGCCGTCGGTCTCTGCGTTTTCTTTCCTGCCACGTGCTGCGTTCGGCTACATTTGGTGACACCGACGCTCCCAGACGGCACTTGGAACCCGAGACATGAATCCCAACGACTCGCACAACGCAGTCTTGCTCAAGCTCCTGATTTTCTGGGCTGCTCAGCCCCACGTTTGGTTCGAGCAGGCTGAGGCCCAGTTCAGCATCAGAGGCATTACAGCCAACGCCACGCGGTACTACTACGTGGTCAGCGCGCTCAACCAGGACATGGCAGCGCAGATCATCGACTTCCTGCACTATCCGCCTACGGAGGACAGGTACATTAAAATCAAGGCACTCCTCCTCCGCACTTTTGGATTCTCCCGCTGCGAACGAGCCACGAGGCTCCTGCGCATAGACGGCCTGAGCGACTGCAAGCCATCCGAGCTGATGGACGACATGCTGGCGCTCGTGGATGGCCATAAACCCTGCCTCCTTTTCGAGCAGCTGTTCCTCGAGCTCCAGAGGATATTTGCCTCCTCCTCACGGGTGAAGATTTCAGCGACCCACGCAGCCTCGCAGACAGCGCGGACACTTTATGGCAGAGTAAGCAGCGGGGAGCAGCTTCCATCTGCCTAACCACGACCGCGCAGCCTAAGGCCAAGACCCCACAACCGAAACTGCCGAGACCCACGGGGGACAAAGACGAGGGTTCGGACCAATGGTGTTTTTACCATCAGAGGTGGGGGTCAAATACGCGCCGCTGCCGTCCACCATGTGCCTTCCCGGGAAACGTCGGGGCCAGCTGTCGCTAGTGGCTTTGACGGCTGGCCGTCGCGACAGCCTCCTGTTCCTCTGGGACCAACACTCCTGGTGGACACCGGGGCCGAGATCAGCGTCCTTCCCCCCTCAAACATGGACACCCATACCACGGCCCCAGGCCCCGACCTCACCGCTGCGAATGGCACCACCATCCAGACATACGGCTCGCGTACCATCCCGCTGCATTTCAGCCCCAGCTGTTTTACCTGGACCTTCACGGTAGCAGTGTTGTCGCGGCCCTTACTAGGGGCGGATTTCCTACGGGCCAACTGCCTTCTGGTCGACTTGAAAGGCCAGCCGAGACTTTCCAAACTATCCAGCTCGGGGAAGCCCAGTTCCCGGCCCTTCACCTGGACTCTGTCACGCTCTCGGGTGATGGGGATCATCCGCCGCTCGGACAGTCCTTGGGCATTGCCGCTGCACATGGTGCCCAAGTCCGCAGGAGGTTGGAGGCCCTGCGAGGACTACAGGAGACTTAACGATGCCACAACCGCCAACAGATACCCAGTGCCCCACATCCAGGACTTTACGGCCAACCTCCACAGGGCGGCTATCTTTTCAAAAATCGACCTGGTCTAAGGTTATCATCAGATCCCCATGCACCCCGACGATGTGCCAAAGACAGCCCTCATCACCCCTTTTGGGCTGTCCGAATTCCTAAGGATGCCCTTCAGCCTCAAGAATGCTGCTCAGACTTTCCAGAGGCTAATGGACTCGGTTGGGCGAGGCCTGGATTTTGTTTTCATCTACCTAGACGACATCCTGGTGGCCAGCAAGTCACGCAAGGAGCACGTAGCACATCTGCGCCAGCTCTGCCAGCGCCTGAACGACCATGGACTGGCAATCAACCCGGCGAAGTGCCAGTTCGGGCTGCCGGAAAGCGACTTCTTGGGCCACCGGGTCAACCAGCATGGAGCCACCCCTCTGCCGGACAAAGTTCAAGCCATCCGCCAGTTTCCCAAGCCCAGCATGGTCAAGGGCCTGCAAGAGTTCGTGGGGATGGTGAATTTCTACCACTGGTTTGTGCCGGCGGCGGCGCGCATCATGAAACCCCTGTTCGGTCTGATGGCTGGCAAGGCCAAGGAGGTGGGATGGGATGCGGAGTCCACGGAAGCCTTCAAGCAGACCAAAGTAGCGTTGGCGAAGGCGGCCCTCCTAGTACACCCGAGAGTCGATGTACCCACGGTGGTCACAGTCGACGCTTCTGACACGGCGGTCGGCAGAGTCCTGGAGCAGCTCGTCGAGGACCAGTGGCGACCGCTCGCCTTTTTCAGCTGACACCTGCGACCACCGGAGGTGAAGTACAACACTCTCTACCTAGCCATCCAGCACTTCTGGTATTTCCTTGAAGGACAGGATTTCACCGCGTATACGGACCACAAACCCCTCACCTTCGCCCTCGCAAAGGTATTGGACCCATGGTCGGCTCAGCAGCAGAGGCACCTCTCGTTTATCTCGGAGTTTACCACCAACATCCACCACATCGCGGGGAAGAACAACGTGGTCGCCGACACGCTGTCTCATCCCCACATCCACTCAGTGACCACCTCAGCCCCAGGGGTCGACTACACGGCGCTGGCGCAGGCACAACAAGCAGACACCGAGATCCCGGTCTATCGCACCGCCGTTTCGGGACTCCGGCTGGAGGACGTCCCCGTCGGCCCTACAGCAGTTTGGCTCCTGTGCGACATGTCGACTGGCAGACCTCGGCCCGTGGTACCAACAGCATGGAGGCGGCGGGTATTCGACGTACTACACGGCCTGGCCCACCCATCCATCTGGGTGTCCATCAAATTGGTCTCAGACAAATTCGTCTGGCACGGCCTGCGCAAGCAGGTCGGACACTGGGCCAGGACCTGTGTACACTGCCAGACTGCCAAAGTCCAGCGGCACGTGAAGGCTCCCCTCCAACAGTTCCAACCGACGCTCAGCAGATTTCAGCACATCCACGTGGACATCATCAGCCCCCTGCCCGTCTCCCGGGGCGCCAGGTATATCTTCACCACGGTTGACTGGTTCACCAGATGGCCGGAAGCCGTGCCGCTAGCGGACACATCCACGGAGTTTTGCACCAGGATGCTCATCGCAAACTGGATCGCCAGGTTCGGATTTCCAGCGGACATCACCTCCGACAGAGGGGCACAGTTCACGTCAGGGTTGTGGACAGCACTGGCACAGCTCCTGGGCACCCATTTACACACCACAGCGTACCACCCACAGGCCAACGGTTTGGTCGAGCGTTTCCACAGGCACCTCCAGTCAGCCCTGCTGGCGCGCCTCAGAGGGCCCAACTGGGCAGATGAACTTCCCTGGGTTCTACTGGGCATCCGCACGGCCCCCAAGGAGGACCTGGGCACCTCCTCGGTGGAGTTGGTTTATGGCACCCCCCCCCGACGGTCCCGGGCGAAATCATGCTGGAGGCCCAAGGTCCAGCAGGGACTCTGGCGGAAGTGTTGACGAAGCTGCGGGACTAGGTGGGGAGCCTGGTACCGGTTCCAACCTCCAGACATGGCACTACACCGACTTTTGTTCCTAGGGATCTCAGGGACCGTGAGTACGTTTTCATTCGCAAGGGCCTGCACAAGTCCCCTCTGCAGAGGCCGTACGAAGGACCCTTTAAGGTGATCCGGCACAACGGATCTACATGTGTCATGGAGGTGGGGGGCCGCCAAGAGACCGTCACAGTGGACCACCTCAAACCGGCGCATTTGAACATCGGACAGCCCGTGAAGGTGCCCTCACTGCACCGGTGGGGCAGGCCACCCAAGGTGGACACACAGACTGGGGATCCCACGCCCCCGATGGGCGATTCTGGGGGGGGGGTGACGGGTTTGGTGTAGCGGCCCGGACCCACAGGACTCAAACCACCATCGGTGGCCGCGGGCGCATACGTGGGAGCGTGATGCGAACTAACTGCGACGCAGACTAACTGCAGGGCGGGTCTTCTGGCGGGGACCACACGTCACGTCCTCCAGAGAGGCTCTCAGTTACTTTGGCGAGCACGCACGCTTTGTTTCAGTCAGTAAAGTGTGCTCCAGTCCAGTCGCCGGTCTCTGCGTTTTCTTTCCTGCCACGCGCTGCGTTCGGCTACAATGCGTAGATGTGTACTCAAAGAGCTGTGACAAGGCTACTGCGCGAAGGCTGAAAGGTGCAATTAGATTAGGTAGTTCTTTTTGGAGTGGAACAAATACAATAGACTGCATGGCCTCCTTCTGTGATGTATATTTTTCTGTGATTCTATAAACCCCGCACCATCCTTTCTTGGAAATCTATGATCATTGGGCTTCATCACCATCTTCTTAAAGGCAATTAAAGGCTGGGCAATAAAAATGCACTTCCCATAAATGCACAAAGGACAGAACTATATTTGGAAATATGCTGAGTGAAAATCAGGTTGAGATTCCCTAAAATTAGATTCTAAAAACATCAGAGTTATCACACCATTGGGCACTCTATATAGGGGGAAATTACAATTATGCTTATTAATTATTAC
Source organism: Pristis pectinata (assembly GCF_009764475.1). NCBI lineage: Eukaryota > Metazoa > Chordata > Chondrichthyes > Rhinopristiformes > Pristidae > Pristis > Pristis pectinata. The sequence continues at coordinate 50,542,935 of NC_067414.1, read as the reverse complement.
AAATACAAAGAACACTTTTAAAAAATGTTGCTGTGAAGGGGAGGGGAAAAAAAGAGTACTAATGTTACTTGTGCAATTATGCATCTTTTGCTTGAACACACAGGACAATGGATTGGGAACTTACTTGTTTTAGCTGGAGTGTTAATAGCAGCATTTGCTTTGGCAACATCTTCTCTCAATTTGCTGCAGTTGTCCTGCAATCCAAGTAAATTCTGGTTCAAGTTTTTTATTTCTGCCAGCACTGCATTTGCCGTATCATTTGCCTGTTTAGCTTTGTCTTTAGCTGCTTGTATCTTGATGCTTGCATCTATTTTTTCAAAGAAATATACACATGGCTTAGTTGCAATTACTCATCTTAATGACACTGTCAGCACAGGCAAAGACTGATTACCATTCAGTGAACAATTAACAGAAAAGAGGCAGTAAAGGTCTGATTTTCCGACTTTGTGTTTTTGTTGGGAAGCTTCATCCAGAAGTGTGTGTACACTGGCCATGATTTAATATACAATCTGTCAATATGGTTGTGGCACATAATTATAGGAGAATTCGCAAGTAAATTCTGAATGCAAATGAGGGTTGTAAATATTATCCTAAAAAACACCCCATGGCCGAAATCACATATCTGAAAGACTTACCATTGGGAATGGCATGGAGTTTTGCAAGAGTATCATTTAGGGTTTTCAGCAAGTTTTTATTTTTTGTTGTACCATCCTTCAACCTATTTTGTAAATTATTCAAGTCATCTTCTCTTTCTGAAAAACAATAAGCAAATTTCAAATAATGGCACTTATACTGATAAGTTTTGAATTAATCAAAGCACTTGGTTGTACATTCCTAATGTTAATATTGAATACTTTTGAGCTATTCATGCTATCGTTTAGTGGGTGGATACTTGATGATGAGCCATTTGGACAAGGCAAGTGGCAATCCGATGCCACGGCCAGTGCCGAGTTTGAGGATCTCAAAAGCAATGAGCAAAGAGGCACTTAGCAATGAAGCTGAAAAATCAATGTGCTCTCACCTCTAATCACTGTTCCCTAACCATTGCTGGAAAGTGTACAACTTTGAATTCTGAGCAATCACAGGTTTGGCTTAGGGCAGAATTGAGCTGGACTGTGATTAGTACATTACTTTGTGAGACCTCACTTGGAGTACTGCGTGCAATTTTGGTCTCCCTATTTTTAGATGAATATGGTTGCCTTGGAGTCAGTGCAGCATTGATCCACCAGTTTGATTGCAGAAATGAGGAAGGATTGAGTGAGACAGGTTTATAGCCAATGGCATTTAGAAGAATGAGATATGATCTCATTAAAACATACAAGATTCTCATAGGGAATGACAGGGTAGATGCCAAGAGGCTGTTTCCCCTAGAAGCAAATGCATATAAATGCCACCACCAGCAGGTTTCCCCACCATCATCCTCTAATGGTACGATATTGCAGACCCTTCATATCTCTGGAGCAGGATATAATGAGCTCAGATCTTAAACCCATTAATATATTCATGTGGTTTCAAAAATTAAGTATTTATGTCACCAAGAGCAAAATTGACAAAGATATCACCTTATTTATTAAGAAAGTTAATGCCTTTATATTTTTATAGATATATTTCATAAGCAAGAACCATATATACATCATCTTAAAGGCTGCTTATACCTATAAGAAATCATAGCTGATGGTTAAATGGAATAACATTCAGCATCAGCAATGATAATCACAATATCACATCAGGTACTGAGTTTCAGCAAGGTGCTGTAAACATTCTGCAGATTTAATCTTGGTGCAGTCTGAGCTTTAAAACTGCCTGACAAAATCTGACAGGAACAACTGCTATAAGTAATTGCGTTTTATCGATGAGGTGAAATAACTTGGTGGCATTACTTTTTACTCCATTATTTCTCTCAGTTCTGAAGCTCACTCTGATAAGTAATCCTTATACTCTGACGTACTCCTTATATATCCACAATGTTCTAATGGAGCAATTCTAGAGAATAAAGTGCAGATAACCATCATAACAAGCTCATTGGAGAAATCTGAGTAAAAGTTATTGAACTGTGCTCAGTAGCCACAGAGGCCCTTATACACAATAGCAATGAGAAAAATAAGAAAATAACTCGGTAATGAATTAGGACCAGCAACAGAAACAAGTATGTCTTAGTATTTCTTTCAGAAATAAGAGTGCCCAGTTTAAAGAAAACATACATTTTTATAATTGCAATTTTGTAATTATATTTGTACTTTATGATTCTAACTTCTGTATTTTTAAAATGCTTGGAATAATGGCAATTTATGAATATGATGTCATATCATTATATATTAACTTGCATGGGCCACATACAGACAGGTATACAATATGATCAGGAAATTTCAATAGGACCAATCAGGCCATTAGATGCCAACACACAATTTAATGATTGGGTGTATTTGTTTTCAACTGCAAAACACATGGCCACTTCCAATTAGAAACCTATCTAGTAAGAGGGCAGTTACAGGGACTTCCCATCCATTAGGTGTCAGCAAAGAAAACATATTTAACCTGACAGAACATTTCTTTCATCTTTACAGACCATTCTATCACTACACATCTTCCACTGCTTTCTCCAATACAGATCACAATTTACAAACAATGCTAGCCAACTTGTGTGAGGAGTTCCCAAACTGAATGATTTATTGAAACAAACCAAACTTAACCCCAGAAGTACTTCATATTAATATGATATTTTGTAACTGTTATGTTACAATTAGATCTTAAACACTAAGCTATATATGCTTTAATATGTTTACCTTTTCCTAAATAACATAAATCTCTCTATAAGTGACTACGGCCAAGGAATTTGAGTGTACTCTGAAGCGATGGTCATGGCAATGGAGTGTTAATCATCATTTTCATCATGGGTCTTTGCTACCATCTTCAACTGAGCCGGAAGGTCCAGGGCAAGGGCAAGGACATTATTAAAGGGTTTTGCACTTTATCAGCAATGAAAATATGCATTGCACCAGAGACAACTGAAGCTGGGAGCTGGGTGGTACAGTGGCGCAGTTGGTAGAGTCACTGCCTCACAGCTTCAGAGACCCGGGTTCAATCCTAACCGCAAGTGCTGTCCGTGTGGGGTCTTCACATTCTATTTGTAACTACATGGGTTTCCTCTGGGAGCTCCAGTTTCCTCCTACATCCCAAAGACATGTGGGTCAGTAGGCCACTGTTAAACGCCCCACATGTGTAGGTCACTGGTAGAATCTGGGGAGAGTTGATGAGAAGGTGGGGAGAATAAAATTGTAGGATTAGTGTAAATGGGTTGTTAATGCTCAACGTAGACTTGGTGGGCCAAAGGATCTGTTTCCATGCTGCGTGACTTTGAGACCGGATAGTGGCGGAGGGCAGGGGTGTGAAAGTGGCAAGAGACAGCTACTGGTCATAAGCTTGACTGGGGTCTGTAGTCTGGGGTTGGCAACAATAACAAGGTAAGGGACTGGGGAGAGTAGCGGTGGTTTTAATTCAGGGCCTCCAAGCAACAGAGCATCACAAGACCATTCAAAGGGTCAGGGACATCAAAGGATCAATGGCCAATTGGATTGGTCACGTAGAAGATAGCTGTGTGAAGGGGCGATCAGGATTCGAGTCAAATGTGGAGGCGTCAGGAAGATTGGTGGAGGTCAAGGCCAGGGCCTCTAGAAGGTCAGGGCAAGTTTGACTGGACAAAGGTCCGGGGAATGAAGATAGGCAAGTGAGGAGGAGGTGGAATGAGAGGAGGAGAGGTCAGCATCATGTGAGGCAGGAGTCTGAAGGATAAAAAGGTAATTTTGGAACTTAGTGAAGTTCTAATCCAGCAGTGTACTCTGAGGACCTAGTTAACCTAGGAGTCCCCAGTGACAGTTGCTGCCAAGGGGCCTTGGTTCTATTTCTCCTGCATTGCTCTAAAATGGGAATTGCGTGGGACAGATGTGATTTGATGCACATGAGACAGAAACTGATTCAGTCGCACAAGCACACATGGCAGGAAGTGGCTAGTCAAATATCCAGAATGTTGCAAAATGGCTGTTAATATGTTTCTTTCTATGGTGAGCATATTTTCAAGCAGGTAGCGCTGAAGTAAATAATACTATGTGACCTAATGTCTCAGCATGCTTATATCATTTTACAAATATAGATCTACCCTTAGCTCACCCTTTACATCTGCCCCCAGTCGTTTGGCCTCATTCAACTGTTTAAAACTCTTCTGTAGTGAGCTCTTGGCAGTATCCTTTAAAGATCCATCTGGACCAGATGCCTGATTAAAGAAACACAAATCATGACAGCCAGCATTACTTAAACAGTACAATTATTGCAGGCATATAATCAAATTGAAGATGTTGTCTGATAATATTTCTAGGTGGCATTGCTAATTATGTTGGAGCAAGATTTTGACATTCAGTACATCTAGCTTTGGGCAGTCACATGTAACAGTTTACAACATTCATAGCTTTGATGTTTGACTATGGTTCTCTTTTCAATCTTAGTATCTAATTAAGATATCTTATTCTATCTATGTGCATTTGGCTTATTTTCTCTATCTCGTGCATCTGTGGTTCTCTATCAATGTATAATTCCGTTTCCCTCTCCCCTGGTTTAGATTTCTCTCACTGGACTTCTGACTCTACTTATTTGAATTTTCCCTTTCCAACTGTGCCTGCATCTCTGTGGCTGAACTTTTCTCTCCAGGCAGCTCTTTCTTTTTCTCTCTTTGCCTGTTGTTGGCGTTTTATTTGTTTATTTTCTCTCTCTGATCTCCTCCCTTTTCTAATCTGATTGGACAATTCTTCTCTCCCAGTTTTGGTTTGGTTAAGAATTCCATTTAGTAAATTCAGGCGGGTTGTGCAGCAAAGGAGTGATGCTGACAGCAGGAGCAGTGATCAGGAACTTCAAGCAACAAATCTGACTGTAGTGGACCCTAAAAATATCATGCAATACACTTCTGTAATATAGGACTATTCATCCACATCTTGTAATGACATATAATCCAAACTGATGAATAGCATTAAGAGTGCAATGATGAAAGGAATTTGGGTCTTCGTTCCACTCAATTTACTAGTCTATTTTGGATATTACCCAATTTAAAAACATGCTCTCAATGGTATTAGTAACTACTGAGTCAGTGCATTCCAATGAAACAGTGTGCTATTTTAACAATATTTATCTGTATTAATTATGTTCTTTATTGCTTCACTTACTTCTCCCAATACTGTAATTGAAAAATAAATATTTTCAGGGACTATTGGAAAGGAGCAGAGGAAGGGACTAATTGGATGGAATCATAGAAAATTTACAATACAGAAGACAACCATTCAGCACGTCATGTCTATACTGGTTAAGAAAAGAGCTGCACAACCCAATCCCACCTTTTAGCTCTTGGTCTGTAGCCGTACAGTCACAACTCTTTAAGTATTCATCCAAGTACCTTTCAAATGAGATGAGGATTTCTGCCTCCACCACCTATTTGGGTAAGGGGTTCCAGATCCCTACCACCCTCTGGGCTTGGGTGATTTTTTTTTCCTTATTCTCTCACTAATCCTTCTACTAATTATTTTAAATCTACATCCCTTGGATGTTGACCCCTCTGCCAAGAGGTCTGCTCCTTAAAAGATCCAGTACCAGTATGATGGACTGAATAGCCCCTTTTCACATGATTCCACAAGCCACCTTGCTTTTGATTGGTCTCCCTGTGACTACCGTTCCAGCAGCTATTCTCCCCCTTGGTAAATATGCCGATTCTCAACCTTTGTGTTGCAATAGAATTCACTGCCACTGTTCCTCATGTTTCCTTGGCCTTAACCCCACTATTATTACATGACGCCCACTCCTTACTTGTTACTCCATTGATTTAATATAGGGATGGGCGCAAACCATTAAGTCTCTCAAGCCCTCCCCAACTAAAACAATGCTGTGCTTTGTAAACTTTAAATTCCTCAGGATTCAAGGGCTAACATGTATATAAATTTTGTGTTTGATTATTTGCATAAATAATTATTGTGGCAAAAAATGAGTGAATGTAAAATAAGCACACTACGGTAATAACCAGAATTCTTACACTACTTCATCAGGGACAAGAGACACCATCCTTCTTACCAGTCTCACAGCCTGATTGGCTGTGTCCTTAGCTTCTTTTGCGATTTTTTCAGCTTCATCAATTTTTTCTTTGATATTAGTATAAGCTCTGAAGGCAGCAGTTGCATTAAAGGACAGGTTCTTGGCTTCTGCGAGGATGCTATTTTGTAGAGAAAACTGTTTATAAATAATGGTCAACAATATTAACAATAACATTTTTATACTCGTCATATTTTAACTAAACATTGGACAGTTTGCTACTTTTAAGGGAATGAAGCAGTCTTTTTAATTTGGTTTTCTTTGTACGTCTTTGGAGCAAATGACCACATAGCTAAACCGCAGCAGTCATGAGAAAGTTGATCAGCTCTCCATTCCTGTTTATGATTTTCCTTAACCACTACCTTATTTTGGCTTCTATGCCTGCCCCACCATCAAATAAGATCATGGCTGATCTTTTACCTTAATGCCATTTCCCCACACTAACCCTATAAACCTGATTCCCTTAACATTTAAAAATTCATTGGTATATTCCATGAATATATTCAGCAACTAAGCCTCTATGGTTATCTTGGGTTAGAGAACTCCAGACTCCTTGTACTGAAGGTTAACAAATTCATCCTCAACTCTGTCTTGAATGGTCAACTGCTTATCTTGAAACTGACTCCTGGATCTAGACTCCTTATTCAGGAGAAACATTCTTTGCTCATCAATCTCGTTGAGTCCTCTAAGAATCTTCTAGGTTTCATTGAAATCACCTTTCATTTTCCTAAATGCCAGCAAACAGAGGCCTAGCTTGCTCAAAGTCTCTCCATATGACAGACCTGACACCAGGAATTAGTCTGATAAATCTTCACTGCACTCTCTCTACAGTGAGTATATTGGTGTTTAGGTAAGGGGATCAGCACTGTACACAAGGCCCTTTGTAATTGTAATGGAAACATCTTTACACTAGGACTCAGATCATTTTGCAACAGCAGCCAAAATATCATTTGCCTTCCTAATTCTCTACTCTATCTGTGTGCTAACTTTCAATTGTTTATGTTCAAGGATACCCAGGTCTCTCTTGATACCAACAACCTTTCAATCACTTACCATTTAAAAATGTACTATTAAATTGAAAAGTTTTGTTTTATTTCATATTGCATGTCTTAAATAGTTTTATTACTCTTTGAAATCAATTTTAAATAATAGTGCTTTTCTTTAGTTTTTTATCACGGAGAACCTAAGTTGGAAATTCAAATTATTTTTTCTATCAAGAGTTTTAACTGATTCTGTAAAGGGATGACTCCCAGTTCTTAAGAACTAGCAGGAATTTATCATACACCTTTTGAGCCTTCTCCACCATTCAGTTGATCCTGTGCCTCAAGTCTGATTTGCTGCCTGATTCCCACATCTGGCCTATTCTCTGCCCTACCAATAATATTCCCTCCCTCACCTCTTTATGATTCTCCTTCAACACTATCTCATTAGCTTGTCTGTTAATCATACCTTACATTGTCACCTTCTTTGACTTGGCAGCAATTTTTGTTTGACTGTACTTGTCTAAATCACTTTTGAAGCTTTATCAATATACATATATAAATGTAAATTGTTGGATTATCTACCCATCCAGGATTGCAGCTGAGTCATTCAGTACTGCAGCATGGTATTCCGCATGGAGGACCAGCTCTGGAAGCTTCTCATCATGAATGCCTGCTGCCAATTCATCCAGTTTGTCTTTTAGCTCTGTAGTTAATGGCTCCATATGCTTTTGCTCTTTTAGTTCCTGTAAAAAAAAAAACGGGCTTAACACAAGAAAGAGCCTCAACAATTGTCACCTATACCTATTGATTTTATAGGTACGGAAAGTATACAGATATGTTTCATCTTCAAAATTAAATTATCTGACAGATATAACACAAATACAGTAGCTATACAGAAGGCATATGCATTTTAATGATTTGATAGGACTAACAGCTTGCCTAAAGCTGCATTGGATAAGTCAGAGTAAACATTTTGTAATGTTGTGTTTAAATATTAATCATATTATGACCACCAGCTACTTACTTAAATGGGCCAGATTTTGCGGGGATTTGCTGGCATTTCCCCGAGTTATTGCCAAATGGGTTGAGATTTCCCTATCTGCATGGATGTGGAAGTTCTGAAGTTGCCAGCAACTCCTCAAAGAGTCCAGGGGCAGAATGCAAAGCTGCAGCAATTCCTCAGAACTTAGTGGGGAATCCATTCAAACAATCTCTGGAACGTTATAACTGGCACAGAAAGTGCCCTTAAAAGTTAGGTGATAGGTTTGCTTTAATTGAGTTTATTTGACTGTCTTTAAAAGTAGATATTTTACATTTGTATTTTTAAACTTTTTAAAAGTTTGATTCATTTTCAACAAGTTTTTTAATGTCTTGACCAGTCAGAAGCATTTGGATACTTTAAACATGTTTTGATAACTTTACCAGCCCCCTGAATCAGCGGGTGTGGCTTAGCTTGGTTGCCAAAGGTTACTTCAGCAGTTTTGAAGGCGGGGCTTGTTCTGGCCTCCATATTTGGTATTGGCCCTGTTACAGCACAGGCCCTCAGCAATGAGGGCTGGCCAACAACTTCCATCAAGTTCTCACTAGAGAAAACACACTCACCGCAAATTGTAAGCCACTATTTTTGACAGAGAAATGTAAATCCCTAGGGTTTTCCTTCCACAATTACTACAAAGTAGATTCCAATAAAGAGGAATTACAATTTAATTAGTTACAGATTATAGTAGGAGATACATCACTGCACTCAATTTTAATGTTATTCTTTGTTACAGGGAGCTGGAAACAAATAATTTGTATGGGACTCCCCGTGACACAATGTGGATGAAGAATGATGCAGAAGATATGCTACATTCTCACCAGTTTATGAGTCATAATGGGAATGGGTAAAGTTACCTCATTTTCCTGAAAGTTAAGTAATGTAGTGATTTCTGAATGAAGATGATGAGGAATATCTGGTTAATCTCCTAAATCTCATTTATATTGTGCCTATGTAATATGTAGATACAGAATTCAGGGGTCAGAAATCACTGACGTTAGCCCATGTCATGGAAGCAACTTCTCCATTTCCCCTCTGAGAGAAATGTTTCATGTTCTGAGGCCCTGACATGCATAAGGCCTCGGTATCAAGAATTGAACCAACAAAAAAAGGGTGGCACAGTGGTGCGGCAGGTAATGCTGCTACCCCACTTGTCTAGCAGTATAGGTTCAATCCTGACCTCCAATGCTGTGCGGAGCTTGCACATCACCACATAGACTTCCCCTGCATGCCCTGATTTTCTCCCACATCCAAAAGTACTCAGGTAAATCGGCTATTGTGGTAGGAGAGTCAGAGGGGAGTTAATGAGGATCTCAATAGGTTATAGGAAAGCAAATGGGAGAATGGAATTGATGGGATTGCACTGTGAGCTGGCATAAACTTGATGGATTGAATGGCCTCCTACATTGTCAGGAAAAATGAGAAGTCCCACTGGGAAAATCAATACAGGTAAATCTGTATTTTTTTAAGGTTGGCTGCGAGAATGGTAAGCTTACCCCCGACTGCATATGAAAGCTTGCATTTCTCATTATTAGTTTTGTATTTTCTTTACTTACATCCAATCCCAATGAGATAGTATCCAAAAGTTTCTTGGCTTCAGATACAAGATCATGGCCTTCCTTAAGTACGTCTTCAGTATCCTTTTTACCATCTTCAACTGCCTGCTTCCTTTTCTGAATTAAATGAATATAAAGATCTAAACCAACTCCCACAAAATGAGCAAATAATCATGTACATTTTTCTTTTAAATCATAAACTTCACAACGGTAGGTCCTTCTCTAAACACTGCCTGCAGCTGGGGGGAATTTTGGGGGGAGTGGGTAGAGCTGGTGGGGTCAAGCAATAGCTTGGATACTCCCAAAAGCTACTAAAGACTTCTAGCATGCTATGGATTGGATGAGAGCATATTTATTCTCCCTATAATGTTAAAGACATGAGTACACGTCCCTTCAAAATCAATTTAAAATGCTGTGGATGCACTAACAGTAACTAATAGTTGGAAAACAGCATTTTGAATCAAAAATGTGTAGCTGTACTCTTCTGCCAACTCTACAATCTCAAACAACAACAGTTGTAGAAAATGTTCAGTTCAGTGGGACAGAGAGTGTATTGTCAGAATCCATCCAACTTTTAACATTTGACTGGTAGCAAAAAGCAGATACCTCTAAAGTCATTTGACTGCATTCAAAACTCGATTTTTTAGAAAGAAACTGAATTGTTTAGGCATTCAAATGAATGGCATTCAAATGAATCTAAGAGCAGGTCATTAAAATGTTTCCAAAACCTAAAAGTCCAAACAAGTCAATATATAGCAAAACGGTCAGAATGGAGATCTGCAGACATATACTTCCTTTATAGGAACAGCACAAAATAAGTAAAGAACTAGTTATCAAACCATGAAGAGTTATAATAGGTGACCAAAAATGAAGAAGACATTTAAAGGGCTTGGGAGAAGTACACAAAGTTAGGAAGAGTTTAGGAAGGAATAGATCTAAAAGGTTCAAATAAATATGTACCTCCAGTGCAGTCATATTTTTTTGATTAACAGAAGACAGGCGGTCAGTTTCTTCAATTTTTACTCGTGCTTCTTTCAACAGTTCCTGGGCTTCATCAAATTTATCTTTGTAATCAGCTATTTTGTTCATAACTTCATCCTTAAGCCCCTGAGTGGTTTTATGGGGATCACCAAACATCTTTTTCACTTTCTCTAAAAGCATAATGGCAGCACTAAAATCCAAAACATATGAAGCATAAGAAGAATGAGCAGGAATTGACCAAATTGCCCCTCGAGCTTGTCCCATTATGATATTATGACAATTGTGCTACTAAAAGATATGATTTTCCAAAACCTTGCCTCTGGAAACGCACATCCTCCCTGGCTGTAAAGATTGTTCTGCTGGAGGTCAGAAATTCCAGCTCTTCCCAATTGTTTCTACTAGTGGGACAGTCATGAACAAGAGGACATAGCTACAAAGTAAGGGGTCAGTCATTTAAATCTGAGATGCATAGACATTTCTTCCCTTAGCGTGTAGTGAATCTCTGGAATTTCCTGTTCCTGAAGCTGGTAGAGCCAGATCATTACATATATTTAAGATGGAGGTAGGTAAATATTTGTAAAATCAAGGAATTGAGGGCTGGGGGGAACTGGCACAGAAGAGGAGTTGAAGCCAGCATAGATCAGCCACGATCATACTAAATAGTGGGGCAGGCTTGAGGGGCCTGCTCCTGCTATTTTCTTGTGTTCTTCAGTTGTGAAGTGGATCTGTGACTTCAACATGTGTGAGCACAATATTTAATGACAAATGGGATGGAAGATTGTTGTCCAGACCTCCAAACCTCCTTGTCCTGCTGAAATGGTTACTAGTTATTCAAACACAGAGGGCTGGCATACTGGCTGCTCAATCTACATGCAACTAAAAGGTGCCAATCCCTGACACTTCTGTCAGCATACACCATGCCAAGGAGATCATGTCAACTCTGGATGGCCTCAAAGTTTGTTAAAGGCTGCTTACAGGAAATGTCAGAGTGTTGGACTTGGATAGATGCCACTCACTTATGGTGCACTACTCCTGTGCAGCACTGGGATTGGGGGTTGATACTAGGCAGGAGATTTTAACTTCTGATTAGGTGAGTTAGTGAGTACATCTACTACTCAAATGTACCACAATCATGTTTACTTGGGATCACAGGATATCCTAAAGTTGACAGGCATTTCCTTAAAGAAATCTTGGTGATGGGTCAGGCTGCAATTCTTTATGTAAAATCTTACTGACTGCAGTAACAGTACAAATACATCAATGACTAGTAGTTGAGCCACAGGAATGGCAAGGCCATAAAAGACAGTATGCCAAGCATTAGAGTTTATTTTTAAAGGAAAAGAATTGAAAAGTAGGGAAGTTATGCTGAATCTATATCATGACATTATTAAACCACAGTTGGAGTACTCCACACAGTTCTTGCTGCTGTTTTATAAAAAGGATATTGATACACTAAAGACAGGAAAGATTTTCCAGGATGATACCAATAAATATGAGAGGATACATATCAGAGAAGGATGAACATACTCGATTGTCTCCTAAGAAAAGGCAGTTGAGGGGTGACCTAATAGGAGTCTTTAAAATTATGGAAGGTGGAAATAGAGAAAATCCTTCCTCTTGTGTGGAGCCACTTAACAAGAGGCCATCAAAATAAAGTTGTCACCAAGAAACCAAGGGGGAATTACACTTCTTTAACCAAAGAATGGTGAGAATGTGGAACTCATTACTACAAGGAATGATCAAAGTGATGGGAGCGGAACAATCTCCTGAGGAAGAAAAGAACAGAGCGTTATGCTGATAGATTTAGCGGAGTAAAGAGATGAGGAGGATTGAATGGAGAATAAACAGCATGGACGAGTTAGGGCAAATGGCCTGTTTCTGAGCCAAACATATTGTGTAATTCCATGAAAGAGAAGTGCATGTGAACAATATAAAGACCAAAACTACATACTCAAGTTCATCGTCAGCCATTTCCTCATGCTTATCAAATGATCGCTCTCGCATCTTTGCCATCATATTTTCAATATCCTTTTGCATGTGTTGTAGATTTTTCTCTGTAACCCCATCTCTGATTCTAATGGTTTCATTTAGCTTTTTAGTTTTGTCTTTTAAATCTGTGAAATGAAAAGGGAAACAATTTCTAGTTGTAAGGCAGGAGCCATAACATTATACACAGATGCTCCCATTTCTTATGAACTTAGATGCTTATGGTGGCAGTGACAGTAAAAAGTAAAAAACAAAATCTTACCAATCAATCAGTCTTACTCAAATTAAGTTGTTATGTGAGACACAACTTGGAGCTTGGATATAATTTTGAATACTGCATTAAGTTGGCATGTATTGTAAAGTACTAAAATCCTTAGAGAGGTAGGTTTTTGTAATATTATGTCAAGATATAATATTAGAGAATTTAAGAGACAAAGAGTCAAAATTTAAGAGACAAAGAAATGATGCCTAATGCACAAGCTTGAAAAAAAGCTTTCCGATACAACGTGTTGATGCCTACCTTCGGAAGCCAACAAAGCATATTTGATGGATTTTTCTAACTCCATTGCTCGTTTGAGTGTCTTTTCAGTGTCTTTATCTGTTTGTTCACCATCTGCAGAAACTTTTGATGTCTAATTTTAATTTAAAAATAATTCAGTTAAAAATGACCTTTACAACAAAAGACTGAATAAATATATTAATGTTATTTTGTAAATGCATTTTATTTGTTTAGCCCAATGTACAACATTCGGAATAACAATAAGCAGCAAATATATGCTGTGGTTCATTTTTACATTCGAGAAGACAAGTCATTTTTAGTATGCTTAGCACAGATCTATAAAACTTTTTTTTACTTGGTTAAGGTACTTTAGAAATATCAATAAAAAGTTCACTGCTGCAGTCAAGAAACATTTATGTCACAACATTTTTATTATGAAAAATGAAAATATAAAATAAACTGGCCCTGGGTTATTTTATCAGATTAAATTGTATGTGCTGAAATCAAGTTTCCTCCAACAGAAGTTGAAAATTTTCAGCTATATCTTAATGTTTAGTGCAAGGTCTACATTAATATATCTCTCTGTACCCTGTTCAGTAACTCATCCATCTCTGTGATCAAGGTATCCAGGTTACTATCGGCCAGCTGTAGGAGTCTTTCTGGAGCTCTCTGAGGTGACATGAGGTACTGTGGAGAATTGAACAAGTTCAGTAATTAAAGGAAACATACACAGTGAGCAGTCATGGCACCAAAACTATCTAACCAGTTATATTACAGTTTTTTAGTTTGAAATCTATGAGACATTAATGGATACATTGCAATTTCCACTGCTGAAGTTGGATTAATTGCACAATACATTCATTCTACAGACTACAAAACATCTGTTTGGAGCACCATATTGGTTATGATCAACCGTATAATACTTCTGAGCTGGACCTACCATCTAGAATCACCACCCACAGTCCCCCATACACCTGCACTTACCTGGTCCTGATCTCCCTCTCCCTCCATTCCCTTGAGTTAACTGCAAGGTCTGGATGGCCAAACGGCTTTGAGCAGTGAAGTGCAGAGGCCCACCCTCCTAAGATGTTTCCATCAGACTTTGATAGAAGGCAGACCTGGGCTCAGTCTTCTATCAAAGCTGTCATCCAAGAATCGCCATTAATATCAATGAGCTCACAGATCCTGCACTAGTTGGACAATCCCAGTAAGACTGTACTGAACTACTGAATTCCCTGTGGAGCCCAGGGACAGAACTCAGTGACAAATTTGGCCTCTGAATTTGTCAGCTGATCCCAGACTCACAGCACATGCACAGTCCACGATTTACTTCGTTTTGATAAGCTGAAGGTAGGTTATTCACATCAGAGCAACTGATCATAGCCAGAAAGATTCAGGCCAATATGCATCTTAGTCGCATGCTCCAAGTAAAATATCAAAGGAACAACAAAATCATGATTTTTATGCATTGAAGTCTATGCAATGAAAACCAAGATTTGTGCATAACAAATGCATGTGTGTGGAAGTCCAAGTGTATACTTGCATTGTACTAGCCCTATTACTGCTCACACATCTTCTCTGCCTTTGTGCAGGAAGCCACTGAGATCAGTAGCAAGATATCAGGGCAAGCTAAACCTCTGGCTAATCGTATGTGCTGCTAACAAATAGTCCACAATAAACAGGCCCACTTCACTTTGGAGGAGTAAGCTTGGGAGAATCAAGAGAAGAAAACCTCATAAGGACCTCAGCACCAACGAGGAACTGCCAGTGATGGTGGTAAGAGGCCAAGTGAGCATAAATTTTCTCTGGCTAGTTAGTGGAAAGACTAAAGCTTCTGCCTTTGTTTCTCTTCACAAACGCTGTTCCCAAGCCATCAACCCCATCCTTCTGGCAACTGTCTGAGGATGAACCAGACTTCATGACCCTAATGGTGTACTTGACCCCATAATGAGCTTCCTATCATATATCTATTCCATTAATAAGATTTTCTACTTCCACCTTTGCCACATCACACCCTCCACTAGGTCACTATTCATCTGCAGCTGAACTATCATCCACATCTTTGTTACCTATATACTTGACTATTACCATGCAATCTGACCTAAATATAAACAGTTTAAACTCTGCTGCCTTTCCTAACCTGTGCCAACTCTTGTTCAATCAATCTGTTTCTGTTGACCTGCTGTGATTCCTTGTTCCAAACTGCTCAATTTTTAAGTTCTCACCCTGTCTTTCTTCCCATATCCTGATTCTTCTTTCTCCTCCATATTCAGAACAAACGTTGACAAGGCCCAGCAGAATATTCATTTTCAGCCCTCTGAACACACAAGTGGTCAACAGTTTGGGCTGGAAAGAGCAAGAGGAAAGACTACCACAGCAAGCAGCATTTATTCACATTTCTAAGTGCCCTCGCTATGACGGGATGGTGTGTGACTTGGAGGGGAGCTGCAGCTGGCAGTGTAGTCATGTGACTGCTGCTCTTGGTGGTGGATGCCATGGGTTTGGGAGATGCTGTCATTGTAGCCCAGGTAAGTAATTATGGTACATTTTGTAAATGATACACTGCAGTCATTGTGCACCAGTGATGGAGGGAATGAATGGATGGGGTACCCATCATGTGAGCTGCTTTTGATTTTGAATAGTATTGAGCTTCTTGTGCTTCAGTGCTACGTTGATCCAGCAAAGTGAAGAGTATTCAATTACACAATTGACTTGGACCTTGCAGACGGTGTAAGGGGTTCTGGGAGTCAAAAATTGAGAAATTCATATTGAGTACCTAAACTGTAAACTGCTCTTCATAATCACAGTACTTATGTGGTTGGGCAATTACATTTCCAGTCTATGACAACACCAAGAACTAGATGTTGGAGGACATAGCACTGTTAATACCATTGAATGCTAAAGGTAAATGGTTAGTCTCTCTTTTTTATATGATAGTCTTTGCCTGATGTTTGTTGAAAAGAATGGTATTTGCTACTTCTCAGGCTATGCTTGAATGTTGTCCAGATTCTACTTCATTTTCTTAGGAGCAGTGAATAGAACTCAAGGTTGTGCGATCATCAGTGAGCATTCCACTTCTGACCCTTATGATGGAAAGGATGTCATTAATGAAGCAGCTGAAGATGGCTGAACCTATGACACTGCTTTGAGAACTCCTGTAGTGGTATTCAAAGGCTTGAATGATTGACCTTTAATAACCACAAACATCTCTCTCTCTCTGGGGTATGACTCGAACTATTAGTGTTTTCCCCCTTCATACTCATTGACTTCAGTTTTACCATGGCTCCTGGATACCGCACTTGGCATAATGTTGCCTCAATATCCAAAAGCAGTCAGTCTCACTTCATCTCTGGAATTCAGTTCTTTGATCGATGTTTGAAACAAGATTACAATGAGGTCGGGAATTGGTGGGAGCCATGGGGGAGCTGGGAAAGTCCTGTTAAAACCCAAACTGGACATCGGTAAGCAGGTTATTGTGCTGCTCGATAACGCTGTTGACACCATCTTCCATCAGTCTTCTGGTGGTCAAGCGGTGATTAACCAAATTGGATTTATCCAGCTTTTTATAGATAGGGCAAACCTAGACAGGTTATCCCCCAGAACACTCTACGCAAAAGATGAATTTCACTGTGTGTTTCAATGTACATGTGACTAATAAAGACATCTTATCTTATCCCAGTAATCCTTCGACTTGGTCCTCATAGGCAATAGCATATTTTCTTCAAAATTTTCATCTTTGTGATCAAACTGTTTAATAGTTGTACTGCGGCATACGCTTTTAAATTCTTCTATTAATCCCTTTCCCAAAACATAATGTTCCTCTGACTCAGGGCTCTGTACACTTACTTATTCATTGGACCCACCATTTAGCCACCTGGTTCCCATAAACTGGAATTCTCTCCAAAACCGATTTGCCTCCCCATTTCTCTCTTCCACCATATTAACCATTGATTACGCTTTTGGTCATTTCTTCAAACGTTTCATTTATGGCTTGGCATTCATTTCTTTTCTTGAATTTCAGTAGGGTGTCTTTGAATATTACAGGTTCTCTGGAAGTGTTTATTGTCGTTAATGACTAACAGTGGAAGATGTCTTACTTTGATGGGATTGAATAAATGCAATTCACTCTGCAAATAAAATGCTCTGATTACTTTTGGACATAATCAATGAAGTCTTATCCATAGTTTTAAAATCAGAAAAATCATGGGTAGCACGCAAATGATTTCATACAAGATGATCAACCCTTTTGTCTCCTTCAGTTTTAGATCAATTAACAATTTCTTCATTTTCTGAGCTATAAACTAATACAAATTCTCATTTATTGCTCAACAAAAAGTATTCACAATTTGTTGGTAACAGCAACCTTTGTTACCCAACCATAAACAAAAGAAAATGTTGACTCTTTCAACTGTTGCAAAGATAAATGCTAAATTGCCAATTTATCTTTGACAATGGGATTTAATTTATCTTAATTATTCCTCTTCACTTGCATTTGTTAATATAACTTGAAAGAATAGTTTGAGAGGGGAATATGTACTTGCCTTCAATTCTTGAGACACATTTTCATATCTAAAAAGCACTTTATAAGGAGGAGGAAAGGGTCCAGAAAGATTCAGCCTTGTGATCATTTGGTTAAGATGTTCAAGGTCACTCAGCAGAAGTCCAGTGCATTTATCATCACAAGCTGGTGAAAAATTAATTCAACATCAATACAAAACTACTCAGACAACAATAAATAATAATAAATGTTGGAGAATTTTGATACAAATATGAATTACAATCTGTATTTTCCACAAAACATAAAAATACTGTAGGTTCTGTAAATCTGAAATGAAAGCAGAAATTTTTTAAAAATGGAAACTTTCTCTCCAACTTGAACAAGGCCCTTAAATCTTGCTGTCGTTTGGGGAACTGATTTTGCGCTTTGAAGATTAAATGCCATGTCCCTGACAGGTCCTCAAACTTCTTTTTGGGAAATGACTCCCAACAACAAGTCGGTTTCCAGGGTTTCTGATCCCATCTTCCCTTCTGAGCCTATAAATTTGCAACCCCTCCCCCAACCCACAAAACCCTGTGAACTCCAACTCTACGTTCATCCTAAAACCCTCAAGCAGGTTTGTCAAAGAAGGCACAATGGCTAAGCTATCGATGCATTCTTCCTTGTATCATCCTTTGCATCATTCCTTGTCCAGTCTCTTTCTACTTACATCCACTTCTGTTGCCATCCTACACTTCAACAGTTTCCAGAGCTTAATTTCTCATTCTCTCCATCTCCATTCCCCTGAAAGCAGTCGAAGGGCCATCTGCTTCTTGAATGGCAACTCAATCCATGGCCACCTTCCTCCACCTGAATAAGTTGTTCTCACATTGACTCACTTCCCTCCATGCAAATGATGTTGTAATGGGAACCAATGTGGATTCTTGCTATGTCTGCCTCTTAATGGCATTTGTGGAACATTCTTTGTTTTGCTTCTAAATAAAAATTGCTATCTGCTGTGATGGCATAAAAGGCATACTCACAAAATAGCACCTCTCAAACAGTTGTTTTAAAAAGGTTGCTAACTTATTTGGTTATTTGATTTATTTTGTACATCGAATAATAGTGTTGCTACTGTTCACTTGGCAATGAAATACAGGCATATTCAGGATTAATAAATACACTTTGGCGTACAGACATCCTATACTTCCCAGATCCATGCAACATAACAACATGCTGCTTCATTCTCATCCATTAACACACAATTTTCCATTATTTATGCATTGATATATGTCTAATGCCAGAACTACAAAAATGTATGGAAAGTCATTAAAGCCAAATGAAAATATCTTCATTAAAAATTAAACTAGAGGTGATAGATATATTGATTACTAAACAAAAACGTTAGTGCCTCTTGGCTGTATAAAATTTAACCTTTACCTAACTTTTTACAAACTAATCCTACCTTGGTGCTTTATCACACATCCCTTTCCTGTCTTGCTTTGAGCAGCAATCAGTACTTGTGCAATTTTCTATTCTCATGAATGTTTGCACGAAAGAAGTTCTCTACAGATTCCAGTGCACCCCAATGGCCAAAAATATATTATTTCATTTTTTATTCAGAGGCCAGTAAAGCAATAGGCCTAAAAGGAGCTCAGCACTGATGGATTATGGGAATACGGTTGCAGGAGGATTGCCACCTAAACATGTTTAAGGACATGGGCAATTTAGTATACCAGCACCAGTAGCTGAAGGGGAGAGAGAGGACATGACTTTGATCAGGAAACACTCCATTGAAATAATGGAGTGATGTGAAATGACCTTGAAATAGTCCATATCATGCATCTTTTGAGGGAATGAAAATCTATTCTCAATTGTGCAGTGCTCCAAAAAAATACTGCTTTCAAATTCAGTTTCCAGGCACATTGTTATTACTCTCCCTATTTAATGTTTTGCATGAAATTTGGCCTCTTAACTTTTATCTACCTCTCAAAATGCATTAAGTCACATGTTTACTGTATGTTTAGCATGATATTTGGCCTCTGATAACCTCTCAAAATACATTAAGTAATATGTTTGCAGTATAAAGCATCTTCTGTCCATTGTCCACCTTACATACGTGCCATGTAATCTCTTGAATTATTTCTAACAGTTTGGCTGTTACCCCAAGTATCCTTCCTTTGCCTCTTTTGCTTGCAGATAGTTATCAGTTTCACTGTTTGTCTCCTACTCTCACCCGTGGTTCCTCAGACCCTATATTCTGAGAATCTTTCCTTCTTTCCTCCTCCCATCCTTGGGATTACAGAATTTGTTAATGAACACAATAATGGTTTGAAGTGAGCCAAGTATTTTTTTAAATTTCTACTATCAAATGTCTCTGATATGACTAACTTAGAAATAATTGCTGATGTGTTAATACAGTTAGCACTTTCCAAGTGACCCTTACACTTGTTAGTGTAAAAATAAAAACCTTAAACCTTCTGCTAAAGCACATCAGACATTTCAAAGCAAATTAGTAGCAATAATTTCAGATACAGCACCATTCAAAGGGAATAATTCATGCATATATTTCGAAGTGCTGTAACCCCTCTCCAGCCTCATATCACTTTTTACCAATATAATTGAATTTCTGTCCAACAATTGGTTAGGAAGTGTCACGAGTGCCCTAAACCACAATCCCAGTGAGAAGTAATACTAATACTCTGATTCATAAATTTGCCATTGTGGCAAGGAAGCCACATCTTGCAGGATAAAATAAATTTAAATAATTTAATTCTGTAACACAGTTTATAAACATAAAGCCCTGTACCATCACCAATTTAATCGTAAAGATAGAAAGAGACTGTTGCTCATTAGGAACAAGTCACTGAAACATAGGTCAGACAGTTCAAGCTTTATGAAGTGTTCCTTATGCTTTACCATGCAGAGTTCTTCACAACAAAAAAAAATTGCCTTTCAATTACTGCAGGGTTAAAAACTTGTCAAAATATACGACTTCCTTGCTCTATGGAAATCAGTTTGCCTATCATAGTAATGAAACTTAATTATCCTAGGGGTGTTACATTTCTGGAATACTCATGAATTTCTGCTTGAGATCTGTCACTGACAATGGAGGTAACAGATACATTTGCAGAAACAAATCTGAACAGATGTACAGAAATAAAGATAGATTGGAAATATTATTGGATGAAGACTTGTGTCTGTTAATTTTACAGTGGCATTAGTGAGATGGTGAGAGTAAGTCTTTTTAAGGGAAGGTGTCATTCACAAGACTTTCCATAAATTCAAGGAGTATTTATTGCCAATGGACAAATTACATATTGATGCATTAAGCAGCCATTGATTATTATCATAAAAAGTAATTTTCCATCTTTTGGTTTTAAGACATTGTGGCCATGAAGCTTTGTGGCTGGTCATGAAATGTCATTGGCGAGCAGGGTCAAGGATAATCTCAAGGCATTTTATACTTATATTAAGAAAAAGAGGATAACTAAGGAGAGGGTAGGCCCACTCAAGGATCAAGGAGGAGATTTGTGCTTGGAGTCAGTGTGAATGGTTTAGGTACTAAATGAGTACTTTGCATTGGTATTTACCGAGGAAAAGAAATTGGAGGATGGTGAAAACAGAGTGGGGCATGCTAATGTACTGGGACATTTTGAGATTAAGGAGAAGGTAGTGCTGGGTCTTCTGAAAATCAGTGAGCCTCTCATCAGTGGTAGGGAAGCTAATGGAGAGGATGCTGAAGGATAGGATTTATGCACATTTGGAAAAGCATGGCCTGCTTAGGGACAGTCAGCATGGCTTTGTGGGGGACAGGTCATGTCTTACAAATTTGATTAAGTTTTTTTTGAGGAGGTGACAAAGGTGCTTGGTAAGGGTAAGTGTTATCTACATGGACTTTAGTAAGGCACTGGACAAGGTCCCTCGTGATAGGTTAATTCAGAAGATAAAGATGCATGGGATCCAGGGTAAATTGCAAGTTTGCATTCGGAACTGGCTTGCCCATAGAAGACAGACAGTAGGGGTGGAAGGCTGTTATTCTGGCTGGAGGTCTGTGACCAGTGGCGTTCTGCAAAGGTCATTGCTGAGACCTGTTGTTCATAACATACATCAAAGATTTGGATGAAAATGTAGATGGGTGGATTAACAAGTTTGTGAATGACACCAAGATTGGTGGAGTTGTGGACAGTGTAAAGGACTATCAAAGAATACAGCAGGATATAGATCAGTTACAGATATGGGCAGAGAAGTGGCAGATGGAGGTTAATCTGGGCAAGTTTGAGGTGTTGCGCTTTGGGAGGTCAAATAAAAGGAGAAAATATACATTTAATGGTAGGCCCATTAATAACATTGAGGTACAGAGGAATCTTGGGGTCCAGGTCCATAGTTCACTGAAACTGGCTACACAACTGGATAAGGTACTAAAGAAGGCAAGTAGATTGCTTGCCTTCATTGGTGGGGTGTTGAGTATAAGAGTAAGGAAGTCATGCTGCAGCTGTATAAAACTTCAGTCAGACCACACTTGGAGTACCGTGTGCAGTTCTGGTCGCCCATTTATAGGAAGGATGTGGAGACTGTGGAAAAGGTGCAGAAGAGGTTTACCAGGATGCTGCCTGGATTAGAGGGTATGAGCTATAAGGACAGGTTGAACAAACTTGGGATGTTCTCCTCAGAGCGTTGGAGGCTAAGGGCAAACCTGATAGAGGTTTTTAAAATTAAGAGAGGCATAGATAGGGTAGACAACCAGAATTTGTTCCCCAGGGTAGAAATATCAAACACCAGAGGACATGATTTTAAGACTGGGAGGGGGGGGGGGGGGTTTAAAGGTGACGTGAGGGGTAAGATATTTCACACAGAGTGGTAGGTGCCTGGAATGGGTTGTCAAGGGTAGTAGTGGAATCCGGCAGATTGGTGGAGTTTAAGAGGCTTTTAGATAGACACATGAACATGAAAGGAATGGAGGGATATGGATGATAAACTGGAGGAGGACATTTAGTATAAATCGGCATCAAGATCGACACAACATTGTGGGCCAAATGGCCTATCCAGTGCTGTACTGTTCCGTCTTCTATGTAAAAATGTACTAAATGAATAAGGGTCATTGGGCTTCTTTTTATGAAAGAAGCACATTAAAAATAAGATTTTTGTTTTTCAAATCCCTTCATGATCTCATCTCTCCCTCTTTCTGCAATCTACGCTAGCCCAATTGCCCTCTTAGTTATCTGTTCTCCTCCACTCCTGGTTTCTTGAACAATCCTGATTTTTGTCACTTCACCTCGGTCACCACGCCTTCAAACACAAAAACCTTCCGAGTCTGTCATGTTGAAAAAAGTGAATGTTAGCCCACACAGTTTTAACAATGTTAAGATACGTACAGATACACTCCATGCCTTCACGAGCATGCCACTCCATGCATTTATCGCAGGTCCAGCCCCTCATTCCTGGTCTGCAATTACACTGACCAGTGACTGTGTCACATGGTACAGGTAACGAACCAATAGGATCACACTCACATTGAACACAACCTCTTCCTTCAATTCTTGGATTACCATAGTAACCAGGTGCACACCTAAAAATGGCAAAAACAGTTTTAGTCAAGACATTGCCAAGCATAAACTGTAAGTTCAGATATTCTTACTGGGACCTTTTAGGGTTGGATCTAGGATTAGATATACATCGTACCTAATCAAGAGATGCCTTACATTTTTTATTTATTTGTTCACAGGATATGAACGTTGGTGGAAATGCTGACATTTATTGTCTATCCTGAATTGCCTTTGAACTGTGTTAAGAATCAACCCTATGGGTGAGAATGGGATCAGGACAGAGTGGGAAAGATCAGCAGATTTCCTTCCCTAAAGGATATTAGTGAACTAGATGGTTTTTTAACCTGGTGGTTTCATTGCTGCTGTCACTGGGACCAGCTTTTTCTTTTCCAGATATACTTAGCTATGTAATTTTAAATTCCCCAGTTGCCATGGGTGAGATTTAAACTCATTTCCCTGGATCAATGGTCCAGGCATGACCCAGACTCCTGACCTGGGATCAGAGGCATTACTCATTGCACCATTTACTGTGCCGAAATGAGTCTGCAGGCCCACATATCTTGTTATTACATCAATGGACCTGCTCACCCTGCCTAACAAGATAAAGAAAATGTTTAGTGTTTCTACATTTCCATTTGGCCAGATTCCCAAAAACAAGTCTCTCTCTGTGATTAAATATTTTCAGAAAACTAGTCTTAGATTCTTTATCCCTGGGGTTCTAGAAACATTAGAATGAAGCTCTGTACAATATGTTTTGCATCCAGCATTGCCAGGTGCAACTAACTGATAAAATGGTGGCACACGGGGGTGGGGGGGGGGGGGGTTGAATTTGTTAACAACCAAAAATAGGAGCAGGTATCACATTGTTTGATTAGGCTGCTCACCTTGACCTGGTGCATTTAGTCCACCAATTTTGGGCTGCTTGATAGTTATTACAATCTCAGTATCAAGGGACTAACTATGCTCTTGCTTGTCCTAACACACAGCAGGATACTCAATCTTGAAACTGTATGTGGAGAGGAGGAGATACATCCTGTATGGCAACAAGGCCAGGAGTCTGTACACTCAAAAGGCTGGTTACAGCAGTGGAACTAACCAGTCCACACTTAAGTGGAGAAGGTGTTAGCTGAAGCCAGTCTTCCTACATCAGCTATCTGCAGCCACAAGCTCAGTGTTGTATAGAAACATTAAGAATGGTAAAAGCACAAGCTTCACAAGGAAAATCATGTACCAGCAGAAACTCCAGCTATTTGTTGTAACAAAGAATATTCTGTGAGTACAGAAAAAGGAAAAGGGAAGTAAATGTTGGACCTTTAGATGCTGAAAGGAGGAAGTTAATAATTGGGAATAATGAAATAACAGAGACGTTAAGAAAAATGTTGCGTCTGCCTTCACTGTGGAGGAAGCAAAAACATAGTAAAAAGAATACTAGATGGAGTAAAGACTGACAAGTCTACTGAGTATGACCTGAGGAAGTGGATGCAGAATGGTGGATGAAGTAGTTGCAATCTTCCATAGTTCCCTGTGGTCTGGGAAGATTCCAGGGCATTGGAAAAGTAACACCAATCTTCAAGAATGGAGATACAATGAACACAGGGTCCACAGGAAAGTTAGCATCACATCTGTCCTTGAGAAAATGATGTGATCCTTATTAAAGCATGGTAATAGGGCACTTAGAAAATCATATTATTAGGCAGAATGAACAAATTTATGATAGCAAGATAGTGTGCAACAAATTTAGCAGAGTTCCTTGAGAATGTAATTGCAAGGGTTATACAGTGGAGAATCAATAGATGTAACATATTTGAATTTTGAAAAAGAGCTACAAAGCACCCTCTTGGGCGAGAATGGGGTTCAGGGTATTAAGGATAATGTGTTATCATGGTTAGAGAATTGGTCAACTGACAGAACACAAATTAAGGTAAAGTGGATTATTTCCAGGTTGGCAAAGGGATCAGGGTTGAGACTTAAGCATTTTATTGGTTATTAATGATTCAGACAAAAGACCAGATGTGTTGAAGTTTGCTGATGATAAGTAGCGGTGAAAAGCTCAGAGAGTCTACTGAGAGAAATAAACAGATTATGTGGATTGGCAAACTATGAAAGGAGTATGATGTAGGGAAGAGGTTATCCATTTCAGCAGGAAGAGTAGGAATATAAATAATGAGACAATAAGATGCTGGTGTATAGAGATTTTTTTTGGGGGGGGGGGTGGAATCTGGGGGGAATGTGATCCACCTTCTGGATTCTTCTGGTGAGTGCTGGTGAAATCTAGTGAGTAACAAATGGTGAATGTGTCCACAGTGCTTTTGGAAGAGAATTCTCGAACTTAAACCATGTGACAATGAAGGTGATACATTTCCAAACTGGAACAGTGTGCAACTTGGATGGCAACCTGAGGTGGTGCTCATTTTCCCATGCACCTTTTGTTCTTGTCCTTCTTGGTGTTAGGCATTACAAGTAGGGAAATGTTGTGGGACAGGCCAAGGTGGGTAACTGCATTGGACTTTGTAGATGCTACACAATGCACTTCTGTGCACTACAGTGGAGAGAATAAAGGTTGAAGGTGATGAATGGGGCCCCAGTCAATCAATCCACTTTGTCCTGGACGGCATTGAGCTTCTTAAATGTTGTTGGTTCTGCACTCGTCCAGGAAATCATGGTATATTCCATTCATCTCCTAACTTGTGCCTTGTGGTGCCGGAAAGTGAGACAGGATACCCAGACTCTGGTCTGCTTTTATAATCACCTAATTTATGTCCAGCTATATTTCTGGTCAATGACGACTGTCAGGATGTTGATGGTGGGGAACTCAACAACGTTATAGCTTGGTTAAACTCTCTATTGTTTGAAATGGTTATCGTCTGGTACTTTCGTGATGCTTATGTTATTGTCGGGGCATGTATTATAATTTAAAAATATATTTAATTGTTGATAAAGCATGTACAACACCATGGAATTATTTATTGTGCTATTAACTATATTGTTTTAATAATTAATAAATTTATTCTTAGATGATTAATGTGCATGGAGATAATCAAAATAATATTTTACCTGTCACAGTACTGCCCCTCATATCCTTCTTGACATGCATCACATCGATAAGCATTATACCCTTCCATAATACAGGTTGGACTAAAACTAGAAATAATAAAATACAGATGGTTCATTATAAGTAAGTAGATTAAAAAAGATATTATGCACTCATTTTCTGAGAT
This sequence comes from Pristis pectinata, assembly GCF_009764475.1. Taxonomy (NCBI): domain Eukaryota; kingdom Metazoa; phylum Chordata; class Chondrichthyes; order Rhinopristiformes; family Pristidae; genus Pristis; species Pristis pectinata. Next base: position 50,516,533 of record NC_067414.1, on the reverse strand, counting down.
GTCAATAATGGAAAATAATTGTGTGATTACACACATTACAAAATACTAATATTTTTCTTTGGCTGGGTTCAGCTGTGAGGTTATTCATTCGTGGTGCAGGATCAATCTTCCTTTTATGACAGCACAAATTATCAACAGGGGTCCTGAAAACAAGTGAAGGTTTCATTGGACAGGTCCTGTGCTAGAGTGGCATTCTGGCCACAGTTATCAAAACAGCAGTGGAATTAATAAATTCTTGATCTTTAATGAAACAGTGTGGTGAATTTTAACAGTCAATCACATATAGGTTGGATGTCAGGATAGTTGCTAAGATTTCAGAAATTTCAAACCAATCCCAATCTTCCTGATCTAAACAGTGCAAACAAGCTCCCAGGAGCTGGGTAAGAAATTTAAATATTTCACTAAGGCTGGCAACCTTTGATTTAACCTGCTCTGCAGGGATGTGGTAGCAAAATTAGATTTATGGTCTGCAGCAAGTACAAGCCCAACACTAAAGTGCAGAATACTCAGCACCTGATCTACTCTTATAACAGAAACATTGCTGAATTCAGTTTCACTTTCCTGCAGGAAGTCAATTATTATTTCATAAATCTCATGAATATTCATCAAATGGCTCAGTTGATTAAGCCAGTGATTAATGAAACCATTATGGATGAGTACGTACTAGATTCTGTCTATACTGTTCACTATTGTAAGGCATGACAAGTGGACTTATTGCCCAAGGTTATGTGTAAACAGTGCATTAGTCATTGATTACTCGGAGATTTGCTCTTGCAGTTGGAAAAGTGAACTTAGATGAAGGCTGAATCAAATTCAGCTGTGGTGTTCCTTGTGGTTGAATGGCCTGCAGGCACTCATTGTGGATTTGGATGAGGTACTGGAGAGTGACCATCACTCATACAACACATAACCGAAGAGGTACAGAAGAATAGGTGGGGGAAAAAAAACTTGATGGACCCAATAAAATGAGATGTCTTGATGAAGAAAATTTGTTCTGAAGTGACACCTGTTTTGGATTTGATAATAATTTGGGTCAATTTGATTCCTATTTTTTATTTTCATAATGCTACAGTTTTTATTATTATTAGAACTATTTTCACGAAATTTCTGAAAGTTTTCTCCAATTGAAGACAAATAGAAGCACCATCCCAATATCCCACCCTCCTCAACCAATACCCATGCTCCATAGATACAAAGTACATGCCTAACAGTTCAGCTGTTGGGTGTTCTGCTGATCTCCAGCTAATCTGCTGATCATGATAAGTGCAAAACTCAGTCCATCGTGTTCAATTGTTACTATTAGCATTTGAAAAATTGCAATGCTGGAAACTTACTTGTTACTGGAAATTTGAAGAGGACAAGCACAAGGGCGGCAGTCATTTGGAGATCCTCTTACAATCCCATAGTATCCAGGAGCGCACACTTCACAGTGCTCACCAGCTGTGTTGTCACGGCAATTCTGAGGGGAAAAAAATCCTCTTTAGTGAAGATTTACTACTTCACCACAAACTCCATCTTTATAAATCTCATCAATTCACTCCAGGAACTGTTGGCTTCTCCCTTTCAAGCAACAAAGCAATACTTGGCGAAAAAGTATCTTCCCAAAACTATGACTAGATCCAAGTAATTCACAGGAAAATGGGATGAAGCCATTTCAGAAAGTTCCTTTTGAGAGGTACTATGAGGCAGTACTGCACAAAGCAACCAAAACCTCTATTCTCATTAGCTCAGAATGCTATATTTTGCCTGTCCATAATCATGTTATGCTCCCAGTAACTTATTGCTTTGTAAAGATTGACTGGCAAAAGCCAAGTACTCAAAATCTGCTTGAAAATTACATAGAGAGAAAAATTTTGAAAAATTACTATTTTGAAGTCAAAGTGTCTTTTATTTGAGCACTGCTGTACGAACTACAGAGCTTTAAGAAGTCATCTACTTGGTGAAAGGTAGTAATTCTACCACAAAAAATGTTTTTAATATTAATGTTCTTGGTTGGAAAAAATGCCTGCAATGTAATTTCTCTGTTGGCACCATACCAGTAACATCTTCCCACAGGAAGATGATTCACAATGCCCCAGCTCCTGGTGGAGCATGTATTGTTAGTAACCAAGGCTCTGTCTTTGATGCAAATGTTGTTGACTCCATCCAACAGGACACTATCTGCTGCAATTCTGGCACTATTCCAACCCATTAATAATTCTAAAGGCCAACTAACAGCTGAACAACAAGGGCTCTGGAGCAGACTAAATCCCCGCTGAAACACAATGGTGAAACACTTCTCCCACACATCCAGGAAGAGGAGAGTACAGGAAGTCCCCGGATTACGAACGAGTTCCGTTTTTGAGTCTGTTCGTAAGTCGAATTTGTATGCAAGTCAGGGTGTTCCGTTCATGGTTCGGAATCTGAGAATAGAAGAGTATGAAGTTCTGGTCACTGATTGGAAACAAGGAACAGTGGAGTGAGATGTTGCAGGAATGGGAGGGAATCTGGAAACAGTAGGCGGGGATGTTACAACCATGGGAAAGGATGTCTTCGATTGGTCCGGCACGGTAGCGTAGCGATTAGCACGACGCTATTACAGTGCCAGCGATCGGGGTTCGGTTCCCATTGCTGTCTGGAAGGAGTTTGTACATTCTCCCGTGTCTGCGTGGGTTTCCTCTGGGTGCTCCAGTTTCCTCCCACATTGCAAAGACGTACGGATAGGTTAATTTGGGTTTAAAATGGGTGGCGCGGACTCGTTGGGCCGTAAGGGCCTGTTACCACGCTGTAAATAAAATTTTTTTAAAAATTATTTTTTCGAATAATCCTCGGATATCATTACATTATCAGGTCTATTCTTTAGTGCGGACTATTAAGCCCGTCTACTATCTGATCCTCGCCCTTGTTGCTATTCCAGGTAAATGTCTGTCCAAATACACGACCTACAGACAGGTGAGATGTAGTGGTTTCAGGCTCCGGTAAAGATTTGAGAATAGTAGACAATCCCTTACGTTTTCTAGTTGATAACGCTGAAAGTCCACACTAAGTGTACTTCGGTTGAGGGAGGTGTAATGTGTTGACCTGGTCCGTGCACGGTGATAATCGTCCTCAATGGCGTTCATCGACCTGTGACTTCTCCGTTTCTTGTTTCATTTATATTGCTGACAGGTCCACAGCGACTTACATCAATTCGGTAAACCATTGATAACTGCATTACAGTGCCTGTCAGTGACATCCTACTCACTGCGGCCGCGTGTCTGTTGATTTGTACGCAGGCTTTACGGAGGTCGGTTCGTAAGTACAGGCGTTCGTAACCCGGGGACTTTTTGTATACCAGAGATTCTCAAGGAAGCCCATAATTGTGACAAGAAAGGAGACTTGTCTGGTTGCAGTAATTAGAGAGGTCTCCCTGCTGCCTGCCACAATAAAAGTCATCACAGGGATCCTCATCCGCTCCCTGCTTGTGGCCAAAGAGTTCCTCCCAGAGATGCAATGCTGATTCTATCTGTCAAAGGTACAATAAACCTGATCTGCGCTGTGCAATAATGCCAGGAAAAATATGGATAGCAGCACCAACCTCTGTGCACGGACTTTTTTGACCTCACAAAAACCTTCAACTCCATCAGTTGAGAGAGATTATGGAGAATCATCAAACTCAGCTGTTGTTAGACCTACTGTACCTCTGCTACATGATAACATGCAAGCCTAACCAATGGGTTCACCACAGATCCTGTACAGACTGGGGTCAAGCAAAGCTGTATCATCACACCGACCCTCTTCTCAATCGTCCTCAGTACAATATTGCACCTCAAGTACAATGAGCCTTGACTGGAGTGAAGATGACCTGCAGGATAGAAAGTGTTCAACCTCCACGTCAAAAACAAGATCACCCAACCTCAGTCATGGAGATATGATGCACAGAAAATGCTTGCAGGTGTGCACTTTTGCAACCCCAACTCCAGGGCATCATCGACTTCTTCACTGAACTGTTCAACAGAATGGGCCTTACACTAAATAATTTAAAGACAAAGGACTTCTACCAATGTGTTCTTGCCATAATGCATCACCCCCAACAATCAAGATCCATGACTGGACCCTAGAAAATGAGGATCACTTTCCACATCTCAGAAGCCACCTCTCGGCAAAGATCGACAAATCCATCACAGCCTTCACTGCACCTGCCCAACTTTTGGTCATTTCAAGAAAAGCATGTTTGAAGACCGAGACCTTAAAACTGGCACCAGGCTCATGGTCAATCAACTAGCAGTGGTTCCTGCCCTCCTGTTTGCACTGGAGATATGGACAAACTATAGTAGATGCCTCAAAGCACTGTTAAGGTACCACCAACACCATCTCTGTAAACTCCCCAATCCATTGACAGGATATGTGTATGTGTATCAGTGTTAATGTCCTGTCCCAGGCCAACAATCCAGGGCTAAGCCCTTGATAACCCTCAACCAGTTCCAGTCACATGCCTGATACCAAATTTCCGAAACAAGCATTCCATTCTGAGTTCTAACATAACAAGAGTTTTCCAGAACAGAGAAAACACTTCAAGGATTTTCTCAGAGTCCTTGATAAAATGTAACACTCTCACTGATTTGTGGGAATCCCTGGCCCACGGACGCTCAGAATGGACAAGGAACATCCAGGGAGGCATTGAACAATTCGAGTCTCTTCAAAAAGAAGTGCACAACATCCCAAACAACCCACCCATCCACTGTATCAATTACCAACTGCCCCACGCTTGGCAGCGTTTCATTTCAACTTGAGCTCAGATTTTGAAGATGAGAAAAAGCACAGAATCTGTAGTTGGATCTCAAATAATGTGGTTATCACAACACAACGGCGAATATATAGGATAAAGAGCTACTTTCACAGGAAATAAAACAACTTTTAAGATGCTAACTTTTTCTGGTTAAAATGAAAGATCTTTAACTTGAAATAATAACTTTGTTTCTCTTTGCACAAATGCTGTCTAAGCTGGTGTTTCTAACATGCTTTGCTTTCATTTCAGATTTCCAACATCAAAAAAGTGTTTTGCTTTTATGTGCAACTAACCTCTCAACAGAAATTAACTTCCTTAGCTTTGACGATAATAACAATGAGGGTGTTCATTACCTGGCATATGGAAGTTTTCTGGTCACAGATGTCACTGTGGCTATTGCACTGACATCGTACACAGCTCCCCAGCACAGGTCTTGGATCTCTGATTGCTGATCTCAATGGTAATCTGTAATAACCTGGAATGCAATCCTGAGACGAAAAGAAAAGTAACACGTTCATCATTTTCATCATTTAGTTTTTACACTTGTTGCAATGTCTTTGACAAATGTTGTGCCTACAATGGTAAAAGACTTCAGTGCCGATGGCTAAGAACAACCAAGTAATACATTTTTCTAATTTGGCCTAATCTCTGTCCACTGCAATCATTTTGTCCCAGGCCCTCACATAGGACTAGATATTCCTCCAATCTCTCAGCTAAAATTGGTTGTAACAATGGTAGAAAATGATTACAGAAAGGTTGTTATATAAATAAGGACTCACTGCATTGGGGATAATGTAACAGCATGGATAGAGGCTTGGCTAAAGGACAAAGTAGAAAGCAGGTGTAAATAGATGTATGTCAAATTAGCACACTTTACCAGAAGGATGCCATAAGACTCAGACCTGGGCTTTCAGCCACTTCTGACATACATTACTGGTTTCAATGATAAAGATTGTGTAACATATCCAATTCTGCTTATGATACAAAGTGCAACAAGAAACTGAACTGCAAGGATGAAGTAAAGTGTATATCACATCATTATCAGTTCTATGTTATTAGTATTTATTCTGTCTTGGTTAACAAAATGTGTTTTTATTTTTTGCTTCACTTTTATTTCATTAGACCCCCAGATCTATTGACATTACCTGGCATGAGAGGCCAGAATAACCTTCAGGACAAAAGCATTGTTCGATCTGTTGGGCACCTTCCGTCATGAAGTAGCTGTCACTGGCTTCAGCTACTTCCATGGAGATCTCAGAGATTCTAGATAGACAATGAAAAATAATGAGATTTGGTAAATTTCTTCAAACATTTGTGCCTGTAATTTGAAATTTCCTCTATTGTGTTTTTAAAGTCATGAAGCCATGCATCTTTATGCCAAATTGCATATTTATGGTAAATATACGAGCTGCTGGAGCCAGAGATGTGGCTCATCATCCTGCATGACATCTGCCAAGCTGAACATTAGTAGCAATGTTTCACAAACAACTTTGTCTTGTACTTCATACTCATTTGACACTTGTTCCTGAAATTCAAAGCCACTTTTTTTTGTTAATGGAATACAATTACACATTAATAATTCCATAAATTCTTTCTCCACAGATAGGTGTCATTGTCAATTTGTAAGACTTGATATAATGATCTCTTAAAACAGTAGGATTTTCTTAATGGGTAAACATTTCTGACAAATGAGATGATCTTTTAATCTGATAGAACTCACAAAAGAAAACTTTGCAATATATGGACAATTACTTAGACCCTGAACAGATGAACATTTCAAATAATTGAAACAAAACATTTTTTGATAAATGCATCACATAAAGGAATCTAATCAAGTGAAACATGCTGTTACAGCATTGATATTGTCAGCATGTCACAGTGAAACTTCAGATAGCAAGACCTTTGTTCTATGTTAAAAATCCTATTTTAAAATAAATTTTGATCTAAACTTTAACATTCTCTCTTAATAAAAGCAAATTCTTTTTTCCTGATCTGCAAATGAATCTGCAAAAATTCATTCAGCTGTTGGTAAACATCTAAACATTGAACAGAACAGCTTTGTATTCATTCTTGGGAGATTATTGAACTCAGGAGTACTTGCCCTCAAAATTTAACTGTAGCAGGGCAAAACTTTTCATTCTGCGATTTTATTTTCAAAATTCTTACTCTATTTTCCTATGAATGCCCATATTTATACCTGGTTTGTCTCATAAAGGTCCCATAAGATGCCTTGATGAGGATAGAATCAATGTCAAATAGCACATCCATGAAGTCTTTGCGAGACACAGGTCTGCCATCTGGTGAATGGGCATATTTCCATTCATGCTAAAAAAAATGACTTGAATTTAGTTAACATTCATGTTAAAGATTACATACAACAAACTATTTTATTCACACCAAAAATAATTATATTTTGAAACATTATCATTTTAATGCACAATTCTAAAAATTCTTATTAACATGTGTATAATGATAAATTAAGTCATTCTGCCCTTATGGTTTATGAGCCTGAAAAAAAGAATGTATCAGAGATAAAGGTACAACAATGTAGCTCTGAGCATGGCTCCCATCAGGAAAGTAGCATCAGTAAAAAATAACCCTGTAATGATGTTATTAAATCATATTATTACACAGGTGTGAAGGGTAATTTCACAGCCAGTGAAATGATCCGCCATAGAAAAATTAAAAATGATACATTAAAAATGAGCTGTGGTAAATTCACGCTCTGAGTCAATGTGAATTTCTAGTTTGACAAAAGTTGGCAAGGTCTTTGATTCCAGTACAGCATTGATGGAATGCTACATTGTCAGATATAAATTCTTTCATGTGAAGATTAACATTAATATTAAAAAATTAAAATTGTAAGATTCCATTCACGGAACACATCATCTTTCACAAGCATTCAGTCAGAAAGGTCAGAGGTTCAAAAATGACTTTTAATAGCCAGAAAACTAGAAACGCAGGAATTGGACACATTGTTTGTATCCCAGAACGCCGATCTGCATTCATGTTATGAAGAGAAAAAATAAAATCTTACAATAAAGGACCTTTAAACAAGAGTTCATTCTGGTGGTTCAAGTGCGTGCATTAATGAGCTCAAACCACATTTGAAGAAAACAAACTTCTTCCAGTATTTTGATCAAAATCAAATCCTGAGCTAAAAAGCAAATTAACTGGTCTTTGATTTCATAACTGCTGCATTGTTGGTGCCTTGTCTGCAGTGTTTTCTAGATAACAGCTATTATTGCACCCAAAAATGTGTTTTGAGATAATTCAATGCAATCAAGTACTGTAAAAAGGTATCAGTACTTGTATCAAAGAATTGTTCAGCATTGAACCAGCTGGAACTCCCATTGGCTCTGCAAGCTGTAAGTTTTTTGGGTATCCTTAGATGTTAGGCATAAATGAATGGAAGGATAGTTTTGAACTGTCTGAAGTAGATTTTCAGCTCCACTAGCAAGGAACAGATCACCCCTGCAGATATTGGAATCTGATTAGGTGTGTCAGTGGACAGGTCACTACTCCACCAGATTACCACCCAGTCAAACAGAGATAAAAATCTATTCACCACATCTGTTAAGATCAGGGTGATTTGGGATCACAATCAGATGGTCTGAGCTACTAAAAAATATTGTTCCTGTGCAATACATTGTTAAATGCATAATTCATGGTATCTTACTACCACTGTTGCTCTCTTATGTAATTATACATCTTGACTCTACATTACATATATTATTATTGCAATAATAGTGGATGCTTCGTTATGTCTAATGCTGGTAACTTAGTACAAGGGTGGGCTGTGTGCCTGACATGATAAAATATAGGATAGCTGGTCTGGATGAGGTCAGATTAATTGTTTGGATAAAGGTGAAGTTTCCACTTATGAGAATAGCAGGACTGTCATGATGAAAGAGATAAGTTGTATGTTGACTAGGGTAATTATTGGCTGGCATGGATGAGGCACTGAGATCAACAGCCAGCGATAGATACTTATATTAACTTCTAGTTCTGGCACTTATAAGGCTAACAAAAACATGCAGAGATAATTATCAAGCATCATTCATTCTTTGTTTGTACTCAGTCAGGAGTACAATATTCCAGAACATTTCAATGAATTTACCAGCATAAATACAGACAAATTTTACCAATCATTTTGGTGGCACAGCTCCTAGCAAAATTACGTTGTTTGACAATTCTGCATACCACTCAACAACACAGCACATTTAATTCCTCAATTCATTTAGCACAAATAATTGTCAAGGCTTCCATACTATGAATCATCAGAAATACACAGTCAATTTTCTATCATGACTCGATGGTGGGAAGCAGAGAATGATGGTCGAAGGTTGTTTCTTACACTGAAGGCCTTTAACTAGTGGTGTGCCACAGGATTCAGTGCTGGGACCTTTGTTGTTCATTATTTATATAAACGATTTCAATGCGAACGTACAAGGCATGGTTAGTAAGTTGGTGGATGATACTAAAATAGGCGGTGTCACAGACAATGAAGAAGGTTATCAAAAATCACAGGGGGATCTCGATCAGCTAGGTAAGTAGATCGAGAGTTGGCAAATGGCTTTCAATTCAGTTAAGTGTGAAATGTTGCATTTTGGGAAGTCAAACCAGGGTACGACTTTTACAGTGAATGATTGGACCCTTGGGAAGTGTTGTGGGACAAAGGAGCACAAGTACATTAGTTTACTGAAATCAGTGTCACAGGTAGACAGAGTAACGAAGAAGGCATTTAGCATGCTGGCCTTCATTAGTCGGGCCACTGAGTACAGGGAGCTGGGACGTTATGTTTCGGTTGTACAAGATGTTTTAGAAAATTACTCCTTCAGAAACAATCCAGCAGCTTTGAATCAGGTTTCTGTTTGGAAATTGATAAGGTTGAAGAGACACAATCATTCTTAAAGCACAAAACAGCAATATGGACATGATTTCTTTTCTCAGAAGTTGTAAAAATAATATGTATTAATGTTTTCTATTTGCAAATTTTGAGATTAAAACCATACCTCAGTGAGCTCCACCTCATGTCTGGTCAGTTGACCAATCTGAGGTGCAGACAAATGCCGCACAATAATCATCTCTCTTGTAGGACCACCTCTAAGAATAATTTGTGGTTCGTAGCTAGATTGACCCACTTCTTCTCTAGCTTCAAAGTAAATGGCATACCTCAGCCTGCCGCCATAAGCAGAGAGCTAGGAAATAAAACATAATGACTAGTAAATTGAAAACATTGTGTTGAACCATTATATCTGACTACTGTTACAACTTGCCAAGAACATAAATGTTGTATGCAAATATTCATTAAATATTTTTCCATACTAACAGCATTGATTGGTCTGATTTAGATCCCTAAACCACCTTGGGCCAGAAAGTAAGACTCGTATTTAGAGGGGCCAGTAGTTTGGGATGGATTATTCTAGAATTCCACCTGCAGAGTCCCTGAGCTCTGGAGGAAAGAGTATTTTCCATCTGACTGCTTATGTCAAGGGGAATAATTGGGGAAGTTCCTAGGTTGCTAGGAATTCTCCCTATTGCATCCCTAGTAGCTCTCAGTTGCACCAAATGAGCCATGTCAAAGACTTAATAAACCACTTGAATTTTTACTTGATATATATAATCAATCATGGGATAAACAATCACAGTGTTTTCCAAGAACAATGGCTTTGCTAAGAGCTGAAAAACAATTCTTCAACCCACTCTGGCCTACCAAAGGGATTAAGGCTCTTACATGACCGAGACCCATGCAGCAGCATGTTTATAACCCAACCCAGAGAGTCAGAGTTGGTTTCCCATTGATTTGAAATTTTGGATTACGGTAGATGGGAAGGCTACACTCATCCATTTGTCTTGTTTAAGTACCTGGGAATTTCCAGTTCAGTGGATTTTTGAAGACAAGGTATTTGGTTTATATAGCCTGTATGATCCATCTAAATTCTTTCAACTGCTTTAAATCCAAGACCATTGGAAATTAATTCCCTCATTCTCTCACAGCTTTAAGCATATTATGACCACACCAAGGTAGCCTGCCAAGTGACAGTACTTTATAATCATGGGAAGGTACACATAAGTTTGAGACAGCCACTTTTATGATGTTATAATGTCTACACTGAGATCTCTATGACTCAAGCAGCAAGGAAAAAAATGAAAAATCAGCTGTAATGAAATGGATCTCACTTCCTCCATGGAATAAATAAAACAGGAAGACAAATAATTTTAAGATTATTTTTATGAAAAATAAATTAATGTCAGTGAACTGTGTTGATTGGGAACAGATTCAAAAATAGAGAAGATAAGAGATCAGTAATTTCATAAAAATGGCTAAGCTGGTGCAAAATGTTGCAGTACCTTTCAAAACTACTGTATGCACTTTTACAGCAGTAAATCCTGCCCTCTTGTACGTTTCACAGACATAGACTACCTAAAGCAATCCTTTCAAAGCACTGCAGAAGGACTACCAATGCTGCATCCAGAAAACCTCCAAATTCTCTGGCAGGATATGCAGACTAACTTCCCTAGCCACCCCAACCACTGAAGCTATGATTACACTCAGATGGATGGGCTACATCATTTACATGCCTGATGGGCACTCTGCTTAGAGTTCCATCACAGCAAGAGAAGTCAAGAGGAGACAATTTAAGAATGTTTTCAAAGTCTCCATGACAAAATGTAACATCCCCACCAACTTAGAGAAATCTATGGCCAACGTTAACTCAAAATGAGAGCAAAGGAGGATTATAGGAGGATTATTTGGGATAGCACAAGAATCTTGTATCTATGTGTCGGGATTAGACAGAATCATAGTAAATGGCAAAAGGAATGCGCCACTTCTCAAACTATTCACCTCTATGACCTATCAAGCACCTACTGCCCTATCTGTGGCACAATCAGCAGGTTTCATCAGTCTCCACAGATAAGAACCAACATTGGGTCTGGAGTCACATGTTGTCCAGACTTGGAAAGGATACCAGATTTCCTTCCCTGAAGAACATGTGAACCAGAGAGAATTTTCAACATTATTATGGTTGCATAATCAGCATTGTTGAGACCAATTTTCTTTACATATTCCAGATTTATTTATTTACTTGAATTGATATTTTTTAACCGCCTTGGTGAGATTTGAACTCTTGAGATCAGTTGTTCAGACCCTTGGCAGCTAATCAACTAAGTTAATCACTATGCTTCCACACTTGAAAAATGCACAGGAAAGATGTGCCTGTAACATTAGGCCTGGATGTAGCCTGGAATGCACATTGAATGGGTAGCGGCTGAGGCAACCATCAAATGCCTCTGAGCTTGACAGCGTTAAGTCTTTCTGATATGAAGTGCCAACCCCTCCAGCAGAGAACACAAAATTGGAAAGTAGCCACAGCCAACTGGCAGGCTGGATCAAGGAACTAATCCTTGGCATTTGATGCAAACTGGAGCACACGTTGTCTAATATGTCCAAAACGGTGTCAAATATGAACTGCATGACAATACTGCTGTGTGCCCAGGGTCTTTTGAGTATATGTTGTTACGTGCACAAAAGTGCATGATCCAAAGCATAATTGTATGTTATAAGTTTCAACTGCATTTCCACAATTTAATCCTGTGACATATGAAAATATGTGCTATTCAACTATTTCTCTAATCCTCAATCCTTTGTTAAGAAGGGAAGAATTCTGAGAATTTCTCTGTTTTGATAATGAAGGCTTCAGATTTTTACATACTGTATTTACTCAATGCCAACGCAGAGTTCAAAAGCACTGCTCATAATGGCCTGAGGAGGAGCTCTGGAGCAACTTGAAGAATTCAGTAATTCACAGAAATTCTGTATTAGATTAGAATGTTTGTCATTTTTTTTGTATCATTCCCAAATATGCCTGGGAAACTATTGAATAATTTTAAATTTATAGTAAGTCATGGCAAAGAAAAATGACAACAATCAGTCTAATATATCTGGCGAACAAAAGTCACATTGCTCACATTTCATTAACTGCAATTTACAAAATGCCAGTTACAATGGTTAATCATTGTTTCTTTCTGATTAAAACACAAAACAATTGCTACTCAACAGTATTCCACTCTGGAAGAAATTGCAATAAAACTTTGTACCCAATGAGGGCACCACAGTGCAAGCGTTTGAAAATGCTGCCTTTGAACTGTGATGATATTGGGCAATTGCTTTGTTAGAAAATGTAAACACTGCACTGAACTTGCACAGCTTGATAGCAGACATTTACTACTACCAGAAGTGCATCCTCTTGGCACATTAGTACCACCATATAATACATCATGAACAACACATGCCTCCATCAATTCAACTTCACTTCTTCAGTTGGTGAGCTAGTCAATGGTTTTCATCAGCCAGTTTGGTAATGAATCAAAATTATCTGTTTAATATCAAGCTGAGGAAATTACCTTTTCTCCTTCAAACTGCTCTGGAAGTTTCCAATAAAAAGGTTCATAGAGAAGATGTCTGATCACTGCAGCAACATTAGCTACTATCTCCGGATGCTGATGAAAGACACCATCTGTTGTTTGTCGGTCATTGAATTTATTTACTATTTCCAGGACAGTCTGGTCAGGTTTAAGAATCAGCTGCAAGTAAAAACAAGCCATTTGTAAGATGTGGCATAAGTATAAAATTCCAGCGCAATGCTTATTTTGAATTCAGATATTCATGGTAAGAATTTGTAAAGATTAGTAAGCCAACTACTGCTAACATTAATCACCCTGAATCATTGACGTGGCACTGTTGTATTCAAATAAAACAAGCTTACACTGAGAACAAAGATCATGCCAAAGCTTTTTTTTTGTTATTAAGGGAAAGCTGAATGATAGCTTCATAGCACTTCAACCCACAAAATATTGTCTTAAGGAGACATACAAAAAGAATAATATGTTGACTTGTAGCCACAGTTCCAGCCAATCCATCCCAAGCTCAACTGCACCAGGAGTAGATGGCGAAGAAATTCAAACTATTTTCCACATAACAGAGAAATTGGAAGAACGTCTTTGTTATCTACCCCTTGTGCCTCACTTCTGACTAATTATTGCACTTGGACGAAAATGGTACATGCAGTGGGGAAATGTCACTTTTAAATAAGAAAATAGCCCTCTGTTCAAAATTTTGTACAATAGGGATAAACAATAATGAGCATTGTACTTTAATTCATAAAACACAATGATAACATTGAAGTTAAGTCCCAACTTGATTCAGTTACAAACTTACAGGATGTTATCCACAGATATATATTAACATTCAAGGAAAACAAATTTATCTGCCTGCATCTTTCCATTCAAATTAAGTAATGCAAATTCAAGTTTCAATTGTTCAAGTTATAATTATGATAGCAAACTTACAAATTACTCTGGGATCCTTTTGCCTGCTGATAGATTATTACAGATATTATTACAAGCAGCAAGATGTAGTGGCGAGCCACAGTTATGGTAAACAACTACAGTGGTCCTTACAGAGATGCAATTATAATCTGCAAATATTGCATCAATTGTAAAAATAATCAGCACTTCACTTACTCTCCTGCGTATCAGTCCTTTTGCCTCAGTACATTGTGAAGTCACACCCGAGCAGTAACAACTACTGCATCCATAAGGATTGCTTGAATGGAGTGCAAAGGAACCAGTCTTGCACCTGTCACAACTAATCCCTTCCACGTTCATCTGCACAAGACAATTAGTTGCTTTAACATTCAAAATAATTTGTGAAAGGTCTTTATTTTTTCGAAAATACAATTGAGTGCTTCGATTTTTTAGCAAATCAGCTGGAATTGACAGAGATTAGTGCAAGTATGATCCTAACTTTTACTACATAAGGATAACTTTTTTTAAGTTTACACTTCCAGAAAGGAGACCAATCAGCCAAAACCACAGACTGGAAATTCAGACGTACTTCATACATAACTTATTAACCAATTAAAGTAGATACAAATACTGTCCAAATATTTGTGTATTTTACAAACTCTGCCCAAAGCATAATTTTCCCATCTGTGGTCTGAGTAGCTATGATTCCCAGCCAGAAGCAGAAGTCAAAAAGTCACTCTTTTTAATTTAAAAATATTGCATAATCAGATGCTTAAGAGTTCTGATTCTCAAGATGCCTGCCAGAGAAAAAAATGGTAGTTCTCATTCATTATAAAATCTACCTGATTTTCTATTGATTTTAACATTGACAAAGTTCAGACCTGTTCTGTTACCGGCATATGATTATTCCATCAGTTTAGCACAGGCTTTGAAAATTAAGAAACCATCCGAATAACTTGGGTGGATTCACATCTCACTGAGGAGACAGAAAAATACCATTCGACTCTCCCACTTGAAATCAATCTCTTTTACAATTGACTATCCACTATTAGTGCACAAAGATAAAGATACTTCCAATCAGTTCTGAACCATATATTTCAAAGCTATGGATGGAATTTGGTGAAGAAAGATCCAGCTTGTATTTTTTGGTATAAATCAATGTAAACATTTAAGAATTAGACAGAATCTAATCAGAACTGCTATTTTGCACTCATTTTTCAACTGCAAAGTAACTAGAGACGCTGGAAATCTGAAATAAAAGCAGAAGATGCAGGTCAGGCAGCATCTGCAGGGAGAGTCCACATTTCAGCTCAACCTTGCATTATTTTTTAGGTCAACCATTTGTGTGGTTATTCGCAGAACAGATGCAGAATGGAGAATATGCAGAAAACACATCAGTGATAGGCATAGAATTATGTGTCAGTCAAATTCTCAGAAAAGATGTGGACACATTAGAATCAATTTACAAAGGGGATTCAGCAATGAAAAACAAAGACGTAGGTAAAAAGTCCAATACACAGTTTTAAAGCTATGTCATTTTGAGGTGAAAGTTCACCCTTCCAATAGATGGTGTAACTCTGTAAATGGCCAGGAGTCCTTCTAGAAGGAAACAATAGGGCAGCCTAATGTTGTTTGATTGTTTCTGAAGTGGAAGTTGTGCTTCATGAAGCGGCTGTGAAGTGAGTCAATTGCTGTAACTTAGACACCAGCATCTCAGCGAATCTCTATCTCACTCCTGGGAGAAGGTCTGGATATTGTTAAGAGTAAAGTACATACTTTTGGCAGATAGTCAAACAGTAGTTAATGCAACTCTGTATCTGGCTTTCTTTTCACTAACAGATGGCAGGTGGGCCACTCTTCTTTCTAGATTTTCTTCCATGTAAATTCTCCTACCCATACCAACAGGCACCAAATCCACATATCAATTGGAATAACGTGAGTGGGACTGGAAGCTTGGGGGAGTCCCAATCTGGCCTGGAGGGGCAATCCTGTTTCCCCTGGGTAACAAGGAAACCAATTATAATTGGAAACAATCTATCACAAAGAGCCTCCTCTAGCCCCAGAAGAAATGGTTGGTAGTTTTCTACATCAGATTCGACACTGTTTGCAAATGGATATCCCAATGTTCAAAGTTGCATCAACACATATATGGTGCCACCAGACTACAGTGTTTAAATATGTAGGATACACTCAACCAACTGCAACAAATACATTATGTGCACTGGAAAAACCAGCAGTTATTCCAAATTTTAATTCTATGTTATTTTTAATTTTATTTTCTTTATTACAATTATATTTGATCTTCCTTGAGGTTGAAATAAGTGGACTTAAACAACTAAATAAAACCTGAATTTTGTCAATCAGCTTGATAAAGACAGTGTTATGTTATGAAATTATGTTGTTATGAAATTGTGTTATGAAATTATTCCCACGTTACGAAAGAAAGACTCACCTTACAGTTACACTGCCCACTATGTTCTGCACACGAGCAAACTCCCATCTCATCACAGGTGTGACTTGCTGTCCCTGCCAGGTTACAGTTACAATGCCTACATCGTGGATAATCCCAGTAACCTGTCCTACACTGGTTACACTTTTCTCCTGTAAACTCTGGTCGGCAGAAGCAGCAGCCTGTTACATCATCACACTGAAGGTTTAAAGATCCCACAGCAGTACAGTTGCAGGGCTGAAACACAGAAAACCATGCAGGTAATAATATATCCTTACCAAATATTTACCAAATGCTTACTACTTCTAAAATCCAAGATCTAAAATATACTGTATTGTGAATGTGGAAATCCTGAAATTGCAGCCAACAGTCTGTCACTGTTTCTTAAATCATACTCCAATATTCAATTCCTCACATATTCCTCAAGGAGTCCCAAATGGAAACATGACATTGTTGTAAAACCCCATGGTTTACAGTGGAGAATCCCCACAAACACCCTGCATTATGTTGGACTGGCTTAGATCGTGTAATCCCATTCATTTCACTGAAGGGTTCTTGGTAAGAGATTGCAGAAATAGGGAAGGATTTAAAAACAAAGATAGGATTTTTTAATAATCAAGATATTGCTTAACTGGGAGGTCATGCAGATAAGCAAGCACAGTGGTGTTGGATGAACAGGATTTGGCATGAGTTGAGAGACAGGCAGCAACATTTGAATGATCTCAAGTTTGTACAGAATAAGAGAAGGGAGTCCAGCCAGGATTGCATTGGAACTAATCAAATCTAGAGCCAAGAAGGAAATGTAATAAGGATATCAGCAGCATTCAAGCAAAGGCAGGGGCTGTTACAGAGATGGAACGAGGTAGTACCGATAAAGGCCACAGATATGAGATCCAAAACTCAGTTTAGGGTCCAATATGGAACCAGAGTTACATGAGATTGAGCAAAGTCATTTATTACAAACACTATTTAGTTCAAAAGAAATCTTCTAAACATTTAGAAACTATGTTAGAAAATTATATGAATTAATGTCCACATAACAGCCTATCAATTTCAATCTACTGATGACATTGACATACTACATTTAACTCAGCATACAAAATGTACTCTAAAAGTTCTGTTACACTGTTCCAATTTTCTGCTAATTTTTTGTTTAATATTTCACCATTGAACATTTCTTAGGATTTCAGAACTAAAACTCAATAATAAAATACGTTCAGTCACTTCAAACTCCATCTGCTCAGCCTCAACCATATCAAATGGAGTATCTTTCAAATGTTGTTAAGAATAGTTTTATCAAGGCAAAAATTATTAGCATTTTTGTTGAGCTTTAAGGCAAAACAGTATTCAGAAATTTGGAGTGATAAAAATAGTTAAAATATTTGCCTAGAATTTCACCTCTGAAAGGTTATTTTAAACTTGTTGTATAGTCATATCAGCATGTATTCCCTGTGACTACAATGAGCCAAATTTCAGGGGCA
Source organism: Pristis pectinata (assembly GCF_009764475.1). Lineage (NCBI taxonomy): Eukaryota > Metazoa > Chordata > Chondrichthyes > Rhinopristiformes > Pristidae > Pristis > Pristis pectinata. The sequence goes on along the minus strand of NC_067414.1, from coordinate 50,498,544 downwards.
GAATACAATGTGCTGACAAAATTACATGATCACATTTAGTCCTACCAATTATGAATGAATTTCTGGGCAAAGTTCTTGTATTTTATTAATCTTTTGATGGCTTTGAAACATAATTTGATATGCATTTTAAATACTTTTTGTTCTGGAACTCCAAATGCTTGCAATGGTAAACAACTTCAATGAAATTAAATATAATAAACCAGAGAGCAGTTTAATAAAAGGACTTTGCAGAGCTTTGTTCAAAGAATAGTAGGGTACAGATTTGTGCCCCTAAACTCTGCCACCACACCCTCCCAAAGGCAATATCGACTACACCAGTGGAATAGTCAGCAAATATTAAGCAGAAGAAAATTAAAAACACAAGTGCTGGAAAACTGAAATAGAAACTGAAAATACTGGAAGCAGTCAGACAGAGCCCTGGACCACATCGCATCTATTTCACGTCCTTCTGCTCTCACTCCTCTGCTCCTCGACAGAGCAAGAACAGAGTCTGCTGGTCCTTTCCTTCCATTCCACCAGCTTCCACATTCAACACATCAGCCTTTGCAATTTCTGCGAGCTCCTACTAGACTCCACCACCTGACTCACATCACTCTCCCCTCCCCTTTCAGCATTTTGAAAGGGTTACTCCCTTTGCGACTCCCTTGTCCACTCTTCTAGCCCTGCCAATCACTCCCTGTCTATAGCACTTTCCAATGCAATGCCAGTCCTTTCACCTCTTCCCCTTCCACTATCCAGGAACCCAGGCAGTCCTTCAAAGTGAAGCAGCGATTCACTTGCACTTCCCCCAACCTAGTGTACTGCATTTGGTGCTCACAGCATGGTCTCCACTACATTGGAGAAAACAAATGCAGATTGGGCAATGGCTTTGCAGAGCACCTGCATTCAAACTGCACAAATGACCCTGAGCCTGCCACTTTAATTCAGCATCACATTCTGATCTATCTATCCGTGGCCTCCTGCACTGCTTGGAGGCCCAATGCAAGTTTGAGGAATAACACCTCACTTCCCACAATGTAGCCTTCCAGACTCAATACCTCACCCTTTCTTTCTGTCTGTATCTGAATGGCCATTTCTGCTAGTCATCCATCTGTGATTTTGCCCAGTTTTTCTCTATCCATGCCCCACAACTTTGCTATTAACAACACATCACACAGACAAGGCAGCATAATCTGATTCTAAATGCCATATTAACTCATTTAGTCTCACTATCACAGAGACATTCCCATTGTTATAGCCATCCTTCCTTACCTTCTCTGCGACTGAAAACTAATTTGTTTTCTTCCTTTCCTAGTTCTGATGAAGGATCTCAGACCTGAAAATATTAACTCTGTTTCTCTTTCCAGAGATCCTGCCTAAACTGCTGAAGGTTTCCAGCATTTTCTGGTTTTTATTTCAAATATTAAGCAAAAATTGGATATGGAACAAGGGGGAATTCACTTGGCTACTCAAAATACTTGATAGTAACAAGTTTCTTTGTACAACATTGGTAAAGATCTAGGAGCAGGTCATTGCATTGTGTCAGCTCGGACAATACAGGACATGATGATGTGGGAAGTCAAGAGCGAGAGCATACTGTGAAGTCTAAACCTTCCTTTTATGATTTGAAAGTACATTTTCTTTATTATCTTTGTTAGACAAGTAGAAAAATATTAATATAAATGCAAAATGACATAGTGCCAATGCATTTTGTAATAAGAACCTCTATTGATTGTGATAACTGGATGTATCGGTAAACTTACTTTACATCCACTGATAAAGCTATGACCCCAGAAATTCGCAGCACATTTATCACACTTTTCACCCACTGTGTTTGGAGGACAGACACACTGGCCAGTTTCTGAATCACAATGATTGCCGACATGGGCACATTCACATTCTGAATGGAGTAATGTGAAACAAAGCAAAACGGAAAAAAGAGAAAAATCAGGTCAGTTTCTCCTTATTAATTTGCATTTTCAGAACCTTATGCACATAATGATATTTAAACATAAATTAAATAGTTAATATTTTGAATCTACAAGACGAGTACTGTTTATAATCGATAGGTAATTCAGTTATGAGAAGGAAATAATTTATAATAAAATGGAAACTATGTTAACACCAAATTTGGAATTTATTAGTAATAAATATGAATCATTTTTAACAACATGCATGCAGTAATGATGTTTTCAGACAAAGAATGTGGAAAGCACACCCATAGCTTGCAACTGTGCTAACGGTGCAACCAGAATAGAAATTGGCCAAAAGCAGAAAAATCTTAAAACAACACCTAAACAATATATAACATTAATTATAGCACATATCAATCAGAGAATTAGTTTCAAGTAATAATCTAATGCTATCAATTATTCATTATGCTGAACTATAATGATTTACAAAGTCATCTGAAACCTTGCAATACAATAAGGTATCCATTAATCTCCATATTATAATATAGTGTTATCCAAGCACCCAACACAGCCTAGAAACCTCAACATTGTTAATGTAATTTTGCACCTGAACACCTGAAGCTCAGACTTTTATGGTTCTACAATGCTATATATTCCTCGATCTTCAAATTATGTTGCTGGTTAATTGCGATCAAATGCTAAAAACATACATTTAAAATTCCTCCTTCTGCCTTTTAACAAAGGCACTTATGATAAAGTTGTTAATTCCTCTTAAAATAGCAGAATAATACATTTGAAACAACTCCATTTATCCTGTAGCTTAATTTCAAGCCAATTGCTCTTTATTGCTAACCTCTTTTCTGATCTGTGGATCTCTTCACTTCAATGCTTGACAGCACTTTTTAATGAATGAAAAGGACAAATACCATCTGCACACATTAAGCAACATAACAGGTAATTTCAGAACAAACTGCAGATGCATTTTCTTCCTCCTATCTAATCTACTTCAGGTAAAGAAACACTTAAAAATATTCACCACTCCCATCACTATTTTTGTAATGTAACCCAATTATGGCACAAAAATTATATCATATTATGATCATAATTATACGTGAGGCCTCCTAATCTCCTGCCCTACTTCTAATGGCTTGGCAAAAAGCTTGGGAAAACAACAAAATTGAAGAGACAGCTGGCTTGAAGAATGAAATCACTGCCAGAACCTTTTCATCAATACTCTGTCCTCATCTCTTTGGTCTGGGAGAGCCGGGGGCATTATTCTTTCAGTTTCCACTACAGTTTCAAATTTTGCCTCATTTCACTATTTTTCTTGTGGTATTCATAACAATTTGGGTGAGAGATGATGTTGTATGTGGAGTAAGTCCAAAAGAATGTCTGATCTATGAGGGTGTCAGCACACGTGAAATGAATATCTGCCAAAAGTATGCAGATCATGGCTTTAATCAGCATGCAATAATGATTTGACACCAGCTTGGCCATCTTGGAGCCAAACATTTTCAACCAAATTCTCCAAAGCCTTGGAACACACATTGTATGCAGAAAAAAAATAACCACTCCCCACCCCCCCCCCCCCCACCCCCAATTCTAGTACCACTTAAAAGGAAGACTGACTAATTACAAAGTAGTTTTTTTTTGGTTGCTGATATGGTTCTAGAAGTGCTTGTTACTTTGCTGTAATTGTTTCAGGTTATAAAACTGTGGACCTCCTGCTCAAACCAGTTAATTACAGACCTGGGTCCATTGCTAGGCATTCCTCTTGGTGAGCAGTACGAACAGTACTCCTACCATATCTGCAGTGAGGAACAGTGCAGGAGAAATCTGCACTTCAAGATGGACATTCTCACTGAAATTTGTCACCTGTTTCACTCACATCTGCAGCCTAAGGTACAGAGCAAGAATCACAATACCAGTGGCCATCAAGATAACTGCACACATGTACTTCTACATTGCTGGCTCCTTCTAGAATGGACCTGTAGGTAAGCAAGCAGATTGATTGTGCATGGCAGTAGATTCAGCTTCTACCACAGCACTCAGTGTGTGGCTGTTGCTTAAGCTACAATGGCAACTGCAACACGAGGTGTAATGTAAAGTTTGAGATGTGAATTCATTATAGAGCCCACTGGTTTCTAAACAGTGTTGCCATCACTTCCATTTTGGAGATGACAGGCTCCAAGCTCCACACAAAAACAGATATTCTTGTAGCCACAGTAATTATGTAGCTGGTCATGTCATGTTTCTGGTCAATGATGATCCCCAAAAAAGTGATAGTGGATGGAGTACCCAGCAATGACAATACAATTTAATGTTAAGAATAGGTTGCTAGGTTCCCTCAATGGAGCTGATCATTGGCATTCACATGGAACATTCTACTTCTCATCCCAAACTTGTATATTGGCCAGTTCTTGCTGTGTGGTGACACAAACTGTTTCATTATTGTCACGGAGAATTGAATGCTGTACAATCAGCGAATATCCCACTTCAGACTGTGTAAGTATGAGTGAATGAGGGTGCAAGAGAGACAGGGTACGAGAGAGATAAAACAGATGAAGATGGTTGAATCCAGATCACTGCTCTGAAGTAGTCCTGGGTGTGGATAACTGAATTCCAAAAATCACAACCATGTTCCTTCGTGCTAGATATGACTTCAGCCACTGGGGAATTTTTCCATGGTTTCCCACTGATTTCTAGTACGTTGCTTAGCATGTAATTCTTTGCTAAAACTTTAGTAGGTTGGCACCAGATTTTTAGTTTAGCCTGGTAATGTTCCCTCATGGTCATTATTGGATCTAGGTTGGTCCTCTAACTTGATGGTAATGGTAGAGTGATGAGTGTTCTGGTTCATGAGGTTACAGCTTGTGGAAGAATGTTGCACCTGATGGCTCAAAACACATCCTTGGTTATGTACCTGGACCTGGAGACTTAGATGGTAAAGACAAAGCGACATCTGGCCTACCAGCAGCTGCTTAAATTAGTTCCAACAAGTCCAATGTATTAGTTATAACTTAATTTTATCGTAACTTGGGAACTGGGAAATGGAAAAAAAAAATAGTGATTCTCAAGTTTCATACCAAGTGGGTTACTATTAGTGTTTGCGATTCACTGTAGAATTTACCCAAAGCTTGAAACCAATTTTACTTAATTTTATTTGACTTTCCTTTACCAGGTTAAACGTTTAGTGTTTCATTATTGTACACCTTTATACTGGGAGCTATCCACAACTACAGTTGCAAATATTTCAAGAATGGCCACCATCAGATAGATTCTGGGAACTTTGCATTACTAATAGTGGTTGTATTATTTGATAACAGTAATTGATCCCTAAAAGAAACAAGAACATTTCTCTAAACAGCAGCATTTTAACAAAATGGAAGAAATACATCAAAGTACTTTCCATTGCAGTGAATCTCTTGACATCAAGGACAATTTGGACATTCTACTCATGAATTTTATTTTAAACCATTTTAAAATAACTGGTCCAAACCATAGCACCTTCAAGGAATAGAAGTTCTGATACCATGAAGTTTTAGAGATTAAGCATAATGTATTTATGGAAATGAGTCACTTTCTAAAGCAAACTGTAGCTCTTTTCCTTTATTGGGTTCCAGATTCCATTAATATTTCCTCAACAAAAGGAAAGACCCACAATCTGATCCTTAGCTGTTAAGATAACCCTTAGTATTGGGCACATTTTCTTAACCTTTCATAATTGCTCTCAAGGCAACAATCCCAGATCAAAAGCCGAGTCTACAAAAAAAACCTATTAACTACAGAAACAAACCTACAGATTTGCAAAGAGAAGCAGAACATTTGGCTCAATCTTTCAGTGTTGGTGTTTATCCACTGTAAGAACACTGGTCTTAATCCAATATACATTTCTATTGCAAGATTCCATTACTCTCTGTTACCTAACTGGCCTATTTTAAAGGACTGCACAGCTTCAGTTACTAGTTCCAATCAAACACATTATGAACTATTCTGGTTTGGTTAAATGGCATTTATTTTTAATAACTTAATGATTGGAGCATTGAGCTATTAACCTCCAAATCTGTTATAATGTTAGTTGTACATAATGCATCTCTGAAAAAATAATTAAATGAAGTTACATACGGACACATCCCCCTTCCTGAAAGTTGTAGAAGCCAACAGCACATCTGTCACATTTCAGACCCGTCACTCCAGGTTGACATTTGCATTGTCCTCTATCATTACAGTCAAATGATTTTGATCCGAAAGAATTGCAATTACAAGGAACACAGCCCCTTGAAGAATGCAGATAGTAAGTTTCACTCTGTAAAACACAAGTAAAAATGTATCAAAGATTAGCAAAACCAGAATCTTAATTTTCAGCGTTGGGATATGCAGTTCACCATATGGAATTACACAATTAGTCAGTGGAATGAATCACAATTAAATTTAAAAAAAGGAATTGAATTGAAACTGCAATGAACCAGCACCATACTTTTTGTTTAAGAAGTATGCCTTTGTTTAAAGAGAGAAATGTGTATAACTTTACTGCTGGTGATTTTGACAGATAAAGGATTAATGTGTTTGGTCATTATCTGCCCACTATTGTAACCAATGTGTTAATAGAACTTCAATTATGATGAAGCACATTGTTTACATATAGATATGCATGCATTTCCTCAATCTCCCATACAGGTAGGAAAAACTGAACCAGTAATAAGACCAAGGAATTGCATATCGCAAAACCACTGGTGGAAGTGGGAAGTGACGCGCCGATGTGTGCTGTTCTGTTGTTAAAGAAGATACAGGAACTTGGAATGGGGAAAAAAAGCAAAATGAGTGATTATTAAGCAGGTATAAATGGGCAGAAACAAGAGGACAGAAATTTATCCCGTATTATTTGTGCTAAACGTGCATTATAACCTTCAGCTTCTGAATTTTCTTACCATTTAATTCAAGTTTGGAAAGGGAGTGCAAAACACAATTGCTTCTGTAATGTGCCTTTATGCCAAGTGACCATGGGCAAATTTCCATCCCAGAGCTGTTAATTCACACATATAGATATAGAAAAGCTGAAAGTACGAGAGTAATTGCTTGAAAGAAAAGTCAGGAAGCTAATGTACTTACTTCCTGCAGTAATCACACTTTTCGCTTACTTTTTGCCATTCTTGCACCCAGCTTTATAAAGGAACTGCTTAAAAATCTTGTTATTACCCACTTGCACCCAGTGATTTTGTCCTCTGGAACTGCTTGACAGGTCTTTACAGACATTTCCTTTGGTTGGAGAATCTAAAAACTAGGAGGCACAAAAATAAGGAGGTGCCCAGTTAAGACAGAGATGAGGTGAATATATCTTTTCCTCTCATGGAGTCTTGAGTCTTTGGAACACTTCCACAAGGTGTGCTGGAAGCTGAGTCACTGAATATTTTTAAGGCCAAGGCAGACTGATTCTTGATAACCAAGAGGTTGGCAGAAATGCAGAGCTGAGATTACAATCAGATCAGCCATGATCTTGTTGAATGGAGGAGCAAATTCAAGAGGCTGAGGAGTCTCCTGCTCCTAATTCATATCTCCTTTATTCATATGTTTATATGTTGCCTTTATTGCTGGTTCACTTGAAGAATACCTGCTTTGCTTACCTATGTGGGAGACTGAGGAGATAGGTGCAACTGGGGTACATATGATACTTGTGAGAATGTACATGGATATAAGTGGCTAGTGTGCACTTTTGGGTAATCATACTTTAAGTTTCATGGCACAATGGCAATCACTTAGGAGATATAAATTACAAACAACATAAACTACTGGATTTAAAATGACTGCAGTGTACAGATGTGGAAGTTGAAGAGACAATGAAGACCAGAGGGCAGACAGCAGCGATTTCATTATGAATTGCCATCCACAATCCCACCCAATGTTATTGGTATCATCATAACTCTGGAAATAAATGTGGTACATTAATGAAATTAATTGATGCATTTGTACTCTTTAGTGGAGATATGATAGCATATTTTGACAAGTGTATTACACACATCTTCACGTCACACCTGAAACATGTATATTATTAACCGCACAACATTCTAGGTAACAGAATCAATCATTAAACAAACATTTAATTGGTGTTTCATTAATATTTGCTTTCAATTTGGCATCCTGATTCCTTTGAGATTTCTGCATGCTAATTCAATTCACACCATGAAAATCATTAGTTTTCAAACTTGCAATCAACAAAAACTTCAGATATTTAAATTAGTTTAGTTGCTTCTCCAAACAAAAATTAAACATACTAATGATCCAAAAGTACAGCACTTCAATGCTTATGCACATTTTTATCGTCATATAAAATATAAATGAAACGTCCAAATGTGCATGTTACATTTAGCTTTTAAAATCACTTTTGCTGAGAAAGAAATAGCTTAAATGGCTCATGTAATTAAAAGCACTAAATTCTGCATAGGTCATATGCATACCACTCCAGATGGTGTGCATAGTGAATAAAAGGATGAGCTCTGAACAATACATATAATAATTTTTGAATCTCATTATTGCCAGATTTTTCTGTGACAAATGTTAGAAGAGCTTAGATTGTAAAGGGCACCTATAATCACTTGCTTTGTTAGTTATTCACTCTGGTGAGACTGAATAAAATTTCCTGCAAAATCAGTTAGTGGCAGGTGATACATTTTTAAATGAATGCATTTCCCCAGAATTATTGTAAACAAAAAAGAAGCAACATAACTCAAACCTTAGATAACAATTTCTCAAGGGTGATATTAATTCAAACCACACAACAGAGAAACTGAATGGAAACACCACTAGCCTGTTGTTATGGAGATTCAAACTTCACCTACTTGCTGCCTGCGAGCTGCAGGTGGAAAAAGGGCATCCCACTGCAGTTTGATGGTTATGGGAGGGTAGAAATTACCAGCTCCATCACTGAGTAGATTGGCACTCAGGTCCTGGATGTTCCTGGGAAGTGAGCGCACATTCAAACTCATCAAGATGTATATATTTTTTTAAATTCCTGAACCACTTGCTGAAGAGTCCCTAGCAATACCTTTAAGAACCCAAGGTGGTGGCATTTGAACTACAATCATAAACACAAAGATCAAGTGTCAATCATCTTTTTTCAGGCAGCTGTTACTCCATGGCAAGGGCAGTAAAATCAGTCTTAAGGACATAGAAAAATAGGAGCAGGAGAGGCCACTTGGCCCCCAAGCCTGCCCCATCATACAATATGAACATGGTTGATATGATCTATGCCTCATCTCTTCCATACCATTTCTCCATCGCCCTCAATTCCCTAATCTTTCAAAAATTGATCTACTTCCTCTTTAATTACTCGCAATGATCAAGTCACGCTTCATTAGGAGGTAAGAATATCATCCAAAATCAGGAATGGTCCAGTGTCCTTCCTACATTATGCATTTTTGACAGTGAATAATGATATGCAAATTACAAACATTGCAATTTTCTTCACAGATAGCAACAATTATTGAAGAATATGGTATTTTGAAATGAACGTGTTGCTATTCCTTCTCAGGGTAATTTACTTTTGCTAATGACTATTTATTCTGTAATCTGCTACAATAAACTACATTTTAAACTTCACATCACCACTTACTACATACGTTCATTGACTAAACATCAGCAATTACATGATCAAAATCATTTTAGTGGCATTTCTATGAAGCTTTTATTTATAGTGCAATGAGGATATTTGGACTCTGCAACAGGATAATACTTAGGCTGAGTGCAAGGGTGAAAACTTGGAAATGAGTTTAGTGGAGGAAAGTGTGAGGTCATGCACATCATGAGGAGGAATCAGAAAGCAGACTATTATCTAAATGGACAGAGTGCAAATGAGTGAAGTACAGAGCCATCTCAGTGTTCTTGTGCATGAATTTTAGTGCAGCAAGTAGTTAGAAAGGGACGTGGTATATTAGCCATTACTGTTAGGGGGTTGGAGCTTAAAAATAAAGTATTGTTACAAGTGTACTCCATGGCAAAGACTGTAAAATCAGTCATAAGGACATAGGAAAATAGGAGTAGGAGTAGGCCACTTGGCCCCAAGCCTGCCACACCTGGAGTACGATGTATAGTTCTGACTGTTTTATTTAAAAGATATAATAGCATTGCAGGCAGTCCAGAAGAGATTCAACAGGCCAAGTTCTGGAATGAGCAGGCTAAAATAATTAGACCTGTATTTTTTGGAATTTAGAAAAATTAGGAGTAATCTTACAAGATCCCAAGGGTGCATGACACAGTAGATGTTGAAGTATTTCCACTAGTAAAGAGTCTCAAACAAGGGGACACATTTATAAAATGGGGGACGGGGCAGGCAGCCATTTAATATAAGTATGTAGGAATTCCTTCTCGCAGAGTGTGATGAGCCTTTGGAATTCTCTTCCCCAAAGGATTGCGGAGGCAAGAACTCCAGAGGTACTTCAGGGGAAGGCAGGTAAATTTTTGAAAATAAAAAGGAGAACTAAGAGCCATGTGGAATTGGCACAGAAGAGAAATTGGGGCCTGTGGCAGATCAGCCATGTTCACACTGAACCGCAGCACAACCTTGAAGGGCCAGATAGGCTACTCCTGCTCCTATACTCTTGCATTCTCGTATATTCATTCCAGAATATCACAGTTAATAGAATAGTAATTCATGAAAAATGGGAATGAATGAAATTTTGGCCACTTCATTGCTGTTGCTCTATAATTCTATAGAGGGTCTAAAGAGAGAGATGTTGCTTTGGCGAAGCAGCCAGCATAATCAAAGACCCCACCCACCCGGGTCATTCTCTCTTCTCTCTTCCATCAGGTAGAAGACCCTGAGGGCATGTACCACCAGGCTTAAGGACAGCTTCTATCCCACGGTGATAAGACTATTGAACGGTTCCCTTATACGATGAGATGGACTCTGACCTCACAATCTACCTTGTTGTGACCTTGCACCTTATTGCACTGCACTTTCTCTGTAGCTGTGACACTTTACTCTGTACCGTTATTGTTTGTACTTGTACTACCTCAATGCACTCTGTACTAACTCAATGTAACTGCACTGTGTAATGAATTGACCTGTACGATCAGTATACAAGACAAGTTTTTCACTGTACCTCAGTACAACTGACAATAATAAACCAATACCAATAGTTAGTAATTCAGACTAACATTAGAATGAACATTGAATAACATACCAAGAATGGATCTTTAATATGTATTTTATGCACCTGCTAGTCTGTTGATGAAGCAATTACAAAGTTACAACTCCTGTACCAAATAATGATCCTTGACTTCAGAACAACATACCCCACACCAACAGAGCAATATTGTAAGAGCTTACTCAATAGAAATTGTGCTAATCTTGTCCAAATTCACTGAATGTAGCACTGTGCAGCTCGCCAATGGCACTGAAGAAGACTTAATTTCCTTTGCTAATGCTATACTACAATTGAAGTCAATGAAATTGAACTCAAAGCAGATTACATACCACAGGCAGAAGGAGTGCACATGGCCATTTCTATCTCACAGTATCAGTTTGCATTTGGTTCAAAACCAAATGTAAAATCTTTACAACATATAACATGATAAAAATGTGCTATGATAATTCCATTTAAAATTGTGATGAGAATTTTCTCAAATGAGGGATGTGATTAGTTTTCAATCCACACAATAATTATGAAGACCACTGCACACAGGCATGATGCATTTTTACCCCATTGGCAGAAGGTGTGGCAGGTTTGTATGCACCACGTGGACATCCACCAATGCCAGTCGACCACCACCATCGCCGAGGGAAATCAGCGGGTTTTGCCATCTGGATATCCTCCTGGTACTTCTGTTCATGGAGCTGCATGCTGAGATCACAGTGCTTCCCCAAGAAGCCAGGCTTGCAGATGCAGTTTCCTTCTTTGTCACACCGAAGTGACATGGAACCAATGGGATTGCACTGACATGACATGCAGACCTTCTTTTTGTGATCCCACCAACAGTTAGGCTTTACAGTCCACAGAATAAAATATCAAAAAACACAAATATCAAAGCAAGAATCTGAGATCAAACAGATATGAATAATTTCCAATCCTGAGCTAGGCTTCTGAGAGATGAGAAAAGCTCTAAGTTCCAATAGTAATAAAAGATTTCAAAAGAACTTTAAACAGACTTTTAATTCCTAATTCATTCAAAATGCAATAACTAAAAATTGAAGAAAAACCTCAGCTTTAATTTCCTTGCTTTTAATTTCCTCATTTGTTTTATTCCCAGATGTAAAGGCAGAAAGAACTTGCACCAGTTTGGGTTCTTGATGAGAAATGCACCATGAGTACAAAGTTTTGAGTGGTGCTAGGTGTTACTTCAGGAAGCACTGAACACATCAACACTAAGTTTACTTTGCTTATTGCTACTTGCGTATCCTCAGTACACTGCAGAGCTGTGATGTGATTGGCACATTGTAGGTCCTATAATTTTTGTGGCATGCAACTTTGTCATTTTGCTCCATTTACTGATCAGTTTAGAGTGGGAATCAGGGGAAACCTGCAGTAAAATTTACGTCTAACAAGCTGCTAGATGCCCTTTCCTTTACATGCAGTCACCACTTTGTTCATGGCTTCCAAAACCCAACCATCGCTTTGCATTTTTGTTCTGGAGGCTATGAAATGACACAAGTAAACCAATACTTATTATGGCTAAACTCAAGCTTATAGAACCATAGAACTATAAGGCACAATACAGGCCCTTCGGCCCACCACGTTGTGCCGCCCTTCAAACCACACCTAAGACTAACCCCTTCCTCCCACATATTCCTCTATCTTAAATTCCTCCATATGCTTATCTAACAATCTCTTGAACTTGTCCAATGTATCAGCCTCCACCACCCCCCCAGGCAGTGCATTCCATGCACCAACCACTTTCTGGGTGAAAAACCTGCCTCTGACATCTCCCTTGAACTTCCCACTGAATACCTTAAAGCCATGTCCTCGTTTTGAGCATTGGAGCCCTGGGACAGAGGCGCTGGCTGTTCACTCTATCTATTCCTCTCAATATCTTGTATACCTCTATAATGTCTCCCCTCATCCTCCTTCTCTTCAATGAGAACAGCCCTAGCTCCTTAAGTCTCTCCTCATAATCCATACTCTCTAATCCAGGCAGCATCCTGGTAAATCTCCTCTGCACCCTTTCCAACGCCTCCACATCCTTCCTATAATGAGGCGACCACAACTGGACACAGTACTGTAAGTGTGGCCTAACCAGAGTTTTGTAAAGCTGCATCATCACTTTGCGGCTCTTAAAATCGATCCCCCGACTTATGAAAGCTAACATCCCATAAACTTTCTTAACTACCCTATCCACCTGCGAGGCAACTTTCAGTGATCTGTGGATATGAACCCCCAGATCCCTCTGCTCCTCCACACTGCCCAGAATCCTGCCATTTACCTTGTACTCTGCCTTGGAGTTTGTCCTTCCAAAGTATACTACCTCACACTTCTCTGGATTGAACTCCATCTGCCACTTGTCAGCCCAGCTCTGCATCCTATCAATATCCCTCTGCAAGCTTCAACAGCCCTCCACATTATCCACAACACCACCGATCTTTGTGTCATCTGCAAACTTGCTAACCCAGCCTTCCACCCCCTCATCTACGTCGTTAATAAATATCACAAAAAGTAGAGGTCCCAGAACCGATCCCTGCAGGACACCACTAGTCACAGCCCTCCAATCCGAATGCACTCCCTCCAACACAACCCTCTGCTTTCTACAGGCAAGCCAATTTTGAATCCACATGGCCAAGCTTCCCCGGATCCCTTGGCCTCTGACCTTCTGAAGAAGCCTACCACGCGGAACCTTGTCAAACGCCTTACTAAAATCCATGTAGACCACATCCACTGCACTACCCTCATCAATCTTCCTAGTCACCTCCTCAAAGAACCCTATCAGGCTTGTGAGGCAAGATCTTCCCTTCACAAAGCCATGCTGGCTGTCCCTAATCAGTCCATGTTTCTCCATATGCTCATAGATCCTATCTCTAAGGATCCTTTCCAACAGCTTACTCACCACAGACATAGGGCTCACCAGCCTGTAATTCCCTGGACTATCCCTACTACTTTTTTTGAATAAGGGAACAACATTCGCCACCCTCCAACCCTCCAGTACCATCCCCGTGGACAACGAGGACTCAAAGATCCTAATCAACGGTTCAGCGATCTCCTCCCTCGCCTCACGAAGCAGCCTGGGGAATATTCCGTCAGGACCCAGGGACTTACCTGTCCTAATATTTTCTAACAACTCCAACACATCCTCTCCCTTAATATCTACATACTCTAGAACATTACGCTCACCTACACCATTCTCAGCATCATCAAGACACCTCTGTTTGGTGAGTACTGAAGAGAAGTATTCATTGAGAACCTCACCCACTTCCACAGCTTCCAGGCACATCTTCCCACCCTTTGTCTTTAATCAGACCTACCTTTACTCTAACCATCCTTCTGCTTGGGACTCTCCTTAACCCTACTCGCCAAAGCCTTCTCATGTCCTCTTCTCGCTTTCCTCAGCCCTTTCTTAAATTCCTTCCTTGCTACTCTATAATTCCTCAAGAGCCCTGTCCGATCCTTGCTGCTTACACCTTGTGTATGCTGCCCTCTTCTTCCTAACTAGTTGTTCCATCTCTCTCGTCACCCATGGTTCCTTCACCCTACCATTCCTTCTCTGCCTCACCGGGACAAATTTATCCCTAACACCCTGCAAAAGATCCCTGAACATCGACCGCATCTCCATAGTACATTTCCCTTCAAAAATGTCATCCCAATTTACACTCCCAAGTTCTCGCTTTATTGCCTCATAATTCGCCTTTCCCCAATTAAATATCTTCCCTTCCTCTTTGCTCCTATCCCTGTCTATGACAATTCTAAAGGTTATGGAGCAATGGTCACTGTCCCCCAAATGCTCACCCACCGATAGATCTGTCACCTGACCTGGTTCATTACCTAAAACTAGATCTAATATGGCATTCCCTCTAGTCAGCCTGTCAACATACTGCGTCAGGAATCCATCCTGGACACACTTAACAAACTGCGCCCCGTCTAAACCTTTGGCACTAAGTAGGTGCCAATCAAGTAGCTTGTTAACAGTTGCTGAAGCATGATAATGCACTCCCAATCTCAAGACTCACTAAAGTCATCATGCATTTCACACTGAAATTGCTTTCTGAACCTGCTTTCTAGTGTATATTCAGCTATATGGGAAACAGAGTATAAGGTGGTGTGGCCGATCAACTATCACAATATAACACTGCATTTCTCATTATCCTAGCAAAGATCTCGAATACATGTCACAAGAAAATGGGAGCAGCTTTAGGCTACTCAAGCCTGACCTGCCAGAAACAGAATGACTGATCTGCCCAGGCCTCAACTCCTCTTCTGTGCCAATTTCATTTTGCCCTCCATTGCCCAATCTTTCAAAAAGTTATCCATCTCCTCTTTAAATAATCCCAGTGATCTACTCTTCACAACCTTCAGAGTATAGAATTCCAGAAAAACACTGCCCTATGTAAGATAAAATTGTTACACTTCTCAGTTTTAAATGACTGCTTCCTTATCTTATAACTATGTCCCCTCATTCAATACTCTCACTTGAGTGGAAACATCGCGATATATGCCCTGTCATTCCCCAAGATCAACAAGAACACTCCTCATTCTTCTAAACTCCAAAACAATACAGATCTAACTTTTTTTTTTAGCCACTTGTGTCAAGACAATCCTCTCACTGGAATTAGCCAAGTGAATTTCTGGACTGCTTGCAGTCCTTGGATATCCTTTCTTATATAAGGGGACCAAAGTTGTACACAGTACTTCAGGTGCCTCACCCACACTGTACAATTATAACGAAACTTCCCTATTCTAAACTCCAACCCCCAATAAAGTCCAATATATTATTTACCTTCCTCATTACTTACTGCAGCTGCATGCTAATTTTTTGTGTTCATAAACAAAAGCACCTAGATTCCCTCTCTACTTCACTCATTTTCAGTCTCTCTCCATTATATTGACCATCCCACTGTGTTTAAACTGCAAGGGGAGCATAGGAGTAAGAATAGAGTAATCTGGCCTGTGAGCCAGATTCATACTTGAGTGAATAAGAGTATCTGTGTCAGTACTTGCTCAAACAACTGAGATGGGGAGAATGCCTGCTCCTGATCACCCTGCTGTCTCCCTGAACATCCGTGCTCCTCCTTCCTCTCACATTGCAGTGGACTTTATGCATTAATAGTGGTGGACTCCCTCCATGCAGTTAGAGAAATTGCCAAGAAACTACGAGTATCTTGAATCCAGAGATATCTTTATTAGTCACATGTACATCAAAACACACAGTGAAATGCACTTTTTGCATAGAGTGTTCTGGGGGCAGCCCACAAGTGTCGCCACGCTTCCGGCACCGACATAGCATGCCCACAACTTCCTAACCTGTATGTCTTTGGAACGTGGGAGGAAACTGGAGCACCCGGAGGAAACTCACACAGACATGGGGAGAACGTACAAACTCCTTACAGACAGTGGCTGGAATTGAACCCGGGTCACTGGCGCTGTCATAGCATTATGCTAACAGCTACACTACCGTGTCTGCCCTAAAGTGTAGGGGTCATGACAGCAGTCACAGGTACCCTTATGACCTAACCCAAGCTGTGAAACCACATTGGAAGGTAATTAAATCCTTACACACTCTATTTAAAATCCATAAAATGAATTACATTTTTACTGCATTAGACCATGTGTTAACATGAAGCTTTGCAATTTAGTAACTTCTCTGTTTGAAGTAAATTTAAAATAGCTTTCAAAGTTAATGTACACTGTAATTAAAAAGAAACTTTAAACTCCATTTATACAGCAAGGTAACAGGCCCTTCCAGTCCAACGAGCCCGCACCACCCAATTACACCCATGTTAACCTATTAACCTGTATGTCTTTGGAATGTGGGAGACTACTACACTACACTAACTGCTACACTACCGTATTGCCCCATCTCCATGGCGATCCATGATCTCCAAGCCCCGACTGTGTTGAGGCATGGAGAGAAACATGGAAGAGAAGGGAGACTGACCTCAGCAAACCATTTAAAACAAGTTGCGGACTGAACATTTTTAAATATGTTGCAGCGTAATGTGAACAGAATCAGTCTTCTTAAGTGCCCTATTTAAAATGATCAGTTTTAAAAGAAGAGAAATATCGAACAACCAAGAAAGATGGTAATTATTTTAAAGCACAATAGCTAAATTTATGGATCTTCATAAACTTCCTTAAAGTATAAAATACCAACAGTTGATAAGCGGTTACAGAAACAGTATGTTCAGCATTATTTTTCCATGTAAACAATGCCACCGTGGACAGTCCATTCTGTCATTTCCTTTGGTCAAGGAATAATCTGCATCCTTTTCCATTGTTCGCATTCAATTTACACAAAAATTGTCCTTCACTGTTAACAAGTATCTCATTATTTTCTAACACCTATTTGAATATTTTCTGCATTTTATATTTGCTAAACTCATTTGATAAATCAATAAATGGTGTTGTCATCAGTGGTATTAATTTGGTGTATTTCTGAGCAAAAGAGGGAAATTGAACATAATAACTGTAAAATTTAATGACTGCACTTACTGTTTGGGCCCTTTCATCTGGAGTTAAATAAACAGAACAGACAACAGGAAATGAACTTACCTGCCTTGAATAATTGAG
Source organism: Pristis pectinata (assembly GCF_009764475.1). Classification (NCBI taxonomy): domain Eukaryota; kingdom Metazoa; phylum Chordata; class Chondrichthyes; order Rhinopristiformes; family Pristidae; genus Pristis; species Pristis pectinata. Next base: position 50,480,948 of record NC_067414.1, on the reverse strand, counting down.
CTGAGAAACTTCAAGTCATAACTTGATCGTGTTATGATAGTTTAAATGAATGTGCATGCCAGCACAAAACAGATTCAGTCTGTTTCTCTGATTAACTCCTCAACTGGCTACATGGATGCAAAATTGACATCTGCCACTTTCCATAAGGATGTGGAATAATTCAAGGAAAATAGTCATTATGAAGCTGCATTTGTGCACCCCAAGGATTTATAGAAACATTGGCAGAATCCTGGGACCAGTTGCCCATATGAATCTTGGCTAATGAAGTTACTTAGCTTGGCAAGCCCACATCAGGAAATAAGAGGAAAAAAAACTGTTCCATTGCATCTTAATCCTGAAGACAATTCTCCCTCTGAAACAAACTGAAATTTAACAGAAACAAAAAAGGTTAAATTTGGTGGCCTCATGCTTCTGACCAGGAGGGGCAATGAAACAAAACAAAGAACAGTCTGGTTACAGAGCCATTGGCCTAAAACTGTGTTGTCTACTCTCAACTACCCTCCGGAAACATGAAATTAATGAATTTATATTATTTTTCATTTACAAAACAAAACTGCTAATTCAACCAAAGTCAAATATTATTCATGCACTTTGCATAGTGTAGGGGGTGGCATGGTAGTGTCGCAGTTAGTGTAACGCTATTACAGCACCAGCAACCCCGGGTCCAATTCCCTTGCTGTCTGTAAGGAGTTTGTACGTTTTCCCCATGTCTGCGTGGGATTCGTCTGGGTGCTCTGGTTTCCTCCCACGTTCCAAAGACGTACAGGTTAGGAGCAGTTCGGAACAGTGGCGACGCTTGCGGGCTGCCCCCAGCACATTCTCAGTAACGCAAAAGGTCGCATTTCACTGTGTGTTTCGATATACTGTACGTTTGACTATTAAATAATAATATCTTATCTTAAATATCTTATCTTCTATTCAGACAGTATGTATACAAAATCTTTGAGAAATGGCTTCCTCCTGTTTTTAATTCAAATCACTTTTCCCCAAATCCATAATTCCTAATTTAAAGCAGTTACAAACAAAATATTGATTTACAATTTGTGACATTGAAGGAAACATAAGACATAATTGAAAAGATTAATTTGTTTGATCCAAGGAAAGAAATAAGATTTTAATGCAAGATCATAATTAAGAAACTGATTCTTCATATTGCAACATTTAAATGTATTAGCACAGAAATCACTTGAATGTATGAAGCAGTCGAGAATAAAGTGGAGTGTGGTTAATGTATTTTTTTTAAATCATTTAATCACTAAGTGTCTTCAAGTATCTTCTCTGTAGTCTTAAGGCTAAGTACTAATCAAGAACACAAGAAAATAGGAGGAGTAGGCCCACCTAGTTCCTTAAGCTTATCCTGCCATTCAATATAATCCTGGCTGATCTATGCTGGCCTCAACTCCTCTTCTGTGCCAGTTCCCCATAACTCTCAATTCCTCTATCTTTCAAATATTTATCTATCTCCACCTTAAATATATCTAATGATTTGGCCTCCATCACCTTCAGAGCAGAAAATTCCAGAGATTCCCTACCCTCTGAGACAAGAAACTTTAATTAAGGATTAAAAATGCACTGTTTAAATGATACCCAGCAATATTTTCACATTCAGCAGAGCCAACAAAGTAGGCCTAGTTCCTGCTGGATACCACCATTGGGAACGTAACTAAGTAAGAGAGAGTTAGAAAAAGAATGACAGTGCCAATATTAAATCACAATCCTTGGTCATGGTCCTTAATTTGATTTAAACTCAATTTTGTAATGCAATCAGAGGGTTTCTGCACTAGTCAATTTAAGTGTTGCAGTGTAAGCATAAATGTACACAGACCTGCTAAATAGTCAGTAACTATTGCTGCTGTTACAAAGGCCTAAGAATTACTGTGAGCAATTTTATACAATTAGATAACCACTCATATCAAATGTGACCCTGTGCTATTTAGTAATAGTTAATCATTCATCTGATTTTAATTAAAATATCAGATAAAACAAACTTGAAACATGCAGTTTAACATCCAAACTATTCAGTGTAAGCTTAAACTGGGATTGCGCCATCTAGTGCAGACCTTGTTGGAGTATGCAGGTTTATGCAGAGGCTCTGTGATCTTGGCTTTTCATTTAGCCAGCGGAAAATTTGTGGTTGAGGATGGTAGGTCAGAGAGTGGAGGAGATGGTCAAACAGGTTGCTGGGAGAAAGGGGGTGTGAAAACGCAAGACCCAGCTTCCCAACAAAAAGAGGAAAATGAAAGAAAATGTTAAAATGGCCTTGTCCCATAATAAAATGAATGTGGACTTTCAGTTTTACCATCCACAAGCTGCATATGCTTCTTCCTTCCAAAAGAACTAGGCAGCATTCTAGAATACAATATCATCTAGCCTCACACCACAGGGACCACTTTCTGGGTAGACTCTACCCTTTCCAGTTCACAGTTCTTGGAAGGGATCACAAAACACCTGCTGCTTCCAAGTACTAAGGAGAATTGTCGTGCAATGCTGGGTCCTGGCACAAATGGGTCACGTCAATATCTTCAATCGTTCCACTAAGCCCAGTCGATGTGAGCCAGACCAATTGGGAATTTCATTCTGTTTCTTTAACTGTAACCTTGGTGAAGAACATGCATCTTGGTCTACCTTCAGATCAAAAAAAATCAAGCAGCAATCCAAGAAATATTCTTTAAAAATGACTGAATTTCTACAGTGTATTTACCAATACATACCAAACAATGATCACACTGTCTTCCTGCAACATTGTGTTTGCACTGGCACTGTCCAGTCTGTTTGTCACAAAGCTTGGCAACTGATCCATTGGCATGGCATTCACATGCTGGAGATAAAAAAGAATTACTTAAAAATGAATTAAGCATCTTAAAATTACTTGCCAATAATTTTATTCAAGTACTAAAAGTTCATACTTTGTGTTTCCATAAACATAGCAAAGTTCAAATGCTATTGCACAGATCCTTCTAATTATGCAGCCTGTGTCACAAATGTCTCAAGGAGAAGGTTAAAACACATTTACAAATGAGCAGAAATGGCACTTCAATGAAACATGCAGCATCCCTGATCAGGTTATGCTGCAGCAATTGCATCATTGCAAAATGACATCTGGTACATTGCATAATTCAGGAAAGAACTCAGTGGTCTCAGTTCCAAGAACGTTAAAAGCTGGAAGTACGTAACCACAACTAAGGAGCTGAGGAAAAGGCATGTGAAATTCTATACATTTATTTTGCAGAATTATACTCTGAAAATTGAAAATGAGTAGGGAATGTGGCTGAAACAAGTGCACTTGCACATGTGTGGCTGAAGGGCTGCTAAAACGCCACGATCATGATGTACATATTTTGGCCAAAGACATTCACAATCCACAGAAGATCTGTAGAAACCTTTGATTCTTAAATTATGGGTAACTAGGATAGGAAAGCTGAGGTCAAGCAGTAACTAGTTGGGAAAAAAAATGGGGCCTTCGGTGTCTCGTGCAGTCAGTTCTCTTTGCCATTAGTGATGTTACACATTTAGTGGCAATGGGGAATGAAACAGAGAATGTGAAAATTTAACAGCTGTGGTGTAAGATTCTCAACAAGCATAGATGTCAAACGTCCAGGGTCAGGCATTATGCTCACTAAACTAATTACTAAAATTTGATTTAAAATGTTATTTTATGCAATAAATAAATATGCACAATTCAAAAATCATTTAACATCCACCTCCCTAGACAAGTGAATATGTACTTAAGCTTATGTACTTTCAAAACCTTTTCACTGCCATTAGCAAGTAATTTTTATTTGTATCCACACTTGCAAACATAATTTGGATTACTTCAGTTTACATTTCATTAGTGATGAGCTTCCAACACAATTATCACTCTGCTCCATCGCTGGACTTAAGAGCTCAGCTGGTTTGGGATTCCATGTCTTTTCACGAGAGGCAGGGTCTCAGAGGTATGCCAGTTGAGGCCTAATCACCACCCAGGCCTTGCTACAGAGGTGGTAGTTAAGGATGTGAAAAAGGAGGCACAAAGAAAATAATAACAGGATTGAGCAGAGTTAATGTGAAATTATGAAAGAGAAGTCTCTTTGACAAATCCATAAGAACCTTTTTTTTTGCACAACTAGCATAATAGATATGGGGGAACCAGTGGATGTAGTGCATTTGAGAGCTGTGACATAAAGTGCAGCAGGGATCAGTGTTGGAGCTCCTTACAACTTGGATGAGGGGAACAGTTATAATATATCCACGTCTGCAGATGATACAAAGCTGGGTTGCACTGTGGTTTGCCAGAAGGATGCAGGAAGGCTTCAGAGGAATATAGGCAGGATATGTGAATGGCAGATGGAATATGATGTAGAAAAATGTGAGGTCATCCACTTTAGTAGAAGAAATAGTAACATTGAGTATTTTTTTAAATGGTGAAGGATTGGAAGGTGCTGGCACTCAGAAGCACTAGGTGCCTTCGTACATGAATCACTTAAAGTTAGCATGTGTTACAGCAAGGAAATTAAACAGGCACACAGTATGCTGGTCTTTATTGCAAGAGATTTTGAGTACAAGAGTAAAGACATCATGCTGAAATTATATGAGGTCCTCGTGAGACCCCATCTGGAATATTGTATACATATCTGGCCTCCCTACCTAAGGAAGAATATATTTCTGAAGGAGAGAGTTCAGTACAGGTTCACCAGATCCCTGTCATGAGGGTATTTTCTAATGAGAGACGTAAACCAAAATGGATCTAAGCTCTCTTGTGTTCAGAAGTTTGAGAGATGATGTCATTACAGAGTTTGCTGAGACAGAAACAAGGATCTATCTTGTGACCAGTGGTCATATTCTTGGGTTAAGGCAGAAGCATTCAAGACTGAAAACACTTCTTCACCTGGAAGGTAGCGAACCTTTGGAATTCTCTATGCACTACAGCTGTGGATGCTGAGTTGCTGAATATACTTAGGACAGAGATTGATAGATTTTTCGATATCAGTAGATTCAGGGTACAGTATATGGGGTTAGGACAGGAACGTGGCACCAAGGTTAAAGATATTGCATGATTTTATTGGATATATGAGCAAATGCAAGGGGCCAGCTCCTACTGCTGTCTCTTGTAATTTTCTTATGCATGCCCCAGTGTCTTACTTCCAAGGATGGAGAGTCAGCACAGCTGGCCCTCCTCATCTGAAGTGGGAGCTGTAGAGAATATCAGCTGCAATCTGAATCCAGCTCAATTTGGCCCATTGTGAAGGACTGGAAGATGCATAGGTAAGCATGTACGAAAGGTTGGTTGCTCTATTGCTGTCAAGGCTTTTCCTCTTAATTTAAAAATCCTATTTATCATCTTCAAAGGTAAATATGATATGTAGTAAGCAAGTCACAACTGGCTTCTGCACAATCAGACTTGCTCTGTTCTAATAACATGGATTTCTTCCAGCTTATGTTAGCTCCATTTGACAGCGATGTAATTTGAGACATGGGACAATGTTCTTAGCATTTTTAATGTTCATATTGCTACAGTAATTAAAATGGAACAATAGCATCTTCCTTCAAGCAGCTGTGAATCCTGCTGAGATTTGAACACAATGAAATTCTAGGTAGTGGAATCGTAGAAAAAAAGCAAAAAAAAATTAAGCTATTTGATTGCTACTGTTGGCTTCTTTTGTGACTTTTTTTTGAAACTGAAAGCTCTGAATTTTTCAACAATAGAAGGAAGGTTATGTGGAAAAACGCACTATGCTTGTGCCCTCCTGATTTAAGGATAGCTTTCAAAATATAACCACAGACAATAGAGAAAGAACGTGATTGCCACTCTTTCTATTAAATTATGCTGTTAAATCAGTAGATACCAATACAAAAGATACTAGAGGCATGGCATACTTACTGTTTGATTTTTAACTTCAATGCACCACAAGCAAATTATTTCAACCAGATGTACACTAATTAATTGCACCTATGGCCCCAATTGCCTCAGATCCTGTGTGTTTTTATGCTAAAGAACTGCTTTAACGTTTGGACTAGTTGTGCTGTCTTATTGTCACAGAACATTTCAACGTGACATGGAGACACAGCAGGACTCTGGCACCCACATGTTCAAAACAGTTCCTTTTTGCAGCAGTCTCTAAACACAGTTCAAGTTGAGCATTACTCAGAGTCCTGGAGTTCCACAGCATAAAAGTAGGCCCTTCGACCCACCACATCTATGCCGACCAGCATGCTTATTTATACTAAGCCGATTTGCCTGCATTAATCCCATATCCCTCTATGCCCTGCTCATTCAAATACCTGCCACAATGCCTCTTAAATATTTACTGTTCCTGCCTCCACCATCTCCTCTGGCAGCTCATTCCAGATACCAACTGCTCTTTGTGTGAAAAAGTTTACTCCTCAGATCCACTTTAAACCTCCCCCCTCTCACATTAAACCAATGCCCTCTAGTTTTAGACTCCTCTATCATGGGAAATAGACACTGGTCCATCTATGCCTCATAATTTTATATGCCTCTATTGCGTCACCTCTCACCCTCCTTCACTCCAGGGAAAACAGACCTAACCTATTCAATCTCTAATCTATCTACCCAAGCCCTCGAATCCAGGTAACATCTTTGAGAACCTTTTCTGTACCCTCTCTAGCTTAAGCACATCCTTCTAGAACTACACACATTACTATAAGAGCAGCATAAACAATGTTTTGTACAACTGTAACATTGCCATCCCAACTCTTGTACTCAATGCCTTGGCCGATGAAGGCAAGCATGCCATATGCCCTGCTCAACACCCTGTCTACCTGTGTTCCCATTTTCAGGAAACTATGTACTTCTACCCCAAGGTCTCTCTGTTCAACAACACACCCCAGGGCCCTCCCATTCACTGTGTATGTTCTGCCCTGGTTTAACTTCCCAAAATGCATCATTTCACACTTTTCCAAGTTAAATTCCATCAATTGAGATACAAGGGATTCTGCTGATGGCAAATTCCATCTGCCATTCCCTTGATCACTTTCCCAGTTGATCCAGATCCTGTTGTAACCTAAGACAACCTTCTTCACTTCAAATTTGGTGTCATCCACAAATTTACGAATCATGCCATCTACATTCTCATCCAGGTCATTTATATATATGACAAACAATAAAGGATCCAGCACCTATCCCTGCAGCACACCACTCCAGGCCTCCAATCTGAAAAACAACCCTTCATTCCCACCCTCTGCCTTCTACCACCATGCCAATTTTGTAACTAATTTGTTGACACACTCCCATGTGTATTAACCTTCTGGACCAGCTTCCCATGCGGGACCTTGTCAAAGGCCTTGCTAAACTCCAGGTAGACAACGTCTACTGCTCTATCCTCATCAATCCTCTTGGTCACCTCTTCAAAAAAACTCAATCAAATTCGTGAGACACGATTCCCCCAAGCATAAAGCAAAGCCAGTCCTTACCATTCCAAATGCAAATAAATCCTGTCCCTCAGAATCCCTTCCAATAACTTTCTCACCACTGGTGTAAGGCTCGTCAGCCTGTAGTTTCCTGGCTCATCCCTGCTGCCATTATTAAATTTAAATAAAGGCGCAATATTAGCTATCCTCCAGTCTTCTGGTACCTCAACTGTGCCTAACAATGATACAATAATCTCTGCCAAGGCCTCAGTAATCTTCTCTTGTTTCCCATAACATCCTAGGATACACCTGGTCAGGCCCTGGGGATTTATCTACCTTCATTTCAAAACCTCCACTACCTCCTCTTTTAGAATGTTGACAGGCTCCAGGAAATCACTGTTCCCTCCCCTGAACTCACTTGTTTCCATGTCCTTCTCCATGGTAAATACAGACAGGAAGTATTTCTGTAAGACCTCATCCATTTTAACCTTAATTTTACTTTAACTTTATTTATACAGCATGGTAACAGGCCCTTCCGGCCCAACGAGCCTGCACCGCCCAATTACACCCATGTTAACCTTATAACCCGTATGTCTTTGGAATGTGGGAGGAAACTGGAGCACCCAGAGGAAACCCACACAGTCATGGGGAGAGCGTACAAACTCCCTACAGACAGTGGTGGAAATTGAACCCCGATTGCTGGCGCTGTAATAGCGTTGCGCTAACTGCTACACTACTGTGCCACCCATAGATCAACACACTGATCCTTAAAGGGACCTATTCTCTCCTTAGCTACCTTTTTGCTCTTAATATACATATACTTGCCCCAACTACATTTGCAGCATTTTCTTTAAAATTTTAGGAAAACTATTTTCCATAAATACCATGTTCATAAATGTTCATTATTTGCACCCTGTTTCAAGTTAATAACATGTTGATTTTTGGTTGCCTTCATGACATGTTTAACATTATTATTTTTTTATATACTTAACCCATAACTACTGAATTCCTGAACTATCGCAAGTTATTAATTTCAACTGAATGCTTACAGAATTCATGCCAAAGCAATTTACTCAGTACATGCAGTGGCCAGTGTAAGAAGCAAATGACAGTGTGAAGTACAGAGCCAAAGGAAGGCTGAGGATGAGTTCAATGCAACATGCAAGGTTAGTAATTAGATGGGAACTTTTTGAAGCAACAATGAGTTAGATGATACTTTGGACACAACTGCTCTCTTTCAGCAAACCTCTGCACTTCTATCCAGTTCTGACTGTAATGCCATTAGGGATTCTATTTTATCACAGTCTATTTGGCAGACTGAAGAAATATTAGTTAAAAGAGGCAGCTGCTAAGGATATTTCATGGTAGGCTCACTTTAAAGACAGCCAATGGTAAGAATTCCCACAATAATGAGGTGATTGTTCTTTTTTTTAAAATGGCCCTGATTGAGGGCATTAAGAACCACAAGTGCACATCAGATAATTCTGATACACATTCTGAAAGGATGTTGCCAGCACTGGAAAATTATAGTTAAAAAGAGAAACTTGCCAGACTGGCATTGTTTCTTTAAACAAATGTGAGGAATGGGAGATTTCATTTATATGTAGAACATCATGAAGCCAAACAAGCTGATCAAGAATGGCAGAGAGGCCAATTACTTGGATGGGGGAGTGGCGTGGGGCATAGATCTGGGATAACTGCTGAGAGGATTTCATTCAATGAATGGAGTTATCTGGAATTTCCCCACCAGAAGGGGTGGGTGAAAGCAGAAAGCTTTATCAACTCTTTAAAGACTACTGAGGTTACAATTTGAAGAGCCGTAACCTGCCGGGTTCTGGACCAAAAACTGGGGAGTGGGATGAACCTGGAGTCAATTTTTATCTAGCATGGACACATTAGTCAGAATGGCCTCCTTCAGTGCTGTAATGTTTTAGGATTCTATGGAATGGAGACTTGGTTGTATGGTGCCCAATGGAAGAAACTAAGTATTCTGGGCAGAAGATACTTGTAAAGAGTAAAAAAAAAGTATGGAGTGGGTCAGAGATGCTTTGATAACAGGATTAAGTAAGTGAAATAATGAGCAATCACTTTGGCTGAGATGATTAGAAAGTAAAATAGGTTTAGATAGAGATAACATAATGAAATACAGTAAGCACATATGCATCTCTTGATGGTAGAGATTCTAATAGATAAAACCATTAATCAAGGAATGAGGAACTTGTAAAGGTAATGTAATAAACATGGAAAAGGAATTTTTGTGGACCAAGAAAATCAAATTGTCAAAATAATTGGAGGACAATTTCACAGAATGTATTTGAGACTATTTCCCATGGATGGCACAGTGGCATAGCAGTTAGCACTGCTGCCTCATAGCTCCAGGGATGTGGGTTCAACCCCAACCTTAGACAGTGTCCATGTGGAGTTCTCCCTGTGACTGTGTGGATTTCAACCAGGTCTTTCAGTTTCCTCTTAAAGACATGCTGGTTGGTTAACTCCCTGCTGTAAACTACCTCTTAGTTTAGCTAAGTGGTAAAAGAATCAAAGGGGAATCATTGGCATGTGAGAGAGAATAAGTTGCAATGCCACAAGGAAATAAGGAGGACAGAATGGAACTGACAGGAAATGGAACAACTCTTTGAGAGTGCTTATTTGGGGAGCTGACATGGACCTAATGGGCAGAATGGCTCTTGTGTTATAATGAATAAGAAAAATGTGGTGAAGCAGGCCAGGAATCAGACTATTACAGAACTTAATGAGACAAAGTTAATTTGTAATCTTGTGGCAAAGGATTCTTTTGAGGAGAGTTGTAAAATAGTATAAATTTACATTAAGAATAACAGTTAAATTTAACATGTTTACAAACTTAAATAAAGCATTTTACATGTGGGCATGAGGTATGTTAATTAAGGGAGACTGGGAAACTAGATTTAAGATTTACAGAAATCTAATATGCATTCCACTGTGAAATATAAAGTCCATGAGGAAAAAATGGTCCAGCCATGGCCAACTAATGACATTGAAGACATCATTAGATTATGAGTTTTAAAATCATGAAAAAGAATAGTATATCTAAGAATTGGCAGGCACTTTAGAAACCAGCAGAAGATGGGCTAAAAATTAATTAACAGTGAATAAAAGCATATGGGAGCAAACTAGAACAAGAAATGTATTACATATTAAGAACTTTTATCAGGATGTCAAACCAAATACAAGTCCTTAAAAAGCTAAGATGCGAAAAAGATTCTAGTGGGTAAAAAGGAAATGCCTGAGACTTAAAAAAAATGTTTTGTGTCTGTTTTCATTGCTGAGGTCATAAATAATAAAAGGGGAACTCATTTACTATGTTGATGAGAAATTTCTCCGTAAACTCCCGCCAGCAAGCAAAACCTATGATGAGCTGTTACAATCAAGCTGGCTTTCTGTTGTCTAAGAAGCAAGAAAACTGTCGCGATTAAGTCCCTTTTTGTCCTTGTTCAAACTATAAGAATTACCTTTGTGGATTTATCCTTGAGGGTTATATACCTCTGTTATACCTTCATACTCTTGAGATTTTTCTTTGCTAAAACTTCTACATTCAAAATAGTTACCATTTTAAGCTCTGCCCAAAAGACCAAGAATCACTTTACCATGCACTGGCCACAAAGCCTCATTCTATTGTTTCCGGTTGCCACATTTAAGGAGCAAATACCAAATGAACAATGTAGCACACTTACGTTGGCAACTCCTGGCACTAACGGCATCTCCGAAGAATCCATCAGCACATTCATCACAGAATTGACCAGTAATTCCCTCAATACATCGTAGGCATTCTCCTGTCAATGTATTGCAACTGCCAGGTACTGACAGATCAAGATTACTATTGCACTGGCAGGGCTGACATGAGCCACCTGGTTTACTGGGGTGTCCAAAGTACCCTTCAGAGCATCTGGTTAACAAAAACATGGTTCAAAGATTAATCACTCAATGATAATCAAAATTGCTTATGCTGGAACAGTGCTATTTCAAGTACAGATATTCCCAGAACCTCAAACTGCATTGTTTTAAAGATATATCTGACACAATTTGGCTACATAACACCCAAGAAATGGGGACAGAATTAATTCCAATGCAGTGACCAATGAGAATACATATATTTATGGTACCGTATCAAGTCGAGCTTATTGTCATCTGCACAGGTATGGTGAGGTACAGTACAACGATAAACTTGCTTACAGCAGCATCACAGGCACATAGAGTAGGTACACACAACAAAAATAGTAGATAGAGGGGGCACCTGGATTTGAACCTGGGACCTTATATGTTGATGTCGTTAGTTTCTGCAGGTGCTAGAAGTGGGCAGAGTAGGGAGATGTCACTCAGAGCACTGTGTAAAGTGATCAAACATAGTACTCTCCCAATGGCTGTGGCAGTCTGATGAACAGCCGTTAAATTTTTGTGGACAGTCATTGTTCACACAGTTTCATTACAACAGTGCATTGAGGTAGTCCAAGGATAACTGTTTCGTTTTTTTTTATAGAGATACTCAGAACCAGCTGGTTTCTTCTGTTTTTTATAATTCTATGAGAAAAGGTTTATCTGATCTATGAATCTTTACAGGCCATTTATCTGAGACCATCCATGACCATTCAGGTGGAGCCAATGAGCTGGATCATACAGAATCGAGCGCCAACCAAGCTGACTGCCTGTATCTGAAAGCAACCTGTGAAACGAAGCAGGGCACAGGTATTTACTGGGCCTCAGAGGGCAGATTCTGAGGCCCATCCCAAACTGTCCCAATGACTTGTTTACAGCTCACTGCTGTCAAAGACCTTTGATCTGTTTTTAATAGTCTCTGTTAATCAGAGGCAATTTAAACCCAGTGCAAATAGACTTAAGTAGCAACAAAAAAAAATACATAAAATTAGGATGATAAATATTTTTAAAAATATCTTGAAGTCTTGCAAATAAATTAATAATATTAGGTTAAAGTAGAATAAAGAAAATTAAACACATCACTTACCTGCACTTACTCAAGGTCAGTGACACCATGCTAATGAATGTGGGGTCACGCTCTTATACCAGCCATGGCTGAAGTGAAGCCAAGAAGTCAGATGCAGAATGTCTTCAGCTGCTCAGCATGTCAGTGCTCCGCCACTGGTTCCAGTAGCATGTTCAGTGGCAGAGCAGAAGTCAGATACACCAGCATCCCTCCTCAGCTCACCTCTGACTTCTGCGTGAAAGTCAGACATGAGCTGGCCAGCAGGTAGGACAGAGCTGGCTGTTCCCTTGGTTGGCTCTTACTAATTGCTGAATGGTGTTCAGCTTAATGAACATGACTTCATCATTTTTTTTCCATATTTTAACAAAGCTAATTAAATGAATGTTAAGTAGTGTGATGAAAAGCCAACTTGAAGACATGTTTTCTTTAAAGAGGACATTAGAGGAAGAAGGAAAGTTGCAGAGTTTGGGGAGATAAACCTAGAGAGTTGCATGGCTGAAGAAAGTCAACGGTGGCAGAAAAGAGGGAATCAGAAGAATGGAGAGGAACAAGACAAGGTTACAAAGATATTAAACCACGAGGACAAGATTTATTTTAAATACAAAGTAAACACAATTACTTGCAGCAGCAGTATAGAGCTCCCACACAGAATGTTGGCAAGTATTTGTCACATCACATATTTGTAAATTGTTACTGCCACAGATGATATGTGCTCCAGTTAAATGAAATTTAACAAATAATATCATTAATAATGAAACAGTTAACTAAAAACTGACCTAGGGAACTCCAGATACTTTTACCCACAGAGACATGGAAGAAAATTCTTCAATTAGTTAATACATCTTCAATGTGTGCCAGACACTATTTGATACAACTTAAGGTGGTTCACAGGACCCATATGTCGAAGGACAAGTTAGCCCGTTTTTTTTCAATCTTTTTATTAGTTTGCAAATTAATACAGATTAATATATAAAATCAATGTTTGTACATGTAATACAAAGAGATCAGGAGAACAATCATGGCCTAGATAATCATAAAGAACAATAAAATATAAAAAATCTGTAGATCCAATGATCTCTTAGTAAATGAATATAATATAAAAGAAAGGAAAAGATTTGTTATATAAAGAAAAAAAGAAAAAAAATCCCCAAATCAATAAGAAAAATTATAAACAATATATCTAACCAAACTAATCTAAACAGAAAAATTTTTAAAAAACAAACAAAAAAAAGACTGAACTAAAATTTCTCAGTAAAAACAGAGCAATATTATGTCATCAACTCCGTTCCTCTAAGTTGGAAAGTTATTGAAAGGGGATCTATATCATGTGAAAATATTGAATAAATGGACTGCAAATATCTTCAAATTTAAGCAAAGGATCAACAGTACCACTCCTAATTTTTTCCGAGTTTAAACATGATATAGTTTGAGAGAACCATTGAAAAGTGGTATGGGGTAATGGATCCTTCCATTTAAGCAAAATGGATCGTTTGGCCATTAATGTAACAAAGGCAGTCATACGGTTAGTGGCAGCAGATAAATGGCCAGACTCTATCCTTGGTAATCCAAAAATTGCAGTGACAGGGTGAGGTTGTAAATCAATCTTCAATACATTTGAAATAATGTTAAAAATGTCTTTCCAATATTTTTCCAAAAGAGGACAGGACCAAAACATATGTGTCAGGGAAGCCACCTCCGAATTACATCTATCACATATAGGATTTATATGGTGATTAAAAATGGGCAGTTAATGTTTATGCACCTGGTGTAGATCACCCTGATTTTTTGGAACATCTATTTGCATCTTTTCCTAATTTAAATGAATACACTGTGATTATGGGTGGAGATTTCAACTGCTGTCTAAACCCTTCGATGGATAGATCTGTGTCAGATCCTGCACTTCCAAACAAATCTGCTGCCTATTAATTCCTTCATAGTTGAATTCGGAATTTTAGATGTTTGGAGATTTCTACACCCATATGATAAAGAATTTTCATTCTTTTCTCGTGTCTACCATAATTACTCGAGGATTGATTATTTTTTTTATTGATGCTAGACTAGCTCCACTTACTATGGACTGTAAATATGATGCAATTGCTATTTCTGATCATGCACCAATGAGATTATCAATTAAATTACCAGATGTATCCTTTGATGTCAGACAATGGTGATTTAACCCTTCTCTATTACAAGACTTAGATTTCCTCCAATTTATTAAAGAACAGATTTCGTTTTTCTTTTTAACTAATTTTACTGAAGAAATCTCCAGTGGGATAATATGGGATACTTTTAAAGCATATATCCGTGGTCAAATTATTTCATATTCCACTGGATTGAAAAAACTAACTAATAACGAAATACGTATATTGGCTGACAAGATTAAAGAAATCGATAAAAAATATTCTGATACTCCTAATCTGGAGCTTTTTAAGAAGAGAACAGAACTCCAATTACAACATAGTTTATTATTAACATCTTCAATTGAAAATCTACTACTTAAAAACAAAAGTCAATTTTATATACATGCTGACAAATTGCCAACCAATTGAAAGCTACTTTATCTAAATGTCAGATTAATAAAATTCATAAACCAGATGGTACCCACATGATAGATCAGGTTCAAATTAACAAATCCTTTCAAGAATTTTATTCTTCTTTATACCAATCAGAATCCCCTGAGGATCCTACATTAATGCACGAGTTTTTAAGAGATCTGAAGATTCCCCAATTATCTTTAAATGAACGTTCTACATTAGATGCTCCCATTTCAGAGGAAGAAATAAAGAAAGTAATATTTTCAATGAACTCAGGTAAAGCACCCGGCCCTGACGGATATACAGCTGAATTTTTTAAATCCTTTTCTGATATTCTTGTTCCCTGGTTAGCCAAAATTTTTAAAGATGCCCTATCAGTGGGTAAACTACCACAATCTTTCTATGAAGCAACTATTTCTTTAATTCTTAAAAAGGATAACGATCCCACTGAATGTGCATCTTATAGACATATTTCTTTATTAAATGTAGATTCAAAAATATTTTCCAAAATATTGGCCTTTAGATTGGAAAAGGTTCTTCCACAAATTATCTCTGAAGACCAGACAGGAATTATTCAGAATCGTTATTTACATTTTAATATTAGGAGATTAATGAATATTATATATAACCCTTCATCCCAAATTCCAGAATGTGTTGTTTCACTAGATGCTGAAAAGGCGTCTGACAGAGTCGAATGGGAATATCTATTCATTACACTTCAAAGATTTAATTTTAGCCCTAAATTTATATATGCGATTAAAATGATTTATTATACACCTATGGCTTCAATACTTACTAATAATCAAAGATCTCCTTTGTTTAGGCTTTTTCGAGGTACTAGACAAGGTTGCCCATTAAGCCCTTTATTATTTGATATTGCTTTAGAACCCTTGGCTATTACACTCTGGGATTCTTCAAATACATGTGGCATTACTAGCGGACAGAAGATTCATAAAATATCTCTTTACGCAGATGACCTGTTACTTTATACTTCTAATCCAGAGTAATCTATCCCCGCAGTACTATCACTACTAGATCAGTTTAGTGTTTTTTCTAGCTATAGATTAAATCTTAATAAGAGCGAACTTTTTCCATTGAATATGCAAACTCCAATTTATAGGCAATTAACTTTTAGATTGGTAACTATTTTATGTATTTAGGTGTTAAAATTACCAAGAAGCATAAGGACTTATTTAAAGCTAATCTATTGCCTTTAATTGACCATGTTAAGCAATTATTTACTAAATGGTCCCCACTGTCTTCATCATTGGTAGGCCGAATTAATGCGGTTAAGATGAATATTTTACCAAAATTTTTATATTTATTTCAAGCGATTCCAACTTTCGTCCCGAAATCTTTTTTTTGACATATTGATTCTAAAATTCTTTCATGTATTTGGCAGAATAAAAACCCAAGGTTAAGTAAGAAATATTTACAAAAACTAAAAAAGGATGGTGGTATGGCCCTGCCTAACTTTAGATTATATTATTGGGCAATTAATATCAGATATTTAATCTTTTGAATACAAGATTCAGATGTAATTCAATGACCCAAATGGGTACACCTTGAGCACCAATCAGTACTTGAATTTTCATTAGTTTCTATTTTAGGGTGCTTCACTCCCTTTTGCACTTACCAAATTAAGTAAACATATGATTAACCCAATTGTTAAACATACAATACAAATACAGTTTCAATTTCGTAAATTTTTTGGATTGAATAAATTTAACCTGTCAAGGCCCATTCAATCTAATCTTTTCTTTCATCCATCCAGAGTTCACAAGATCACAAGATAAGGGAGCAGAAGCAGGCCATTCGGCCCATCGAGTCTGCTCCAAAGAAATGGGGTGGGAAAAAAAGAGAGAGAAAAAAAAACTATTCTAATCCCATTTGCCAGCCTTATCCCCATATCCCTTGATTCAGGTTTTTCCATATGGAAAAAGGGAATAGTATGTTTTCGTGATTTATTCATTGATAACTGTTTTTCATCTTTTGAACAATTGTCTAACAAATACAATTTGCCTAGATCACACTTTTTTCGATATTTGCAGATCAGAAATTTTTTAAAAGTTACTATACCCTCTTTTCCGACACCTTACAAAACTGAAATTACGGAAAAAATTTTAGGCCTTAATCCTTATCAGAAGGGCTTGATAACAATAATCTATGATTTAATTATGAAAATATGTCCAGAATCACTGGACAAAATCAGGAATGAATGGGAAAGCCAACTCCAGACATCTTTGCCTACAGAGACTTGGAAGAAAATTCTTCATTTAGCTAATACATCTTCAATGTGTGCCAGACAATCTTTGATACAGCTTAAGGTAATTCACAGGACCCATATGTCAAAAGATAAGCTAGCTCATTTTTATCAACATATAAATCCTATATGTGACAGATGTAAATCGAATGTGGCTTCTTTGACACGTTTTGGTCCTGTCCTCTTGGAAAAATATTGGAAAGACTTTTTTTAACATTATTTCAACTATATTGAATATTGATTTACAACCTCACCCAATCACTGCAATTTTCGGGCTACCAATGACGGAATCTGGCCACTTATATGCTGCTGCTTGTCATATGGTTGCCTTTGTTACATTAGTGGCCAAGCGATCCATTTTGTTTAAATGGAAGGATCCAATACCTCCCACTACTTTTCAATGGTTTTCTCAAACTATATCATGTTTGAACTCAGAAAAAAATTAGGAGTTCGCTTAAATTTGAGGAAGTTTGGAGTCCATTCATTCAATATTTTCATATGATATAGATCCCTTTTCAATAGTCTTTGAACTTAGAGGAGTGGAGTTGACGACATAATAATGCTCTTCGTTCATCGAGAAATATCAGTCCAGTTTTTTTTTCTTTTGATTTTTTTTTAAGTTTGTTTCCTTTTATTACTTATAATTTTTTTCCATTTGGGTTTTTTTTTATACAATAAATATTTTTCTTTCTCTTTTTGATTTTCTTTGTAATATATTCGTTTACTAAGAAACCGTGGGGCCTAGAATATATTTTTTATTCTTTATGACTATATATGCCATGATTGTCCTCCCAATCTCTTTGTATTACGTGTATAATTACCGATGTTATATGTATTAATCTGTATTAATTTGAAAATTAATAAAAAGATTGAAAAAGAAAAACTGACCTAGCATTATGCTTTATTATCATTTTAGAAGAGTTTTACTTAACTGTATGGAAATGTGGCTTGCATGACAAAGAGTGAAACACAAAATCATCTAAAATTCAGAAGCAAGTCAATCTGTGATCTTACATTTAACTCAAATTATTCTTAGTAGCTCAACACCATCCAGCATCTATAACACCAACCTTCCCTCCATCACTGACACAGTGTGGTTGCATGGTTTGCCACATACAAGAGACACTGCAGCAATTTACAAAGGCTTCTTTGACAAAATCTTCCAAATCTATAACCTCTACCATCCAGAAGAGTAAGCACAGCAGTTACCCTCCAAAGGTGTGACTTAATTGGAAATATATTACCCTTCCTTCATCTCTAGATTAAACACCTGAACTTCCTACAATACAACTGCGCATGTATCCTCATCTAGGAGATACTAGTCCAAGAAAGTGGCTCACTAGCATCTCTTCATTAGAAAGACAATATATTCCAGCCTTTCTTGTAACATGTATACTGATGTAAATTAACACAGGTCACTTTTACAAAATTGCTGACTTCCTCAGGTAATCTAATGTTAAAACTATCATCAATTTTTTTGTCAAGTCAAGATTCAACTAATGTATTGCTTTTTCAATAGATCTTCCTATCTTCCTCTCTTAGTAAACTTCAGCTCATCCAAAACCACATAATCAAACATAATCCCGCAACATACTGTGTCACCAGCCTATCACCCCTGCTCATACTTGTGTAGACTCGGTCATGTCTAAATGTCTCACTTTAAAATAATCTTATCCTTGTGGTGTAATATGTTCATAGCCTTGTCCTGCCAATCTCCATTCTTTGGATTCCCTCTTTACTACCAGTGTTGACATTATCTTCAACTGTGCAACTCTCCAGGTTTATCTTCCCAGACTCTGCAACTTTCCAGCTTCCTCTAAAGCCTTCCTTTAAAAAAAACATGTTTTCAAGCTGGCTTTTCACACAGCTCTTAATGTTCATTTAACTGGTTGTGTAGCCCCCTTGTCCGTTATGGTTGTGTGAGATGTATTGGAAGACGTTCTTTGTCAACACCACAATATAAATCCAAGTTACTAAATTGAAGTTATTTTGTTGAATACATATTTTGAAGACAAGTTCTGAAAAATAGAGTTTTATTTAGTTTATTTCACTCCACCTAATGAACCACTGGTATGATTGAAATGGGAAGGGAAAGGGGAAACAGTGAAGCCACATTTGGTGAAGCTAGAGCAACTTGGACAGGTTTTAATTAAATTAAACGACTATTTATAAAGAAATTTGATGGGAAGCCCCATTAGCTTCATATGTAACATTTCTACTGAACATGTGGCTGGTTATCAAGATCTAATGGAAGTTTTACCTCACTGTTCTATGGGTTGTAGGGTATAGGATGAGGGGATATTGACTTAAGATGAAATACAAAAGGTTTTGAATAGAACAGGCAATTCTGGGGTAAGTGATGTGCAGACAACATCAATATTGAAGAAGTTTATTTTCTTACAATTTATTCATTTTTCAGGATCTGGATATCACTGGCAAAGTTTTTATTTCAGATTTTCAAAGTCTGTAGTTATTTTTGTTTTTCCAACTCATTGATCATTTTTTTTTTAGTACAATGAAGAATGTTCTTTTGTGTCCTATTTTTTAATTTTAGGTTTTGAAGTTTTATCAACTGCCTATAAATAAATGGAAAGTTGAAGCTTGAGAACACTGCTGCAGGGGATTTAAAGGTTTTCAGATGATTAAAAATATTAGAAATTATACATGATGCTATATTAAGTTTATCTGTAACTATCAAATAGCAGACCAAAATAATATTCATCTATGAATAGACCCTGATATATTTCAGCCAGCTTATGAAATTTCATACCAGTTATTTTTAATGGACAGTGGAAACATTTTTGCATTTTTTGTCTCCATCTTTACTGCTTGTTGCATGTTCTCATTTGGACCAAATTCAGTTTTTGCTTCTTAAAACAAATGCAAACTGCATCAATTCTAACTGTAGCTCTCCTACTGTCTGGTCTGATTAGTGTGGCAAGAACAGCACATTACTGTAGTGACGTGTAATGACAGGTGTCTCCTTCAACTAAAACACTTGCAGACATTCCCAATATAACATGGTTTTTTTCCTTTACATGAGCTGTATCATGTCAAAGCATTCCCTTTAAATGAATCATCTCCCGATATAGAGTCATAGAGTCGTACAGGACAGAAACTGGCCCTTTAGCCCACCATGTCCACGCTGACCTTTTGCGGATCTACACTAATCCTGTTTGCCCACACCAGGACTGTACCCTTGCCTATTCAAGTACCTATCTAAAGCTTTCTTAAATGTAGTAATTGTTTCTGATTCTATCACCTCCTCTGGCAGCGAGTTTCACTCTCTGAGTAAAATAAAACAACCCTCAGATCCCTTTTAGAACTCCTTCCTCTCACCTTAAACCTATGCCTTCTTGATTTCAAGACGCTTCCCATGAAAAAGATTCTGACCGTCTACCCCATCTATGCCCATCATAATCTTATATACTTCTATCAGGTCACCCCTCAGCTTCCTTCACTCCATGGAAAACAAGCCTAGCCTATTCAATCTCTCCCCATAACTACAGCTGACCAATGCAGGCAACGTTCTGGTGATTCTCCTCTGCACTCTCTCCAATGCAATCATGTCCTTCCTAGACAGTTGCAACATAACCTCCCAGCTCTTATATTGTATGCCCCAACCTATAAAGGCAAGCATGCCATTAGCTTCCTTCTTCACCCTACTGACTTCTGCTGACTTTCCAATTCTGCAATCACTTAAATTGTATTTCTGCATTAATGGCAAATTAAAAACTCACTTTCACAAATACTGGAACATCAATAAATTATTGTGTTCCATCATGGAATCAGAACATTAACATTTTTCTTTTACTAAGATCAAAAATCAGTGGACAGAAATCACTGATATTTCAGAATATTAATTTTCAATGGGTGCAAGAGACCTGAACTTTATATTTGGTGGAACAGTTCATGCGTCAGTCCAAATCAACAGTGTTTCATGAAAGCACATATAGATTCTTAGCAAGCAATGCAAGTTAAATTCTCCTAAAGTGTTAGACTGAAGTATTCAAAAGCGAAGTCAAATAAAGTAATTCTATTTCAAACTAGCTGGAAAGTTCAGCTACACACTGCATTAAAGAAAGTCTTTATTCTTTGCTTGACTTCCAGTTAGAAAGCTTATGTATGTTTCAAATTCCAGTAAAGATTCTTCAGCATTTTAAAGGCTTCTTGTTTCTATGAGATTAGGTCATTATATATAATGTAGTTCATAAAATTGTGTGCTATTACTGAGGTATTACAAAACTTGAGAGAACACAGATAACCACAGAAAAGGTATATATTATATTTAAATATGTTCTGTAAAAAATGAAGATATAAAGAAATATAATTTCTGAACTTTATATTTGGTGGAACAGTTCATGTGTCAGTCCAAATCAACAGTGTTTCATGAAAGCATGTAATCCATACAAGAAACTAAATTGCAAAACAACTTATCCACAGTTGCGACTTTTTTTCATCTGTAAAGTTTTTAATAGCTCATTTCTGTGATAATCTTATGAAATACTCATAGCAAACAGATATCCAGTTTAGTAATTTAATTCCTGATCAACAATGGTGCTACCAAATCAAAATCCAGGACAGTGACAGTGTATATTCTCTGCCGCATAGAGTTCGAGGTAAAAGACCAGAGACTTCTTACCTGTCACATCGTGGCCCTGTATAACCAGGAAGACATTGATCACATATTATCTCGCCCCTGGTATCCAAGTGACAGGTCGGACTAAAGCTGTGTTGTTCATGGTGAGTAGATGTAGACACACACATAAAAAGATAAACCAAAGAAAATTGGATCAGCTGCATCGCCGAATGTCCTTTACTGAAATCATACTGTGCAACTGACTAAAACTATTTTTTCTTTCCGGCACCAAAGATAGAGCAGGGATCTCATTCCAGCAACACTCTGGAATGACTATTTCAGCCAACACCAAGTACACAAGAATGGCAGCAACTGAATGGTATTTCAGCCTGAAATTCCCTGTAGCCAGTAACTCTGCTCCATATAAAAAAGGAATGTACAGCTGCTTTCCTTTGCCACTAAGGTTGGAAAAGTATTGTATCCAACTGTAATCGTTAAGTTGTAGCTAACTCAAATATCAAGATGTAGTATTTGCTCATGTTCCCAAAAGACATTTGCCATGCATGCAAAAACTTTGTCAAATCGGTATTATTTAAGAATGATACCAAAGTAATTTCTGTGTTCTGCATTTATAATGCCATTTGTTTTTGCTCTTGTACATTGACAGGGAGTCTTCTGAAAATATCAACAGGACTGTGGGACGAATGGTTTATCTTCAGGAAGCTTACAGAACAGGTAGTAAAAATTGAATTAGAGAAACACTTGAAGAATATGGGAAGAGTTCAAAAGAGAAAGGCTCATGCAGGAAAAAAAAGCAAAATATTGAAGTATAATAGATAGATTTTGCATAATTAAATTAGGACTAATCAAAGTTGACTAAAAAATGAAGAAAAATAGTTTGTGGTACAGGGTGAGAAAATAGCAGGAACATTAAACAAGCCCCATCTCCTTTTTAAGGAGAAATAGGCATACTGTAAAGGCTATTCAAAGAGAATTGTTTCTAAAGAAGTTACTTAAACCTGAGACAGAAAAATCAGATACCTTATGTTTTATATTCTGTGAGAAGCCTAAAAGCCATGTCCTGTTTTGTAGTTCATCTTTCTATTTCTTTATGAATAAATTTTACTTTTGAAATTTTAAAAAAGCCAGAAATAAAATGGGCAGCTTCGAATTAGAATGCTTGAAAATTCTAAGGAAAATTATGCCAGAGAACTGAGAAATGGTTTCTCAGGAAAAATTACTCCTATATAATTTGTTGGTAAATGGCATTTACACAGATTGTCCCCTGTTTGCATACCATAGCTTTGGTGGAAGAATAATGGACTATATATTAAAGGACTTAAGTGGAAGAGATTTTGAGGAATACCAGTTAAACAGGCTTACTCTTGATGTATTCTGAAAATCAGATCTTGGCCAGCTCATTAAAATAATTTGATGGACTAACAGGGAAGTAGGATAAAGGAATTGCATCTATGTGGATTTCATGAATCTCCTAAAATTAGTATTTACAAAGGAATCACTGGGAAATATGACTGCATTGTTAGAAAAATGGTTGGAAGGAAGAAAGGTGGTGGGAAGGAGAGTAACTTCTCCCACTGGAAAGGCATGATAAGATTCAGGATTCAAGATTTACTTTATTGTCATTTCTCTGAGTATTTCAATACACAAAAAAACAAAATACTGTTACTGCTCATCTCAGTGCAACAAAAAGAACAGTGATAAATATCTAAAATAGTCTATAAAAACATCTCTAAAACAAAACTAAAAAATATCAACACATATTCATATCTGTTAAAGTGTGTTTATGTATTA
Source organism: Pristis pectinata (assembly GCF_009764475.1). Taxonomy (NCBI): domain Eukaryota; kingdom Metazoa; phylum Chordata; class Chondrichthyes; order Rhinopristiformes; family Pristidae; genus Pristis; species Pristis pectinata. The sequence continues at coordinate 50,457,432 of NC_067414.1, read as the reverse complement.
ATAAGTGCTTATTCAGTTCGAGATGAAGTTCAACGTATCAGGTAACTAACTATCAAACTGTTCCTGTATTGATGTGAGTATTTACGTGTGTGTGGAGGGAGAGCTTGTCAGTGGAAGTGGAAGGGGACACAGTCCATTTATGATCCTGACTGCTTGTGGGAAAAAGCTGTTCAGCATCCTACTAGATCTAGAGCAGATGCTCCTATACCTCTTCCCCAACGGCAGGAGGGAAAACAGGTCGTGAGAAGGGTGATGAAAGTCCTTAATGATGGCCGTAGCTCTGCGAACGCAGCATTGCTGATAGATCTCCATCGAAAAGGGGAGAGGGGCACCAATGATCCTGCTAGCTGTCTTCACCATCCTATTGAGCTGCTGTTGTTCGTAGGCCTTGCAGCTACCAAACCAGGAGGTGAGGCAGTAGGTCAGGATGCTTTCAATGGTGCCCCTATAAAAAGCGATGAGGCCTGCCTTTCTGAGTCTCCGGAGGGGGTCAAGCCGCTGCTGGGCTTTTTTAACGATGGCTGCAGTGTTAATAGTGGAGGTCAGATCATCCGCTAGGTGAGCCCACAGGAACTTAATGTTGCTGACCCTCTCCACAGCAGCCCCATCAATAGTCAGTGGTGTATGATCGTGCTTGCCAGCCCTCCTGAAATCAATCACCACCTCTTTTGTTTTGTCCACATTGAGGGCAAGATTGTGGAATCTGCACCATGCTGTTAGCTGCTCCACCTCCATCCTATATGCAGACTCATCATTGTCACTAACGAGACCCACCACTGTTGTGTCATCAGTGAACTTAATGATGTAGTTGGTGCTGGATCTAGCAATGCAGTCGTGTGTGAGCAGGCTAAACAGTAAAGGGCTCAGGACGCAGCCTTGAGGTGAGCCTGTGCTCACTGAGGTGGTTCCTGATGTATGACTGCCAACTCTAACTATCTGCAGCTGCTGTGTCACGAAATTGAGGAGCCAATTGCAAATGCCAGTATCCGCCTCTAACAGCCTCAGCTTTTCCACCAGCTGTTGTGGAATGAACGTGTTAAATGCTGAGCTGAAGTCGATAAAGAGGATCCTGGCGTAAGTATTCTTCCCCTCCAGATGTGACAACGTGAGGTGGAGCAAAGTGGAGATTGCATCCTCTGTGGATCGATTGACTCTATATGCAAACTGTAGGGGATCTAAGTTTGCAGGAAATCAGGTGTTAGCATGCTGCATGACCAATTGTTCAAAGCATTTCATTATTATTGGTGTAAGGGCCACAGGGCAGAAGTCATTCAGGCAGGCTGGGTTTGACTTTTTAGGGACAGGAATAATGATGGCACTTTTGAGGCAAGTGGGCACTACTGCCTGGCTGAGCGAGATATTAAAGATGTCTGCAAAGACATCCTTCAGCTGCTCTGCACAATCCTTTAAAACATGTCCAGGAATGTTGACCGGCCCCGCAGCTTTACGTGGATTGACGCCGGCGAAGGCCTTTTTCACTCCAGCTGTAGACAGCTGAAGTACCTGGTCTCTTGATGATGGTGGGAGCATCTGTGCCTGAACAGTGTTGTTTGCCTCAAAACGTGCATAAAAGACATTAAGTTTATCTGGTAAAGAGGGATCATTGTGACATATCCACGGGGGGTGGGAGGGTTGTAGTCGCTGATTGTTTGAAATCCCTGCCACAAACAACGTGTGTCTTTGTTGTTCGTGAAGTGGCTGTTAAGTTTCTGTCCACACAGCCTCTTTGCCTCCCTGATCCCCCAGGACAAGTTTTTCCTTGCCAATCTGTATGCAGCAATGTCCCCCGATTCAAATGCAGCATTACGGACTCTCAGCAGTGAACAGACTTCCCCAGTCAACCAAGGTTTCTGATTGGCACGCATCTTGATGGTTTTGACCACAGTCACATCATCTATGCATTTGTTGATGTAGCCAATGACGGTCTCTGTGTATTCCTGCAAGTCAATGACATTGTCGTATGTTGCTGCCTCTTTAAAGATATCCCGCTGTGTATTTTCAAAACAGTCTTGCAATGCTGAAATTGCTTCCTGTGGCCATATTTTGACTTCTCTGACCGCTGGCTTGTCTTGTTTCACCCTAGGTCTATATGCAGGTGTGAGCATAACAGCTAGGTGGTTAGAGTTACCAATATGGGGAAGGGGGGGCTACTCTATATGAGTTTTTGATGTTTGAATACACCAGGTCTAATGTGTTATTGCCCCTAGTTGCAAAGTTCACATGCTGATAAAATTTTGGCAAAACAGACTTAAGGCTTGCCTGGTTGAAATCTCCAGCTGCTATAAAGAAAGCATCAGGGTGAGCCATCTGCTGCACGCTGATATTGTTGTAGAGCTCATTCATAGCCTCCTTCACATTAGCACTCGGTGGTACATAAACTGCCACTATAATAATCACCGTCAACTCCCACGGCAAGTAGAAGGGTCGGCATTTCACAGTCAAGAGCTCTACATGTGGTGAGCAGAGTGTAGAAACCACCTCGGCATCTTGGCACCACAATTTATTAATATAAACAGCCAGGCCGCCTCCCCTGAGCTTACCAGATAGCGAAGCTACTCTGTCTGCTCTATAGAGTATTAACCCCTCCAGTTGAATCACGGCATCCATAATGTTCTGATTAAGCCAAGTCTCTGTAAAAACAAAGACACAACAATCCCTCACGCTGCCTTTGGAAGCTCTCCAAAGTCTAATATAGTCCATTTTGCTGTCTAGTGAACAAACATTTGCCAGCATGATTGTAGGAACTGCCGGCTTGTGTGGATTAGCGATTAGCCTAGTGTGCACTCCTCCGCGCTTGCCCCGTTTCCGTATCCTGTCACACCGCTTACGATGTTTCCTCACCGGTGCTACTCCAGGCACGACCGCGGACTCCTTTGGGCCTACTCGGCGTAGCAGTCCAAGCTCGAAGGTGCCAAGTCCAAGATGCCAAAAGGCATCTACAAGGGTTTGTAATAAATACAGTTGTCAGAGAAGTTCCTCTATGGTGTTGTTTATGGTGAAATAATGTATACACTTATTTATCTATTTACCAGCAAAGCATGAAATTGTATTACAGCTGGATCTACTGTAATAGAAACCATCCACACTTCATCTCCATTTATTTCGCACATAGGTAGTAAACTGGAAATTTATGAAATTCTTTTATAATAATTGAGGTGTCAGCTATCAGGACCACTGACTTACAGTTCAACTGCAACTTTATTAAAATAAATTCTTGCAATTTTGCTGGTGGTTTAGGATCCAGTTCCATGAGAATGTTCATGATTCCATGAACATTGTGTATGCTCTGAAGTATTCTGGGAATATAAGCTCCTTCAAGCTGTTGTCAAATAACCCTTTTCTATGTCAAAGATATTAGATAGATGTTAGATCCTGGAGCCATGAATCTTGACTTTTTGCTTTTTTTTTTAAATATTGAATAAAAATTTAATTTTCTTTTTTTTTGATTAAGAAAGGTCATGTACTTAATGAACAAGTGATTCACTGTCTATGTGGTTGTCATCTTGATTTTATGAATAAAATTAAGTTGAGGGTTGGAAACAATGATTCATGCTGCAGCATTAAATCAGCATCTGAATCCTAAAAACCTTGAAAAAGTGATTTTGGATAAACAAACAATATTTAAATACATACAGTACGAAGTCCTCAGTTTGCATCTTCAATGATTTCAGAACAATCAAATTACGTGGTGTTTTCAGAGATTTTCTTAACAGACAGATTTAATTATGCTGCCACTTGATGTTGTTTCCCGTGTATGTTTACCTGAATCTTTGCACGAGAAAGATATTCTCTGTATCAGACTGCTGAACCATGATGGTTTTCAGATGATATAAATGTTGTAGCAACCACAACATGTGTGGTAAAAAGTGAGGAAAATAACAAAAGGTTTCAAGATCAGACAGAAAGTTTGCTTCAAGAAGATGTGCAAGTATAAACTCAATAACCACAGGTCAGTCAGTTTAACCTTGATGATGAGGGCAAGTTCCAGAAACAATAATCAGGGAGAGAATGAGCAAGTGTGAGTTGGCATGGATTGGGTAAAGGCAAATTATGTCTAATAACTTGGTAGAGAGTTTTAATAGCGATTACTATTAGAATTTGCATTGTGGGAAGGGGTGGGGAGAGGGATGGCAGGGAGTGGAACCAGCTGGATTGCTCTAATATAGAGCTAGTGCTGACATCCTAGGCCAAATGGCCTTCTTCTACACCATAACCGTATTTAATTCCGTGAGTCTGATGGAATAGGCAGACATATGGCAGATGAAATCTAACCCAGAGAAGTGTAATGAGGGGTAGGAAAGACCAAGGAAATGTGCAACTTTATATAAACAATACAATTCCATGGAGGGGTAGGAAGAGAAAGATCTGATTCTGCACGTCCATAAATCTTTGAAGGTGAAAACTCAGGTGGAGGAAGTGATTAAAACTGACACAGGAAACAGTTATTTATAAAGAAAGGCATAGAATACAAGGTAAGGAGGTTACATTGAACCTCCATAAAACTTTGGTTCAGTCACAACTTCGGTGTTGTGCCAATTCAGGTCACTTTGCTATCAGAAGGACATGAGAGCCTGAGAACGAGTTCAGGAAAGGTTTAGTACAATGGGTTTGGGGGAGACTGTCTTCAGTTACTTGGATGGACTGACGAGGCTGGGATTGTTCTCCGTAGAGCAAGAAGGCCGAGAGGTAATTTGATAAAAAGTGTTCAAATGATCAAGGATCTAGACAAAAAATATAAAGAAATTGTATTGATTTGTAGATTAAGAACCAGAGGATGGAGATTTAAAGTATTTGGTAAAAGAATCAAAAGGAGACATGCTTTGGTATCCCACTGGCTAAAAAGGTGGTAAAAACAGATTCAACAGTTACTATTAAAAGAGAACTGGATAGTGGAGGAAGAAAAAAAATGCATGGCATCAGAGAAAGAGCTGCGGAATGAGAATGACTGGACTGCAGTTGTAGAGGTCTGTTGTGAGCATGATGGGCTGAGTGGTCTTCTTCCATGCCATAAAGATTTTATTTTTCCATTTGAAAATGCTGAGCTTAATACTGTTTATTTCACATTTAGTCACTGCATTAGATCCACTACTCATGTCACATGGTAGAACTTGGGCTACATTACAGGAAATTATTGTTTTGTGCTACAGATAAGAATTGAAATTATATCATACTTACTTATTTGTAGAAATTAGTAATGGGCAACTGCAAGTCTGACAGTCGTTAGGTGTTCCTCGTGTAGGATCTCCATAAAACCCAGGCCGACATTTATCACAAAACTGACCAACTGTGTCATGTTGACAGTTCTAAAACAAATAAAATTTATTTTCAGAACCTTCTTGATCAAAGACAATTTATTCCTTTGCTTCACTAAATAAATTTGAATTATACGTCTCTTTACTGAATTCATGTAAGAGTTGCCAGTAAACCAAAATGTTACACGTTATTCCACAGTGTCCTTTGCTACTATATTAGATTCTTTTCTTATGTACAAATACATTCTGACACCCCAATTTCATTTAGTTACCTATAAACAATTCCAATTCCCCTCTCCAATCATCTTGTGCAGACATATGAATGAAATAGTTATAATCTAACACAAAAGTCTGTAGATTATTGTAAATAATACAATAGTACAAAAAACTTTGCTACTTCATTGAAGGCATTGGGCCATTTGAAATAACCACAGTAATTTCTCTGTATAGAATTTCGAAATGAGCTTCAAATAGTTGCAATGATTGCCTGAAGCAATTGATACATTTTTAAATATTGTTCTGAGAAGACTATTCTCTCGCCATTTCCCTTCTTCTCATTGAATAATACAGGACTCTGTTCTCGATCTTTACAGTTCTACTCTGCATCAGCTACATGAAATTGACAGACTCAATAACCTCCTTTGGGGAAAATAACCAGGTCATCACTGAAATTGCAGCAATGCTGAGATTTGGAAAGCAACAATGCAAGGCAACTAATTCTCATACCATCACCTTGAAGGAGTGCTATGCTTTAATGCATAATTTAGAACATCACATAGCTACAAAAAACTGATTTTTTAAAAAACAAAAGGTTTCAATTGTAAAGTATGTACAGTATTTTGTAGGTAGAATCTATTATCTTGCAAATAATAAAAGATATTGTTATAAGTATTACAACCTCAAACTTCCAGTAAAATTACGTTCATCACATCTGCTCAAGATCTTCAAAACGTGATTTCTGAAGCAATATCCTACCTAGAGGTTCTGGTGCGTCCAAATGGATCCACTTGTCTGGCATTGCAGAAGAGCATTAAAAACCATTTTGATCATGCACTGTATCATCCACTCATCCCCATCCCCCCACTCGCCCCTTCCACCTCCATTCTAACACGCTACAAATCTCAGCTGCATCCAATCATATTCAAAAATGTACTCCTGGGTGTGAAGAGAGATAGCATCCGACTGTGGTCTACAGTCTTGTTAGAGACGGTATCTGGGCTGATCCTGTAATTGTTTAGGAACTTTGGGATGATCAGCGATCTCATGGGGATGATGGACAAGAAGATTCTGAAAAGGCAGATCCCATGGGTGGGTGGGAGGATAGTTGAGAAAGTGGTGGGTAGTAGGGTCTGGACCGATCAGGGGTGATGACTGGGGGTTGGCTGATTGACCAAGGATTAGCAGTGGCGGAAAGGATTATGGGGGGGGTGGGGGGTTCAGGGCTGTGATCAAGTGTGATGGGAATGTTAAAATCAAGAGGGGGGGCCTTGGTGTGGGAGTGAATTATGCCTCAATTTTTTGGTGCAGAGATTGGAGTTGTGGGAGGAGGGATCAGAAGAAAATAAGGTAAAGGGATTTGCAGGGATCCTAATCCATCCCTTCATTATGAAATCAACATGCCAAGCAGCCAACAATTATGATTCCCAGAATAACTCAAAACATGCTTCCATGCAAAGCTCCAAAAGAAGCAAATGCACGCAATTAACGTCATCCGATGCATGTTGATGCAGAAATCGTTAGTTAAATTTCCAGATAAGCAAAACAATCAAGAAATGGTCATTTTTGTTTTCACTTTTTTTTTCCAATTGCACAACCCTGACAAAAGAATAATATGCACTGAACTGAATTTCCAGACACCCATGTTTTAATGCGGCATTAATATAAATTGTTTACTATCTTGTATTATTAACCACAAGTTCATCATACATATTTAACTCAATGAATAAAGTATGAACAGAGGTTAATAATAAATATTTCAGTTTTAAAATAGCATTTCGTGGAATGTCCTTCTTTCATTAGAGTTAACCTGTGGCATTAAAATATACCATTATTTCAAGAAGAAAACAAACAAAAAAATCATTAAAATGAAGAAAGCATTGCAGTATAAAGCTAATTTTGTCATTCTAATATAGTAAAGCAATCCATCTACCATTATTGAAGTAATAAAAAGATGAAAGTTGTGTAAGCTTCATGCCTTGCCAAACTAGATAAAAACAAAACTGTGGTGGCCATGTAATGTGGTGTACTGTAATGTGTGATAAAAACAAAACTGTGATGGCCATGTAATGTGGTGTACTGTAATGTGTGATAAAAACAAAACTGTGGTGGCGATTACAGAGACTTGGATGGCTCAGGGACTGGAATGGTTACTTCAAGTGCTGGGTTTTAGATGGTTCAGAAAGGACAGGGAGGGAGGCAAAAGAGGTGGGGGAGTGGCACTGTTGATCAGAGATAGTGTCACGGCTGCAGAAAAGGTGGACGTCATGGAGGGACTGTCTACGGAGTCTCTGTGGGTGGAGGTTAGGAACAGGAAAGGGTCAATAACATTACTGGGTGTTTTTTTTATAGGCCACCCAATAGTAACAGGGATATTGAGGAGCAGATAGGGAAGCAGATCCGAGAAAGGTGCGATAATAACAGAGTTGTTGTGATGGGAGATTTTAAGTTCCCAAACATTGATTGGCATGTCCAGACAGTGAGGGGTTCGGATGGGGTGGAGTTTGTTAAGCGTGTTCAGGAAGGATTCTTGACACAATATGTGGATAGGCCTACAAGAGGAGAGGCTGTGCTTGATTTGGTATTGGGAAATGAACTCAGTCAGGTGTCAGACCTCTCAGTGGGTGAGCATATTGGAGATAGTGATCATAATTCTATCTCCTTTATGATAGCACTGGAGAGAGATAGGAACAGACGGACTAGAAAGGCATTTACTTGGAGTAAAGGGAATTAAGAAGCTCTCAGGCAGGAAATTGGAAGCTTAAATTGGGAGCAGATGTTCTCAGGGAAAAGTACAGAAGAAATGTGGCAAATATTCAGGGGATATTTGTGTGGAGTTCTACATAGGTATGTTCCAATGAGACAGGGGAGTCATGAGAGGATACAGGAACCATGATGTACAAAGGCTATAATAAATCTAGTCAAAAGGAAAAGAAAAGCTTACAAAAGGTACAGAGAGCTAGGTAATGTTGGAGATCTGGAAGAGTATAAGGCTAACAGGAAGGAGCTTAAGAAGGAAACTAGGAGAGCCAGGAGGGGACATGAGAAGGCCTTGGCGGGCAGGATTAAGGAAAAGGTACAGAGAGCTAGGTAATGTTGGAGATCTGGAAGAGTATAAGGCTAACAGGAAGGAGCTTAAGAAGGAAACTAGGAGAGCCAGGAGGGGACATGAGAAGGCCTTGGCGGGCAGGATTAAGGAAAACCCCAAGACATTCTCCAAGTATGCGAAGAGCAAGAGGATAAGATGAGAAAGAATAGGGCCTATCAAGTGCAGCAGTGGGAAAGTGTGTATGGATCCGGAAGAAATAGCGGAGGTATTTAATGAATACTTTACATCAGTATTCACTATGGAAAAAGATCTGGGGGATTGTAGTGGGGACTTGCAGCAGGCTGAAAAGCTTGAGCATGTAGATATTAGGCGCTGGAACTTTTGGAAAGCATCAAGTTGGATAAGTCGCTGGGGCTGGATGGGATGTACCCCAGGCTGCTGTAGGAGGCGAGGGAGGAGATTGCGGAGCCTCTGACGATGATCTTTGCATCATCAATGGAGACAGGAGAGGTTCCGGAGGATTGGAGGGTTGCGGATGTTGTTCCCTTATTCAAGAAAGGGAGTAGGGATAGCCCAGGAAATTATAGACCGGTCAGTCTTACCTCAGTGGTTGGTAAGCTGATGGAGAAGATCCTGAGAGGCAGGATTTATGAAGATTTGGAGAGGTGTAATATGATTAGGAATAGTCAACATGGCTTTGTTAAGGGCAGGTCCTGCCTTAGGAGCCTGATAGAAGTTTTTGAGGATGTGACTAAACACATCGATGAAGGGAGAGCAGTAGATGCAGTGTATATGGATTCCAGCAAGGCATTTGATAAGGTACCCCATCCAACACTTATTGAGAAAGTAAGGAGGCATAGGATCCAAGGAGACATTGCAATGTGGATCCAGAATTGGCTGGCTCACAGAAGGCAAAGAGTGGTTGTTGAAGGGTCGTATTCTGCATGGAGGTCGGTGACCAGTGGTGTACCTCAAGAATCTTTTCTGGGACCCTTACTCCTTGTGATTTTTATAAATGACCTGGATGAGGAAGTGGAGGGATGGATTAGTAAGTTTGCGGATGACACAAAGGTTGGATGTGTTGTGGATAGTATAGAGGGCTGTCAGAGGTTACAGCAGGACATAGATAGGATGCAAAGTTGGGCTAAGAAGTGGCAGATGCAGTTCAACCCAGATAAGTGTGAAGTGGTTCATTTGGTAGGTCAAATATGATGGCAGAATATAGTATTAATGGTAGGACTCTTGGCAGTGCGGAGGATCAGAGGGATCTTGGGGTCTGAGTCTATAGGACACTCAAAGCGGCTGCGCAGGCTGACTCTGTGGTTAAGAAGGCACATGGTGTATTGTCCTCCATCAATAGTGGAATTGAATTTAGGAGCCGGGAGATATTGTTGAAGCTATATAGGACCCTGGTCAGACCCCACTTGGAGTACTGTGCTCAGTTCTGGTCACCTCACTACAGGAAGGATGTGGAAGCCATACAAAGGGTGCAGAGGAGATTTACAAGGATGCTGCCTGCAATGCGGAGCATGCCTTATGAAAGCAGGTTGAGGGAACTCGGCCTTTTCTCGGTGCGAAGGAGGATGAGGGGGGACCTGACAGAGGTATACAAGATGATGAGAGGCATTGATCGGGTGGATAGTCAGAGGCTTTTCCCCAGGGCTGAAATGGTGGCTACAAAAGGACAAAGGTTTAAGGTGCTGGGGAGTAGGTATAGAGGAGATATCATAGGTAAGTTTTTTACTCAGAGAGTGGTGAGTGTGTGGAATGGGCTGCCGGCAACGGTGGTGGAGGCGGATACATGGATAGGTACATGGAGATGAGAAAAATAGAGGGCTATGGGAAAGCCTAGTAATTTCTAGGGTAGGGACATGTTCGGCACAGCTTTGTGGGCCGAAGGCCCCGAATTGCGTTGTAGGTTTTTCTATGTTCTATGTTCTACTCTAAGTTAATAAGAATTGTCAAGTTGACATATGGTATGTAGATCACAAAGGGGTTTGGAACAAAAGAAAAAAAGTTTTCAACTCATTGTTATGGATCTCATGTCTATACACTATGTATTAAGAACAATCCTACCGCCAGCTTTGGGTAAAATAGCCCACTAATTTCATGAACGAATAATAAAATCTTGCACCATTTGACTCAATGTAAAAATATACAGTGGCATGCAAAAATTTGGGCACCCCTGGTCAAAATTTCTGTTACTGTGAATAGCTAAGCAAGTAAAAGATGACCTGATTTCCAAAAGGCATAAAGTTAAAGATGATACATTTCTTTAATATTTTAAGCAAGATTACTTTTTTTATTTCCATCTTTTACAGTTTCAAATTAACAAAAAAGGAAAAGGGACCGATGCAAAAGTTTGGGCACCCTGCATGGTCAGTACTTTGGCAAGTATCACAGGTTGTAAACGCTTTCTGTAGCCAGCTAAGAGTCTTTCAATTCTTGTTTTGGGGGATTTTCGCCCATTCTTCCTTGCAAAAGGCTTCTAGTTCTGTGAGATTCTTGGGCTGTCTTGCATGCACTGCTCTTTTGAGGTCTAACCACAGATTTTCGATGACGTTTAGGTCGGGGGACTGTGAGGGCCATGGCAAAACCTTCAGCTTGTGCCTCTTGAGGTAGTCCAATGTTGATTTTGAGGTGTGTTTAGGACTGTTATCCTGTTGTAGAAGCCATCCTCTTTTCATCTTCAGCTTTTTTTTACAGACGGTGTGATGTTTGCTTCCAGAATTTGCTGGTATTTAATTGAATTCATTCTTCCCTCTACCAGTGAAATGTTCCCCGTGCCACTGGCTGCAACACAAGCCCAAAGCATGATCGATCCACCCCAGTGCTTAACAGTTGGAGAGGTGTTCTTTTCATGAAATTCTGCACCATTTTTTCTCCAAGCTTTCCTGCATCCTCACCACAAAATTCAGCGTCAGAAGTTTGCAAAGGAACATCTAAACAAGCCTGATGCATTTTGGAAACAAGTCCTGTGGACTGATGAAGTTAAAATAGAACTTTTTGGCCGCAATGAGCAAAGGTATGTTTGGAGAAAAAAAGGTGCAGAATTTCATGAAAAGAACACCTCTCCAACTGTTAAGCACGGGGGTGAATCGATCATGCTTTGGGCTTGTGTTGCAGCCAGTGGCACGGGCAACATTTCACTGGTAGAGGGAAGAATGAATTCAATTAAATACCAGCAAATTCTGGAAGCAAACATCACACCGTCTGTAATAACAAAAGCTGAAGATGAAAAGAGGATGGCTTCTACAACAGGATAACAATCCTAAACACACCTCAAAATCCACGATGGACGACCTCAAGAGGCATAAGCTGAAGGTTTTGCCATGGCCCTCACAGTCCCCCAACCTAAACATCATCGAAAATCTGTGGATAGACCTGAAAAGGGCAGTGCATGCAAGACGGCCCAAGAATCTCACAGAACTAGAAGCCTTTTGCAAAGAAGAATGGGCGAAAATCCCACTATAGAAAGCATTTACAAGCTGTGATACTTGCCAAAGGGGGTGTTACTAAGTACTGACCATGCAGGGTGCCCAAACTTCTGCTTCAGGCCTTCTTCCTTTTTTGTTATTTTGAAACTGTAAAAGATGGAAATAAAAAAGTAATCTTGCTTAAAATATTAAAGAAATGTGTCATCTTTAACTTTGACTTTTGGAAATCAGGTCATCTTTTACCCGCTTAGCTATTCACAGTAACAGAAATTTTGACCAGGGGTGCCCAAACTTTTGCATGCCACTGTATGTATAATTGCTAATTAGATAATAAAAAAAGACACTTAATAACATTAGCCACAAAACTAAGCTGTATAGCAACAAACACTTGGATACCAAACTGATTACAATGTACCATCTAATCCATTTGCACATTTGAAGCATGATTTGTCCTGGCCAACGCTGTAGTCTGGTTTTATACAGTGACCTCATGATGTCAATCATGTGCAATATTAACTGCAACCCTGTCAAAATAAACATTACCTCTTAACCTTGCAGTTGACCACATATTCAAGAATCAACACTCTCCACAAATCCCTGCCCAGCTACCAGTGCTATTTGAAGGAATCATAACTACCTGCAGGCAAGTGAAAATCAAAAAAAAACTAAAGGATGCTGGAAATCTAAATTATATACAGAAAATACTAGAAATGCTCAGCAAGTCAGGCCCCATCTGTGGAAAAGAAAGTTAATGTTTTGGATCGAAGTCCTTCTCTTCCCACAACTGTGGCCTGACCACCTGAGTATTTCCAGCACTTTCTGTTTTTATTTCAGAACTACTTGCAGAGCTGTTGCTGACTTATTCCTATTGTTTGTTACTTTAACTAATGCAGATTTGATGCTCTGTGAATTTCTTTGAAATTGCTGAGGTCTACAAGCAGTGGTGTACCAGGCACCAAAGAAGTTTTACAAACTTCAAACCTTCTATAATAAACAATTTTGCCTAGGTATATGAGTGTTAATAGGCATTCATCTGAGAGATCTGCATGACAAAAGAAATCAGATAGTAGGCAGAACAAGCTGCTGGAAAAAGGAAGTGAAAGCAGGAAAGAACTCTCAGCAGAAGACAAAATTCACCTAAATTTTCATGGAGGGACTCTCTTGCCTGAACATCATCAAGGAACAATGCACAAGGTAATCACATTTCATTAAGAATGCCCTCACTAAAATATGTTATCTGCTCGAGTCACTATTCCAACTTCAGGGTGGAAAGTGCTTTACTACTGTCTTTCATGTCTGTTAATTTTTATGAGCATGCTCCTTCTAGCCTGGAGCAGGATTTAATTATCAGGGTTTCCTGCCCACCTTTGCATTAGGTAGGCCCCAATGACTCTCCATAACAAGAAAGCAAAGGAACATCTTATTTGCTTTCCAGATAAGCAGCAGGCAAGGTGAGTATGTAGTTTTGCAAGGATTGCATTGATTGAACACACATTGCTTTGGGGGCACCATACGCTAAATGAGAGATGTGGACAAGTGACAACAGGGAAGTATTCCACTCCCTCAATGCCCAGCTGGTCTCTAATATATTAAGTGCAAAATGCAGCCTTGGAAACAATGATGGTGCCTTTATTCTGCAGCAGACTATTGTACCACCTTTACTGGAACAACCATAACAAACCAGAAGGGACAAGGACTATCTGCTGACCACTGGTCTCAATTGTTATGTGCAACATGTGCATATATGGCAATATGCATGTAATAAATGCCATTCTGTCACATAACAGGTATTAGGATATACCACTAGTATGCTTAAAAGGTGACACTTCTTCCTAAACTGCTCCAAGTTAGCTGGACTACTGTGGTGAAGCCTTGAGAACATGCAGCAGAGTGGATCTCTTGAGGGTCTGCTTCTGCTCTGTGCTGCACAAACTCACCATGGTGACCGAAGCCAGCAGCTGTTCAGTGGGCACTGGAATACAGGAGAAAGAAAGCAAGCAAGATAGCAACCTACACAGCACCCTTTTGGTCCAGATTGCTGAGGATCAGCTTCTCCAGCTGCATAACCAATAAATACAACAGCAAGTCCTGATATAACTTCGCTCTGGTCAGAGTTATTTACCAGTGGCAGCAGCCAAACTGCTCCAAGATTACTAGGATACAATGGAGGAGGCTGAAGATGGCCTTGCAGCTCTGGCCTCTGGCCGACTTGGTTTAGTTTATGATTTTTCAGCGGAAGAGGCAACTGCCCGTGGTGGCAATTGATAAGCAACAGAAGGCCATTGTCAGGGTGCCAGTGATAAGGTTAAGAACACTATTATCTTAAGCAAGACAAATTCGTATTCCATGGTGTTGCTCCCATTCTGTTCTTGCCCCCTTTCTGTCCACTCCACCATTCTGGATTAGCACCACAACAATCTCATTGCTCTGTCAGAATGCAGACTGCCATAATGCCCAGCAAAAGACTCACACATTGGAAAGCTTGACCTTCAAGCTTTGTTCAAAGAACCTGGTGCAACGTTGGTCCTGGATCACAGGATTCCTCCTTGCTCCATGACACTGCACATAGACGATCAGGCAATGAACGAGCAATTAATTCTGAAAAGCCATTAACCTCTCCTTTAGACAGTGCTGCTAAGGCCTGATCATCTAATTTCTATGCAGTGCAACTTATTTACAACTCTGTGATCCAGTGAGTTGGCATCTATGCAATCCTTCACCTGATTCCCTGGCTGCAGACCATTCAGTCCTGATGAAGGGTCTTGACCCGAAACTTCGACTGTTTATTTCCCTCCATAGGTGCTACCTGACCTGCTGAGTTCCTCCAGCATTTTGTGTGTGTTGCTGCAGACCGTTCATGTTTGCTGACTCATCACTTGCCTCTGAGGTGACTTCTAAATTGAAGAAAGTGTCGGTTTTTAAACTAGTGGCTGGGAGTGTTAAAATGAATAACAATGTAGTTGAATTTAACTATCCTTTCATTCAGCCATCACTATCTATCCAGACTGTAGCCCTTGTCCATCTAAAAGAGTACCATGGAGACACAGGAGACTGCACATGCTTTAATCTGGAGCAACAACAATCTGCTAGATGAACTCAGCGCATCGAGCAGCATCTGTGGGAGGAAAGGAATTGTCAATGTTTTGGGTCAAAACCCTGCATCAGGACCCGAAACATGGACAATTCCTTTCCTCCCACAAATGCTGCTTGACCTGCTGAATTCCTCCAGTAGACTGTTTGTAGCTAAAAGGGTAGCATCTTGATGAGAGAGTGAGATGAACTGGTGGGTTGAATAAGATTTGCATGCTCAAACAACTTGCAGCTTGTAAATCAGAACAGATTGCAGGATGAGGAAGGATAACAAGGTTGAGGGATGAAAGAAGAAGAGCTAGGATATCAATCATTTCCATTCTTTTATGATTTCTACTCCATGGCTACTCATGGGCTCGGTAATGGTTGTTCCAATGACAGACCGTGCAGTGTCCTCAGTGGGTTTAAGGTCATGCAGTCCTGCCTGTCCTTCAGTTAACTACTCTTTCCTTTGATTGTACTGCATCTTCTTTGACAGAGAAAAGAATGTGAGTGAGCGGCATGCAACACATTTGGGTATGGGAGCACAGTGATTAAGTTACCAGTCTGGTAACCCAGAGGTCTGGACTAACAATCCAGAGATACAAATTCAAAATGCACAATGGGATCCATGGATTTAAATTCAGTAAATAATCTGGAACTTAAAAACAAATAAAAATAAAACACAACTAGTGACCATGAAATTCACAGGTTGTCATAAAACCCCAACTCACTCACTACAGCCCTTCCCAGCTGGAAATCTGCCATCCATCTCCCGCCTGACCTGTAGGTGACACTAGACACACAGCAATGTGGTTGACACTTAGCTGCCCTCTGAAATGGTCCAGGAAGCCTTATAGTTGCCTCATAACTGCCATGTTAACATTTTTTTAAAAAGAGGATAAAAATCAGACAGACCACTTACCAGTGATCTAAGCCCTGATTTTGGATATAACAAAGACTATTTGTTTAAATTTGGAGAGCTGTCCCACAGAAAGGTCAAGGCATAATGTCTCATACTTGGATATGAAGAAACATTGTTTCTGGACACCATGCCAGACTCCTCCGCCACAATCCCCATCTCAAAAATGTCAGAACTAAATTCTCAGGAATTTAACTGTACTATATTACATTTATTTCTAATTCTTTGGTGTCTCAGTATCATTGGAGTAAACCTATGCTACAGCACATCTATGATCAAAGTATTTGTTTCATGTCTCTGCCACTTCCTTATTCCTGAGTAAAATTTCACCTGGCAAGGTACGTAGAAGATCACAGTATCTTTCCCTTTTTACCGATCCACAGAAACCTTTTGCAGTCTGTTTTTATGTTTCTTACCAGTTCACTCTCATATTCTACTTTCCCTTTCCTTTCCTTTTCCCTCTTCATGTTATTTTCAAAACTGGATATGTGTCTTTCTATTCTCCCATCGATATCGTTAAGAGTTATGGAGTCATCACTGATCCTTGCAAGACACCACTGAACACATCTTACCAGTGAGTTCCTGCTCATTATCCTACCCTGGGTTTCCTGCCTCACAGTCCATTTCCTAAACAGGTTAATAATTTACCATCATTTGCATGTTCTTAAACTTTACCTATCAGTCTCTCATGAATGCCTTCCGGAAGACCACATAATGAATATTCATACACAGAAAATTCCTTATCCACTTCCTTTGCCACCCTCTTAAAAGAAAAATCACCATAAGATTTGTCAGGTATGACGTACCTGACCTACAAGGCAGCAAGATATGATTTATGTTTGCATGCTGACTCCCTGTAATCAAATGAAACATTTCAAGGTGCTCGGTCACCCTATTGTCATCTCAATCTGTAAGTGTATTAAGGAGAGGAAAAGGTAACCAAGGCTGATACTTCTTTTGCAATCCCTGATTAAAACTTTACATTTCTGGGCACTGGGTGAAAACAGAATTGAGTTGCCTGGTAGCACTTCTCAATCATTAAAAGTGGTATATGCCAACTGTGTTGCATGATGTATCAATATAAAGCAGAAAAGGAAAATGAGAGTGGAATAAGTTGCAAGATAAATTTAAAAAATGATGTCAAAATCTCACATATTTATATGGAATTGACTTATCACTTTACACATTTAGAAAAGCTCTCAGAAATGTCCGAGTCCTTATTCTTTGAGGGACTGCAGTTAAGTACCACAAATATTATGTACATGCCAAAAATAACAACTTGATTAGCAGCTGGCTCCAGCAGCTGTCAAGAGTTCTTGGGAGCCACCTTAAAAGGTTTTTATGGGGTTAATAGAATTGAAAGTTCAGGAACTGAGACAAAAATCTCTTTACAATGCATATCCAAAATATTCAGGCTTCAGAACTGTAACCCAGTGTAAAGGCAAAAAAAATTAAGCTCTTTTTTAAAACAAATTAACTTTATCCACTCTATGATGCAAGTACCTTTTGGAACACATTCTGGCTCACTTGAGAGAAGAAATGGAGAAATGGGCAAGGAAATTAAGCATAAAATTTCTGACACACACCACTTTCCACTGATCAGAAGATAAGAGTACTTTGAATTGGATATCCTGATACCTACAACCAATTCTACAATTTACTGTGCCAAAGAATCTTTGATGGAGTCTGAGTATTACAAACTTTCCCCATGTACTTAATGACACCACCCTGCTGCTGACTATCCATGCACACATCGTGTAACTTAAGATATACCTAATTTATTGCTGAGCCTTTCAGAAGTAATTCATTGATAAAGTATGGCCCTTAAAATTAGCAAATAGAATCAACATAATTCAACTTTTTTGATTGTGTTTTAAGTTCTTTTGTTTTCACCCTCAAACATCTGTAACAATGATTGTTGCTTCTTGATTGTTTTATATTATTAATAATAATGTTTAGATTAAGTTGCAGATAAAGCAACATACCATACTTGTGAAAGGAAAGGATGAATAAACAAATATCGCAGGAATGCAATAACTGTAACAACTTTATGTCTAAGCCTACAGTTTCTTTGATAAAATAAATAGATGTGTGCCCCAGCTCACAAAATATGTGCTTTTAAATTAAATTTTGGATATAATCTTGTACTGAATTAGTAATGCTGCATTTCTGATGAAGGGTCCTTGACCTGAAACATTAACTGGTTTCTCTTTCCACAGATGTGGCTTGATTGGCTGTGTTCTGTTTTTGTTTCAGATTCTTGCAGTTTTATTTGTTTTCTAGCAATACTGCATACTTATTGTGCAGTGTTGCAGCACTCCAGTTTTGAAAATGATTGAATATTATTGAATATATTATCTATTGAATTATGGAAAACTATCATAATTATTCTCTTGAATTTCATGCATCACATCTAAATATATTTTCTGTGTACAAACACTCAGTTCTGATGAATGACCTACTCAAGTTATTTTTCACTAGCATAATAGATTCTGTATAATTTTCCTCCATTGAGTGTGATACTTAGAAGATACTCAGTGAGAAGCTGCGGAATGTATTGTACTGTTGATTGATGCTTCATAATGGTTCATTTGTGATTTATTTATTTTCCTTTACCTAAAATTTTACTTATATTATTTTAAAGTTCCCAAATCATTATATATTGATGTCAAAATAACCATGTAATCTCTTTGCAATACATCAAGTTTTTCCATAACTAGATTCATTCTGATTTTCCAAAACAGCTTTATTCTAATCATCTACTCACCCTCCCAACTAACCATGCATTTTACTTGTGATTTAACTAACTTAAATGTCTGGCTCCAAGACTCCTCTAGTCATTCAGCATTTTATCAAGTTTAATCAGTCAATATCATAAGACTGAACATTCAATCTTTTCATTTTCATTTTTAATATTATTCCATGTCTTGTCAGTATAGAAAAAACTTCTGTATCAATGACTTAAACTACAGTGTCAAATCTAGATCTGAAAATGGAGGTGGAGTTTCAGCATCAGCCTGGGTATGATAAGTACCTTGCAGTTTTTCCATACATACCAAACATTCCCCAGTAATGTCATCACAGTAGCTAGAATGGCCGTGGCAAATACATGGTACGCAGATTCCTCCATACAGGGTGCCATTTACTCGTCTGTATCCAGGCGCACAGGACTATAAAAAGGAAAATCTCTTTTTAATTGACTCATGCAAAAAGCACTTATTTTAGTAGCTTTCATGACATGTGAAATGTTATGCATTTAACAATGATAAAATAATTCTGTGATCAAATGAACTGTAGTTTCTGCCTTTCAGCTTTTAATATATCAATATACAATAACAGAATCAGACAAGTATCAGATTTTTGTACTGGTGCAGATGAGAAATGCCTCTGAGAAGATGAACACCTTTCTAATATTTTTATCAAGCTTAGAATCATCAGTAAGTAAAACTGTGAAAAAAAAATTGATGTCATACTGATGTAACCTAAATCCGATAAGTAGAATGATTTTTCTGGCACCGCTAAAGGTGACATACAAAAGTAATGTATTATGTTTTTACAAATATTATGAATAAAATCTATTTTGATTTAAAAAGGTTAAAACATGGCAATGCTTCCTCTCTGATTTTGGCCTGGATTTTTGAGGTCTGTGGTAAATAAATGTCGTTAGTCTTTCCTTGCATTTGAGTGTTGCCAAAGACTTACCAAATTTTTGCACTGGAGCATTTGGTAATTAGAAATCAAAATCTCTGTGCCCTCTGCAGTGGATCTGTATTCCTTGTGAACAGAACAAGTAACTGTGCCTTGTCAATCAAAAAGATTGACAAATCTTTACAAAGGCACAAAGGACTGAAATTTGTCCAAGGACGCATGTGGAAAACACATGATATGACAGTTTATTTTTATTTATTCGTCTTTCGGGACCTGGGCATGACTGGCAAGACCAACATTTATTGCCCATCCCTAATTGTCCCTGATCTGAATGGCTTGTTAAGCTTTTTCAGGGGGCATTTAGATGTCAACCACATTGATGGATCTGGAGGAACATACAGGTCAGACCAGGTAAAAAGACAGATTTCTTACTTTATGGACATGAGGAAACCAGGCGGATTTTTACTCCAATCCGTTAGTTTTTTTGTGTCATCATTGCTAAAGGCTTCTTCAAAATTCCAGATTATTACTTGAATTTAAGTTCCACAGTTGCCATGGTGGGATCTGAACTCCAGTCTCTTGATTGTTCGTCCAGGCCTCTAAACTATCTCAACATTATACCCTTCTAGGGCAAATACTCCAATTTAGAAATTAATTCCATTTAATTTAATGGGACTGAATTTCACAAGCAAACTAAAATATGCATATATTTAAGCTCATGTCATCAAGGATGAATTTGTACACTACAGAATCTAATGTATGAAGTTCAAATCAGAATATTTCATTTATTGTAGAAAGATATACAGTAAACAAATTGGAGAGAGAAAACAGATGGGATTAAGTGCAAAATAAAACAAAGGCAGAAAGAAGGGAGACAAACAAATATATTCTGTTAGAATCTTCGATAATAATTAGAATCTGACAAAATTTCCCCACGATAGAAGTTAAATATATCAATATCAGAGAGATTGTTTGGCAGATAATTAAATTTATCGAGTCATTAAAAATTAACTGAGTAGACAATGGGCAAAAACAAACACTTTATAAAGAACAACTGTCACCAAGATACTACAAGCACATTCTCAATAGCCCAGTTTCTGGGGGAGTGAGCGAACATGGATAGCAATTCCTGATGTCTGTATTTAACTGAATATATGGAGCCACTGGAATTTGTTTTCCCACTTACTCATTAATAATCCTGAGCACCGATATTCTCAATAGCTGTGCTTCAAAATTCAGGCAAAATTTTTGACTGAATCCAGCCTCAAAACAGTGCTTCCTGTTAAATTTGAACCGATTGGAACTTGTGTTTAGCAAGTAATGGGCAGCATTCTAAATCACTGCATTAACTCATCCAGTTTTAAAAATTAATGAAAAAGTTAACATTTATTTGAAAATACAGGTCAACAAAACCTACCTACAATGACCCCTTTCAGAAAGATCTCAAAGTGATTCTTACATGTCAAATATCCTTAAAACTTTACAAGATTCAAACTACCAGTGCCTGGTTAGCAGTTTTACAAGATGAGCTCATGGAGATAACTCATATACATGAAAGAAAAATGTAAACTTTAATTACTTAATAAATTTGGTTAAGTTTTACAGTTCTCTCCAACAATACTGCTAAGACAGTGTCTGATAATTGCAAATAGCTAATTCTTGTATTTTTTTTACTCAGTAAGTTTCAATTTGAATAATAAATTCTACGTAGTAACATAGTTAATTGCTTGTTGGGTAATAAGATGATTCTACAGTCAACGATTCTTACAGAAAAGCAGTCCCTACTGACAGGACAGGATGTGGCAAAAAAGTTGAAGCAAAAAAGGTGACAGTTTCAACACAAAAGCTGAATGATTTAAGTCTGCGTATGAAGGTGGAGACATCGTAAAATTTTAATTGTTTGTTTTTTCATCCAGTGATTAACTGTGTCGGCTCAATGTCAAGTCATTTGTTCGAACCTTAATGCCTGACATTGGATAAATGAAAAACACATACAGGTCATTAATCATTATGGACTTGCAATGATCTTCTTTGTCAGACCTAATACATTTACTGAAATGCAAATTTTAACCAAGAGAGGAATGCAAATAAACTAGCACATAAAACCATAGCATTCATCAGGTTATCTGGACTGCATCTCCTGAGTACATCCTTCCTGGACTTACTGAGGAGGTACAGCTCAGATAAACCTGTTCAGTTAAAATTAAAAAACCAAACGCAATAACTCCTGATATTGGGTGGGGGAGAGGAGGAGGGGTGGAGAAATATTTCCCTTTGCGTGTGTTCCACCACCTCGAGGTAAAGCCCACAATATCTTAGTCCTCTTGTGATGTTGTACTTCAGCAATAACATCTCCATGTTCTTCCACAGTTTCTCATCTCTTGACTTTTTCCAATATATTCCAATTTGTCCTTCCTGGATCTTAAAGTAAATGTCATCACACTTGTTTGTTCTGATCTCCATCTGCCATGGCTTAGTCTACTTATTTAATCTGTGTTTAGCATTCTTACCAGTTTCGGCAGAAAGAGACAAAATTCAGGATATTTTATTATATCCACTATATCTCAGTGCATCCCTAAGTACATACTGGTAGACGTTTCAGCATTATCATCTAATACCTTGTTTGAGGCTGGCTCATGACATAATCATCCTTAAACCATTCCAAAAATATGTTTCTCTTCTGTTCCTCTAGGTTCCTAAAAAAAGAACTGGCTGATATTCCGTACAGCCTTTCATCATCTACTCTTACTATACAATTGCAGTTGTGGATAAATCTGCTCAGTGAAAAGATTAACAAGGCACAAAAGGTGCAGCAAAGAACCCTTGCGTTAAGGAGAAGACCTCCAGCTTCTCCAGCCTAACCTTTTCCCCTTTTAGGTATTTCCTCAGGATTGAGGATAACTTGCTTCCACTCTAGTTTTGCAGATTCTGTGGTGGCTAATGATGCCAGTGTAGAAGCAGCAGACTCTCCCACAGATGGAGCACAAGGTGACTGATGGGACAGACAGGTGAGGATTTTGTGAGATGGTCCATTCCTTCTGCCACTTATGCTGGGCTTCTGATCTGGAATCTCATATAGGCTACACCATGAAGGGCAGGCGATTTGCTTCCCTGAAGGACGTTAATGAACCAGATGGACTTTATGGGAATCTGAGAGTCTCATGGACATCATTACTTATTAAATTCCCCAGCTGCTGTGGTAGGATATGTGCATATGTCTGGATTGTTGGTCCCAGCCTCTGAATGACTAATCCAATATCCTGGTGAATGACATTTCTTGGCTTACTGACAGTCAAGTTGGGAAACTTCATCCACTGCATGCAGAACTGTTAACATTTCTTTGCAAAACTGAGCCAACTTACATCAGTTTAGCAGGAGTATAAAAATTGTCTTTGCAATCTTTACAGTAATAAATCTTTAAAGATCTGAATTTCTTAAGCGAGCTCATGGTTCAGAGCTCATTTGTAGATTATCTAGTATATTTAATGGGAACGGTGCAAAGATCAGAAACATCTACAAGAATCTCTTCCATTCAATTCAATCCTTCAAATATATTAATTTCTGAATTCCTGATAGCCATCACAAGCATATGACATTTTATGACCTGAGACCACAACAGTGACATTTGCCCTTGTACATCTGCATCTCACTTAGATTTGATGATCTAAGAATTTCTAAGAATTACAGATCTCAGAATTTCTAAAATGATATTTTTCTATTATATTAATAATAAAAGATGAAGGCTTGAAGGAGAAATCAGCAACGAGCATTATCCAGATTCTAGAATTGATACTTACTTCACAAGATGTGCCACGATACTCTGGGGGACACCAACAAATCTCAACACTTGAAGCTGTATATGGGCCTAATGAATTTGGATTAGCTGTCTGGAGTACAACAGAGCTCAACCTGTTCAGACAAGAAAAAAGTACAAAAAGATATCTACTTCATAAAACTTAATTACATTTAAATTCATTTGAATAATCATAGAATTGAAGCTTACAATTACATTTTTGTTCAGTGAAATTCATAGTAAGTGAACTATCATGAAATAGTTCCCAACAACTTTTGTCCATCAGAACACTACTGCTGGAAACATGCATCATTGCCTTTAGTGTAAATAATCCAAATGTCACGATCATAGAAAGTAATAAGAGGTCATTCAGCCAATCCTGCCCACAGCACCTCTGTGAAAAGAACACCTTTGCTGAATTCAAAATCACAGCTTTTTATACACAGCCTGTAAATTCCTGCCCTGTTCCTTGTCAATGTTGCCACAAAATTCTGACAATATACCAAGATCTTTTAAAAGAATACAGTGTGATCAGTTGTTTTACTGGCCCAATTATCAATTTGGAAATCTTCATACTTACCAGTATTTGTAGGTTGTGATCATCAAAATAAATTTAATTCCCAGATAACAAGACCAGTCAATCACACTGTATCATGGCCAAAGCATATGGCTCGAAGTGAAAAATCCAATTTGTTTGGCCAATAAGAGTAGTTATATAGCACCTTTCACATCGTCAGGCCATTGAAAAGCAAACACAATGTTAATATGAGTAAAGTGAAAGAACAACTGTGGTTGAAATTATATAAAGTTATGTGTAAAATATTGCGTAAAGGTAGTGGTATCACCATAACATTATTAGGGATAAGGCAGAATAAGCTTTTGTTAGTGGGGCCAAGAGGGGTAGAAGTATTCTAACAGTGGTAGTGTTGACCTCCAGTGCTTCAACTCTTCAATGACTGCATAGGAACCCAACTACCACTTTCAAATTGGCCCAACTTCCTGGCAGTATACGAGGTTGGGTAGTTAACATCTCTCGAACTCTTACTGGTGCTTGTGGGTTCCTTGTTGCTTGGGAATTAATGTTTCCAGCCTCTGATACTGCTTCGAATTAAGATACAATTCATTAGAGCTTATTTCAAACAGTTGTACCTGAGATTGTGAAAACATTAGAAACAAAATTCAAAATTCTAGATATATAGATTAAAGGTTTTCGGAATCTACTTTTGACATATCTTTCAGTATTATACTATGAGTAGACTAAAGCAACAGGCTCATATCTTTATTTCCTATGAAGTCGTCAAGGAAGAAGATTTTCTAAAAGTTAAAAATTTGCATGCAAGTTGGTCGTAGCAGTTGGGATATTGACGGGTTTTACCCATGACTAAATGCTTAGCTTGGCCTCTGGGAAAGAAAATTTGGAATCAAACTCCAACTCCAGAGATATGATTGTCACTCCAATGCAATACTGAGTGAGCCATACAAGAACAGAGGCATTTCTTTTAGAAAAGGCATTATTATCAAGGACAAATCTTTTGAAATAATATAACTTTGCAAAATTAGGAAATTAAAGGAGCATACTTTATAATATTCCTTTAGCATAAGGAAATTATTTGATGACTCTTTTGCAAGGTGAGAATGCAAATTAGCTTTCTTTGGGGTGGTAACTGCTGAACAACAGCATTGTGATTCTATTTATAAAAGAACAAGAAAGCAAATGGAAAACAAACAAGACCTCCTGACATTTCAGTTTTGATAAGCTCTATCTCCACAACCAGCTTGTCCAGAAACAATGGAAACAAGTTTTGTGGCTGCATCCTATGCAAGTCATTTTGCTTAATGTGTTAGGATGCATGTCTATGACTACAACCTGCCACAATGTGGATTCTGTCCATCCAAAGGCACAACGCACATGACAACTCCAAGAACTCACAAAACCCTTTGACACCATTGATCAAGGGGAACTGTGAAAGTTTTTTCTCTGATTTGGATGCCCTCAGAAATTTGTCACCATCTTGCATCTATTTCATGATGGCATGGAAGTCATTATCTTAACCAGTCTCAAGGCAGATTGATGCCAACACTTTCCCCAATCATTTTTATTGTAAGGCTACACCTCACCTCCAAGAAGCTACCTGCTGGAGTGGAGCTCATCTGCAGATTAAATGGGAAATTGCTTAACCTGATCCAAGGTCACCACAACTTCTGTCACTGAGCTGCAGCATGCAGATGATGACTTCAGAGGGCAAGCTCCAAGTCATCATTGTCTCATTCTCTGAAGATTACAAGAGCGTGGGCCTTACACTGAACATCTATCAAATAAAGGTCCTCTATCAACCTGTGCCAGTTTTACAATACTACCATATGACAATAAAGGTCTTCAGTAAGACTGTGGAAAGTGTGAACCACTCTCATTTCACAAGAGCCATACCTTAATCAAGGCAAAAATTGATGACGAAATTCACATAAGCCTTTGGCTGTCTGCAGAAAAGAGTGTTTGAAGATCAAGATCCCAAAGCTCAGCCAAAGTTCATGGTTTTCCAGGCAACAGAAACCCGTGCTCTCTTGTAAGCATCGGTGACATGAATTACCTATACCAAGCACCTCAAGGCACTGGAGGATCTCTCTGTAAAATCCTCCAAATCCTTTGGTAGGACTAGCAAATCAACCTCAGATACCTCTCCCAGGCCAACATACCCAATTATATTCAGTGGGCTCCAAAGGACAGGTCACGTCATTCACATACCCAGAACCAAACTCCTAAAATAGCTGCTCTATTCTGAGCTCTCTCACAGACAGAGATTACCAGGTGGGCAGAGGAAACATTCTCAAAGCCATAATAGCACCTGGAAATACCCCACCATTCAAAATGGAAGAGGAGTATTTGGAATGGGATTAAGAACCTTAAGTCTATTTGTTGCAGGCACACAAAAGACCAGTGTGAGCAATGAAAGAGGTGCACCACCTCCCATACTACTCAACCACATGCCCATCAAGCATGCCCAGTGTCATCTGTGGCAGAGTCTGTGGATCCCACATTGAACTCATCAGCCAACCTTGAACAAACAAGTGGAAGCAAGTCATCAAAAGGACTGCCCAAGAAGGGGGAGGAATGTGGAATTGCTAATCTTTTATTATAATGCACTTGGCTAACAGTTTGTCACAGGAGTACATTCTATTGTCCTTGCCTTTTCCACAAGATATTTATAGATTGAGCAAGAGTGCTAATAGTTGCCGGTGGTTAATTTTTCTATTTTCACTGCTGTTCTTATCCCCCAGGCCAGTGTGAAATTTACCATTAAAATTCTCAGTTACTTGTCCAAAGCACAGCAAATAATACTGAGATTTTGAACCCCCAAATGAACAATAATAGTATCTTCTCTAAATGCAAGGAAAATGTACCGTAATAAGAAAATATAGTTTCTACCTATAGATGGCAGTGCGATCACTGTTATAGGTGGCTCTGATTAAAAGACGGGTTATGTTTGCCAGAACAGTCATGAAGTCCTTTCTATTCACAGGTGACCTAGTTGCATGAATGACAAAGTTCTCAGGTCGTAGAACTATCATTTCAGTGTGCTTATTCAATGGATCCAGTTCAATTCTTTCAACATCACTGCTTAGGTAGATACCGTTACCCTAACAAAGAAAATAAAGGACAGAGTTAGATTGTTACTAGACCTGCAGAAAAATAATGTTCCTCTAAGCTAATTCTTTACATGAAATAAAATGCCAAAGACAAGACGAGCAATTGCAAGGTGAAGAGAAGTTGATCATTTGAAATAATGTACATCAGAGAAACAATTGCTCCAGGTGTTATAGACCCAGAGTAGTTTAGCAGAATGAAGCTGAGGGGCTGAGACATGAAGGTTCAAAACATGGCAATGTGAATTTGCAGTCTGAGAAATTTGGGGACCAGGACAGCAATGACAGGAGTGAAGGCTGAGTAGAACATTGTGAGGCCTAGGAGAGAGGCAACAAGGTTTAAGTGAGATGCAGCTTTTGGATGATTGGCAATGGGATACTAGATTGTGGAGCAGTGCCTGGTCTCCAATTACCTTTGACCTCCTTGCCATTGGACCATGTGATTGGATCAAGATCATATGGTAGCTGGTCCGCAATAGCCACTTCCCGTTATAAGAATTCATGCCAAGACACCTTCCACTCCTCAGAACTGGAGTGGAAGCAAGATAACCTCAACCATGAAGGACTGCCAAAGAAGAAGAGCATGAGAATAGAAATGACAAGATAATTAAAAGGGTTTCAACAATAGATGGATGAAGGCTGCAGAGGAGCTATAAATAGATGGGCTCTGTGATATGTTGTACATGGGATCAGAAGTTCAGCTCAAGGTTCAATATGGTGCTGAGAGAGCAGTTTTCTTCAATGTGAGACAGTGACACCAGAGGAGATTGAATTAGTGACAAGGATACAGTTCTGCAGGAGAGAATCAAGGTGAAATGGTTGCTGCAAGCATGTTGCAGTTTATAAGAGCATTAACTTAACATGGAACTAGCCTATCGTCACTCAATTCCTGCATTCAGCTCTTTAATTTATTTGCCTCCTCAATTTTCATATTAAATACATATTTCCCTGTATAAATTTCATCTGCCAATATTGGCCACTTGACTGGTCGACTTAAGTCATCCTGAAATGCACTGCTATCCTCCTCATAGTGCATGACATTTCCATGCAATTTTCCATCTGCAAACTTTGAAATTATCTCCTCTATTAATGTCCAGGTCATAAATACATATCAAAGTATGTGCAATAATCAGACACAGACCACTGGGAGACCCTATAATACTGTGGGCTTCCCTGCAGTTCAAAACACAAACAAACTTCATTATTTTTCCCTTCTGCTAGCCAATTTCATACCAATGCGACCACTTAATGCCATAGGCTTAATATTTTTTTGTGACTCTTTTATCATATTTCTTTTTGTAAGTGAAGTTACTTAATATCCAATACATTATATCATTAACAGTCTCCACTATTTAATCAAATAACCATTTTCTTGACCAGGACCATTTGGGAAGTCTCACTTTTACCCTTCTGAAGGCAGGTTTACCTCATCCCCTGGGCATAAGTCAGGTCTCTTTTAATCTGGGGAAGCAGCAAGTCCCAACATAGGCAGACCTTAGTGCCAATTATTCGAGGACATTCTCTAGGATTCTGGTTGAGCTACTTACTCAAGTTTGGCAATCAATTCTCCGTGTTATTGTTTTGATCATAACTCCATTCCACCTTACACTGATACCCAACCCTCCACGTTAGTTGGTGCCGATAGAAGATTTGTCCACATTTACACATCTAGACTCATCTTATTTCTGTATGTGGCCCATTATCATCCTCTTTCCCCTTTCACCATCATCCTGTTGAAATGTAATCTTCGCTGCTTTCTTCTCTATTCCATTCCTTCCTTTGTGTTCTATCATTCAAACCCCACTTTCTTTGCATCTTAATATTTATTTTTTACTCAGTTTGTTTTCACCTTTGATAAAGGATAATTTATTGATTTGAAATGTTAGCTCTGTTTCTCTCCTCATATATGCTGTCTGGCATGCTAAATATTTCCAGTCTTTTGTGATATTTCAGATTTCCAGCATCTGCAGTAATCTGCATTTGTATGTAAAGTCTATTGGCTTTCTTACTGTGCACTTCATTTTCAAATTCCTCTTTTGGTACAATATGATTAATAATAGCAGTTTAAAAGCAAAATAATGATACCTTACAGTTTAAGCAATGAAGGAAAACATTTCTTCACAGTACATTGATCAGGGCACTGATGGCCTTCTTTGAATAGTGCATGGCTTGGCCAACTAACTTCATCATCCCATCCAAACAACAGCACCTCCAATAATGATGCACTCTTTGTATTGCACTAAGGGATCAGCTTAGTTCAATGTTTAAGGTTAATGAACTTTCCAACTCTGAAATAGGAGTGATAAAATTCATGCTTTCTCCACATTAATAAAGAACAGAAAATATAGTTCAGTGTGAAAAATGATTATGGCTAGCACATAGTCTTCACACAAACAGAATTAACTTCAAATTAAAGCTTCCAAATGGCCAGAATGTGGTATTAACTGTGATTCCCTTATGCTTCTAAGTAATCTTTGTTTCATGCACGATAAAAGTCAATATATTTCATGGGGCACTTCAAATGCCAACCACCTGCTTCACACCAGATGCACATTTGCCTTTCTGGAAAAGACTTCAGGTAATCATTTAATAAGAGCACAGTATTGCTGTATAAAGCTGGAAGTGAGGTTGGGACTGGGGTGGATGTTGATGATACTGAGACAGTAAGGATTATATGATTATTATTATTGCAATACTCATGGGAAAACTCCATGACACTAGAACTACAAATTCCTAGTACAGCACTAAAGGAGTGCTGCAGTGCCAGAGATACCACATTTCAACTGAGACATTAAACTGATGCTCCATTTGCCCTTGAGTGCATGTAAAAGATCCTGCTGCATGATTTTGAAGTAGTTTAGTGTAATTCCTGACTGATAATTATCCCTCAGCCAATGCCTAATAAAGAGGGGTCAGCAGGTCATTATAGTTTCCAGAGGTTGGGAAACACCCAAGGTAAATGTAAACATTGTTTTTTTATATATGCTAGTCCCACATTTCCATCTGTCAATAGAACTAGCAGTTTTTATGGATCTGTAGCATGCCACTTAGGGAAGGCAAGTGTTTTTTTTAAATGACATTCTCAAAGATCAACCTTGCCCACTGCTGATCACTTTCACCACTTCTCTCCCAGCATTCCCCACTCACCCTATTCTTACCACCTGTAGATCCAGTGCTCTTCCTAATCTCTCTACTTCTATGCCAACTCCACTCAGATGCTTCGTTGATGATCTATTTTCTGCAATGAAGTTCTCATTTGGTTCCACTGGGCTTAAAAAGGAAGTTAAATATGGCCAAAACTTGAACATGGTTCATGCCTAGAAGTGGGGACTCTGCCATTGTAGGCTCAAACTGAAAATCATCCCCATATTTCTCAGACAGGTATGTTGAATAAGAATGAATAAGTATTTGATTATATTCATTGTTAAATCACGTAATGTTTTTAAAAGGTTTCAAAGGAATTGTGCTGTCCTCTAATCTGAGAAATTCAAAGTGGAATGATAATACCAACCTCTAAGAAGACTTGAGACCTCTGGTTTTGTGGCAGGTGTTCTGTGGTGTAGTCAGAGATGGTGAAAATCAATTTCCCTCCATATGCTGCCAGCTGCAGTCAGAGAAACACAATAATATATTTTCATAAACTTCCCTCTCAAACTGATTAAAATGCACACTTGAGATGTTTTCGTAGGGGGTTTCAAAATCCGAGCATAAAACCCACATTAACCTTTAAATTGCTGTCATTTTTCATATAAATGCCTGTCTACTGAAGCATTTTAATGTAAAATCATAACTTTGCTAAATCATGTAATATGATAACTCGTCATATTGTAATAAATGAGGCAGAGTAAAGGTCTTGAACTGAACTGTGCACATTAATGTGCCTTATGATTCCTATTTCAAACTATAACTTGTACACCACCGCAACTTAGTTTCCATTAACAAGATATCACTGGACCATTACAGTTTCTGAATTATCAACACTTTTTCTCCAAAATGGTAGGCAGTGTTCGTTTAGGCAATACTAAGAAATCTGAAGATTACTAACAGTCTCTTTGATGATGGTTGTTCAGTTTGAAGATTTGAGTGCGCGTGCCTAATCATTTTATGCTGTCAGACTGACAAAAGAAAATGATTTAATTTGGAAATGAATACAGAGCTAAAAGACACAAGGATAAATGAACAACCTTCAAAACTGAAATAAAGAATGCAACAAGCCCCAGCTCCACTCTCCCCCCACCTTCAAATGCACCAACTCTCTCTCTCTCTCTCTCACACACACACACACACACACACACACACACACACACACACACACACACACACACACACACACACACACACACACACACACACAGAGCCTGGAATGGTGGAGTCAATCAAGGGCTCTTAAGAGGGAATTGGATAGGAACTTGGGAAAATAATTTGCAGGGCCACAGGCAAAATGTCAGGAAATGGAAACGACTGTTTAAATCTGCAAAGACTCAGTCGCCAAATGACCCCCTCCTGTGCTGCAATGATTCTCAGATTCATTCACTTTGCATTCTTTCCAACACGCACACACACATGCACTACTGCACCATGTAATACCCTTTTTAAGCATAGAGGAATAAATGTATGGCAAAGACTTGAGGACCTCAGGAAAAGTATAAGTGGATAAAATTGAATGCTGTATTGAAAAGCCATTGCAACTTGCACGTACATCACTTTTCCAGTCTTGTGGCTACATAAGGTATAAGCTGAGAAGTCAAAGTTTGGAGCATGGGGAAACAATTATGATGAGTAATGGTTTACAGAGTGTCCAGAGTGAGGAGAACAGAAATTTTTGGGGGAACTGCCAGGATGAAGGAGAAAAGTTGATAGGATGAGAAACCATGCGAGGATGAGAATTTTAAACATGGCTTCTGGTAAACTAATGTAAGTGAACAGGGTTAAAAATGACAGAGGAGCATACAGTGCAGGTCAGAGTGTGACAACAGTGTTTGGATGAATGGTTTCTGAAGGATGGAGCATAAGAGATTATTCATAGACACATAATGTAAGAAAGAGAAGGGTACACTGTTCAGCCCATTGCACCTGCACCATTATGCAATAGCATCCAGGCCGATCTCTTGACACAGTACAACTTTCTTGCACTTGCTCCATCTCCCACAATTCCTTTCATATCCAAAACTCTATCAACCTGTCTTCTGCTTGGTGACAGAGCCCCCACAGCCCTCTTGGGTAAAGGATTCACTACACTCTGGGTGAAGAATTTTCTTCTCATCTGTCCCGAATGGCCAAACCCTTATTTTAAGACTGACTAAATGTCTTTACTGTTGTACTCAAATCCTCTTGCAATAAAGGACAACATACCATTTACCTTCCTAAATGCTTGCTGAACTCAATTGTTAGCTTCCAGTAATCCATGTACAAGGCTGCTCAAGTCCCTTTGAACACCAATATTTTTAATTCTCTATTTAAAAATACCCTACCTTCTTTCCTTTAACTAAAATGGTTGACTTCACTTTTCTTCCCCCAACGATTCATTCAGCCTGTCCATGACCTCTTCATTCATTCTGTATCTCTTTTGCAGTTCACTGCAAGCTGCCACTTAGCTTTGTATCTTTGGCAAATTTGGATATATAACATGTGAACCCCTCATCCAACTCATTGATGGAGATGGTGAAAAGCAGGGGCATCTGCACAGGACCCAGCAACACCCCACAATTACAACCTTCCAACCAGAAAACTGTCATATTCCTACTCTCTGGAGAGCTATGGAGAGGGTGGCAAAGAGACAAAGCACCATGGTCAAAGTCACAATAAATGTAATTTGTTACTTAAAATGGGGTGATTTGATTGCAGTGCTGCAGATATAAACCTGGTTAAGCAGATCTAATAATGGAGCCATTGCTCTAAAGAGCTATCTGAGCCATTGCTCTTTCTCCATAGCCTTGCAAATTATTTCCCTCAAGTACCTATTCAATTCCCATTTGAAAGGCTTGATTGACTGTTTCCACCTCCACTGCAGACAGTGTGAATTAGTGTGTGTGCTTGCAGCAGGGGATGGGAGTTGTCACATTTCTAATTTCAAGTTCAAGGGTTGTTAATTTATCCCTGTATCCTACAGTTCAGAACTCAGACCAAATTAAATCATTTTGTTCTGTCAATTCTTCATGATAAAATTATTAGGTACGTTCAGTGAAATCTTCCACTGAACAATTATTATTAAAGGGTGTTAGTAAAATTCCTGATTATTGCCTAAGAAAACATTCCTTGTTCTTTTGCAAATAAAAATGTTGATAATTTAGAACTGCAGTGGTCCAGTGATGTCTTGTGGTACAGATCTGGGAGATGATTACATATTCAAAATCCCTGGAGGTAAAAAAAACAGGTTAAATGAGCAAATTTATTCCAAGGACAGAACGATTAAGTATGTTTTTTATTTGAGGGTGGAATTATAACTGTAGTACAGAAGAGGAGGATAGGACCACCCACAGAGAGAAAACACTTTCCAACATCAACCAACACAGGAACATCAAAGAAAAGCTGGCGCAGTGCTGCAGATAGTGCTGCCTCACAATTCCAGCAACCACGGTTCAATCCCGATCTTCTGTGCTGTCTATATGGTGTTTGCACATTCTCCCTGCAACTGCCTGGGATTACTGTGTGTGCTCCAGTTCCTCCTATATCCCAAAAACGTACAAGTTGGTAGATTAATTGGTCACTGTAAACTGTAAAAGGTTAAGGAGGTTCGGCATGTCACCAAACACAAACAAGCTTCTACAGATGTACTGTTGAAAGTATCCTGACTGGTTGCATCATGGTCTGGTACAGCAATTTGAATGTGCAGGAATGTAAGAAGCTGCAGAGAGTAATGGACTCAGCCCAATACATCACGGGCATATCCATCCCCACCATCGGTAGTATCTACACAAGGTGCTGCCTCAAGAAGGCAACATCTATCATTAAAAGTCCCCTCTATCTGGGCTATGCTATCTACCATTGGGCAGGAGGTACAGAGGCCTCAAGTCTCACACCACCAGGTTCAAAAACAGCTACTTTCCTTCAACCATTCGGCTCTTGAAACAACCTTCACAACAATAATCATTACCTCAGTATAGCAACACTATAACCACTTTGCACTGCAATGGACTTTTTTTTTGTTCTAATTGTGTTCTTTCTATTAAAAACTGTGCATAATTTATGTTAAACTTATATTTTTCTTGTGAATGTTCTGTATCTGATGCTATGTGCCTGTGATCTTGCTGCAAGCAAGTTTTTCATTG
This sequence comes from Pristis pectinata, assembly GCF_009764475.1. Classification (NCBI taxonomy): domain Eukaryota; kingdom Metazoa; phylum Chordata; class Chondrichthyes; order Rhinopristiformes; family Pristidae; genus Pristis; species Pristis pectinata. The sequence continues at coordinate 50,423,136 of NC_067414.1, read as the reverse complement.
CACCTGTGCATACACATACTTGTGTGCATGAGAATCAACTCAATTTTGACTTTGCCTTGACCATACAGTTGAGTGGTAGAATCTGGTGGATGAGTTGACAGATACATGGGGAAAATAAACTAAGTATGAGTTGGACTTGTGTAAAAATGGGTGCTTGATGGTCAATGCTGACTCAGTGAGCCAAAGGTCCTGCTTCTGCATTGTACTTGTCTGTGACTCTGAGAAATTGGGTTGTAAGCAATTTGATAGGAATGGATTCCAAAAACTAAAAAGTAGGTTTCCTGGACAAGCTGTACTTGGGCCGAGGGATACAGACCATGTGCAGGCAGATAAGGTTAGTGTAGTTTGGTATCATGGTTGGTGCAGACATGGTAGCCCAAGGGGCCTGTTCCTAAGGAATGATGGAAGGTACAAATGAACGGCCAGACCTGAAACATCAATTCTGTTTCTCTGCTTACAGATGTTCCCAGCTGAATACTTTTGAGCATTTTCTGTTTTTATTTCAGATCTCTAGCATCTGCAGTTATTCTGCTTTTTAAGAGCTTTCTTTCTCCCCACGAGGTCTGTTGTGCACTACATAGAGACCACTTATGACCCCCACCCTTGACCTTGTTGTCATCCCCATCCCCCGCCTCCTCAGGATGGATCCATCCAGGCCACCTGCATTCACCATTATTGCAGCCCCACGAGGTTTACTTCTCTCCTGTCTGGTCACTAGTCTGTGATCGCCTCACTCGCTGTCCTGCTATGTGGCATTTGTTCTGTTCTGCAAGGTTTTCCTGCTGGCCTGAGATAAGCTCTGCAAGGTCTCAATGCGTGTAGTGTTACCTTTCCAACATTAATTGGTTGAAGAATTGTCTTTTTATTTGGTTCAATTATGAGGCAGCTCAGCAACTGTGAAATTATGGTGCATCCCCTGTCTCAGGGGCTCCCCAGGGTCCTAGTGACTATTGATTTTTGATAGTGATTTCATTTGAGATGTCCATTCACCTCATCAGAAGGATACTCGCTACTTTTTAAATTACCATGGGGAACATTCAAGTCATTGGCAAGGTTCAAAAGTGCACAGGAGATGTGGAGCAGCAAGCGCAGCAGCAGAAATATGACAAACATAGCAACATTTGAGCAGCAAGGGAAGCTGGGAGGATGTGACAAGTGCAGTGAGGGAGTAGCAAGGGAATAGCGAGTAGAACAGTGAGATCTATGGCATTCATGCCTTAAAAATGGTTAAAATTATATTTTTGTGAGCGCCACTCTGCAGTGGTTTGGATTATAAAGCTGTCCCTCCCGACAAAAAAAAGTCTGATTCCAGAGCAATGATCAATTTTGGTAGAGGAGAATAACTGAATTCTTATTTTTCACCTATGGTTTAATTCAAATCAAAAGCAGACAACTTTGTAAGTCATAGAACTATCTTCTGATTCTCACTAATCAAAATTGAAAGCCAGTATGAGGTCTGAATCCAGGGTTGTCAGCTCTCAATTACAATGATGACAATGGCAGCTGTAACTTTCCTCATTCGCACTTCTTAGGCAAAGACAATAAACAAGATACCACTCCAAGGTCCTTTACTGGATATGAACACTGTAAGAAAAACATGAGCCACAGATGTAGTTTCATATGCAGTCAAACAGCCAACCAACAACTATAATCAAGGATCAAAGATGAAACTCAACAGTTGCACAAAAAGGTGTCTGGTACTTGAAGCAGTCGATGTCAAGGAGAGGTGAAAAACTGGAGAGAGAAAAATTTAAGTAATGCGTCAAAGTCAATTTCAATGTTATTTGTAAATATAACACACAGTTTTTCCCTAACATATACAATGTGCAACATAAGTTATCTTAAAACATTTTATAAGATGTCTCTTTAATAATTACATAACATATTATAATTGTAAGTATATTTGAGTTCATTAATTGCGAGTTAAAAGATTACCATGTACTTATTCTAATAAAGTGGATCCTCAGGTCACAAATTCATTTGTCAATTCTTAAACATGCATGTCAAAGATAAATTATTAGTTCAGTAATGACTGCAGTATTTCATCTGGATATTGATCTGGAAAATTAAGAATCAAACCAGAAGTTAAATATTGAAAAATCAAAACAAAAATGTTTTTGCAAGCTTTGCAAACTTCCATGAACACAACGTAAAAATGCAGCTTAGTCTACTAATACCTGTTTTATTATCATTGTTGAAATAGTGATTAGTGATTTAGTCTACATATTTTTGTAATGATAAACAGATAAACCACAAGCATTTCCAGTAGCCTATAAAGGAAACACTGAAACTGATCTGAAATTTAAAAGGTAGCCATTTTCATTGGTTTAGTTTCAAATATATTCACTAAAAACAGAGGATTGACAAAAGGACATTCAAACAGAAAGCTGATGACATGGCATAGTGAATACCTCCCATCTCTTATTTTCCTGTGTCTTATCCTGTTTTTATGTAACAGTGCCTTACAAGTCTCACAACTAACACCAGAAGCTTATATAACTCCCTATACTTAGCTAGATATCCATTCAAAAGTAATTTCTATGCTGGAAGTCTGTCAGAATTATGAATCCAACCCAAATCTTGAATTGAAAGCGAGTCAATAGCCAATCCAGTGAAATTAATCTTGCACCTGGTCGGAGGGGACAAAAGCTAGACTCCATAAGGTCTTTTGATACTGATTGAAGCCATTCCTCAACTTATGTATTCACGTTTCCCAAAGGTTTGAGATCTATCTTGTCTCTTGTCAGCCTGAAGTCGAATCAAGAAGAGAATGCAAACACATGGGCCATAATAAATTTCAGGCCCAAACTATGAAGCCCAGACCTCACCTTCATTTCACCAATCATCTTCCCACCCAAGATTAATGAATGACAAATGAGTTGACCAGTTAGCAAGAAGCTAAATATTTGGAAGGAGTGTTTACAGCATGGACTTTATCAGCAAGTGTACTGAGGACTGCATACCAAAGAGGACAATCCAGGTGTTCCCAAACCGGAAACCATGGATGAACCAGGAGATCCACTCCCTACTGAAGTCTAGGACTGCAGCATTCAAATCAGGTGACCCTGACCTATACAAGAAATGGAGACACGACCTCTGCAAAGCTATCAGAGATGCCAAGAGACAATACCAGTCTAAAATTGAGTCTCAGACCAACCTTCAGTTGTGGCTTTACTTAAGTGCTAAAATAGGCTACAAAACAAAGTCAGGCAGTATCGTCGACAACAGCGCATCCCTTCCCAATGAGCTTAACGTGCATAGAATGCTACACACACATGTCACCACCCACCCTGACAGCCTCCAAGGCACCTGAACCCATTGTCACTGTTGAAAACACAAGATCAGTCTTCCAGAGAGTGAACCCGCAGGAAGCATCTGGCCCGGATGGTGTCCCTGGCCATGTCCTCAGATCCTGTGCTGATCAGCTGAAGGGGTATTTGCTGACATTTTTAACCTCTCCCTGCTTCAATCTGAGGTTCCCACCTGCTTTAAGAAGACCACTATCATCCTGGTACCTAAGAAAAACAAGGTAACGTGCTTTAATGATTACCACCCGGTGGCCCTGACATCCACCATCATGAAGTGCTTCAAGAGGCTGGTCATGACATGCATTAACTCCAGCCTCCCAGAAAAGCTCGACCCACTGCAATTCGCCTATCGTCAAAACAGGTCTACGGCGGACACCATCTCCCTGGCCCTACACTCATCTCTGGAGCATTTGGACAGTAAAGACACCTACATTAGAGTCTTGTTTATTGACTACAGCTCCACCTTCAATACTATAATTCCAAGCAAAATCATCTCCAAACTCCAAGACCTGGGACTCAACACCTCCCTCTGCAACTGGATCCTTGAGTTCCTGACCAGCAGACCACAATCAGTAAAAATAGGCAGCCACATCTCCAGCACAATTATTCTCAACACTGATGCCCCACAAGGCTGCGCCCTCAGCCCCCTACTCTGCTCCTTATACACTCATGACTATGTGGCCAGATTTTGCTCTAACTCCATCTACAAGTTTGCAGATGATACCACCATAGTGGGCTGTATCGCAAATAACAGTGAGTCGGAGTACAGAAAGGAGATAGAGAGCTCAGTGACATGGTGTCACGACAACAACCTTTCCCTCAATGTCAGCAAAACAAAAAAGCTGGTTATTGACTTCAGGAAAGGAGGGCGGTGTACATGCACCTGTCTACATCAACGGTGCTGAGGTCAAGAGGCTTGAGAGCTTCATGTTCCTAGGAGTGAACATCACCAATAGCTTGTCCTGGTCCAACCACGTAGACGCCATGGCCAAGAAAGCTCAACCAGCCTCTACTTCCTCAGGAGGCTAAATAAATTTGGCATGTCCTCTTTGACACTCACCCAGCTGCCAAAGCCACCATCATAACCATTAATCACATGCAAATAAGGATGCATGCCAATGCTCAAGTGTATTGACCTATTAAACATGCACAAAAACCAATCCAGTTCCTGCACACACCAGGGCATTCTTTGTTTCCCCTGAACTTACAGAGGAAACTTGAATGCTTAGGATGTTGCCACCACAGTTTTTCAATGCATATAAAATTATGTGCCATCTTGGTGATGCTTCAAGGAAATGGATCTGTGTATGTTAAACAATGGAAGCAGTATGCAACAGAGTGAAATGATCCTACAATCAACAAATCAGATTAAAGCTCTGCTGTCCTGCTACATTCAGTCATAAATGATGATAGAAAAACAGAAGAGGTGCCAAGAGGCAAGGAAGTTCCTGTCTTTAGTAAAGGTAGAGAAGATGAGTGCAAATGATAAAGCTGAAGCATTTACACATTCCACCTTCAGTAATTCCAAGTTAATAACCCAACCCCACCTCCTTTCAAGTGCCCTCCAACAGAGGAGATAACCTTCAGCCAACTCACTCCATGCAATATCAAGAACAGAGTGCCCCATCCACATAGGTATCCAGTACCATTTTGCTCCACCCACTGCAGATTAAATTACCCAAATATCTATGTACATAATTATCATTGCTTTCTCAATTCATAAGCAGATTTGAATGCACCATCTCTCTTCTCTTCAGATGTGCAATATAAAATTCTTTTTTCCACCACCTAATTATCCGACTCCAGCTTGTGGATGGTATCCAAAAGGGATTGTTCCACACCCTTCTATCCTGGGATGTCCAAGGCAAACAGAGACTATTGCCTTTGCCAACAATTACTGTCTTCAGAGACTGCACGACCACACAATATAGCCTATCCTGTGACAATTATCACACTGGTCCATCTTGAACAGCACGGCCTGCCACCTTCTCCAGTCAAGTGATCTACTAGGTTCCATCTGTAAGTTCCATATGATTCAGCCAGGAAGATGATTATCTCATCATTTCTTACAGACTATTTCCGCCTGCACCTCAGAATCATGAATCAGTTTCACATTTTGCAGCATCATCTCCATTCAGGTGTCTACTCAGAAACATAGAAAAATAGGAGCAGAAATAGGCATTTGGCCCTTTGAACCTCCTCCATCATTCAATGTGATCATGGCTGATCCTCCTATACCATATTCCCATTCTCTCCCCATACCCTTTGATGGCTTTTGTATCTTGAAATCTATTTCCACCTTAAGTATATTCAATGATTTGGCATCCACCACCTTCTGAGGGAGAGAATTCCACAGGTTCACCACCCAATGAGTGAAAGAATTTCTCCTCATCACAGTCCTAAATGTTTTACCTGTATCCTGAAATTGTAGCACCTTATTTTGAACACCCACCTCTTGTCCTCAGACAGGGGAAACATCCTCCCTCCGTATCGCCTGCCATGCCCTTCCAGAATGTTGTACATTTTAAGAGACCTCCAAATTCTAGAGAATACTATAGTATCACCATCACAGGAATCTGTCTGGTGAACCTTCATTGCACTCCATCTATGCCAAATGCATCCTTTTTTAAATAAGTAGGCCAAAACTACATACTTCATGGTCTCACCGAGGCCCTGTAAAATTGCAATAAAACAATTCAAGCAAAGCAAGAGGCTTTGACTCCTGACTCTTGAAGTCAAAGCCTCTTGCAGGAAAGCCAACATACCGTTTGCCTTCTGAACTGCTTGCTGCATCTGCATGCTTGCTTTCAGTGACCAATGTACAAGGACATCCAAATCCATTTGTACATTAACATTTCCCAATCTATCACTATTTAAATAATACTCTTGCTTTCTGTTTCTTTTCTACCAAAGTGGATAATTTCACAGTTATCCGCACTATACTGCACCTGTCATGTATTTGCCCACTCACTCAGCTTGTCAAAATCATCTAGAAACTTCTTTGCTTCCTCCTCACGTCCCCAGACAGCTTTGTTTCATTGGCATTCTTAGAAACCGTACATTTGGTTCCCTAATCCAAATCATTGACATATATTGTGAATAGCTGTTCCCTCAAATGTCAGGACCAGCATGTCAAATAATTTTATCTGAATGCTTTAATTTGCCAGACTGAATATGAAACAATCAACCAGAAAGTGAGGATAGAACTGCCAACAAAGCATCCCTTATTGATGAGAAACAAAGGACTGCAGATGACCCATCACTGCTCTGCTTCTTCCCTCCTATATATTGGGCTTCCCCTTTTCCAATCTTCACCTATAACCTCCCCATCAAGAAAATCTCAGGAACTTCATAGACATGGTAACCACCTTCACTTGTTTTGGATTACCATCATGAGATTGGCTATTAATCCAAACCAAGAAAAGGAGGGCAATAAGAAAGGCGGGAAAAGAAATTCATACTCTGAAGAATGACTGGAATTGATGAGGGATGTAAATCTGTACTTACTAAAGCAGAGAACTCTGTTCTCAGGAATGGCTACCAGAGGTAGCCATCCTTAAACATGATGTTTAAGCAGCACCTTGTAACTGTATTTAAACCTTTGGGAATATCAAATGGTTATCTCCATTTATACAATATTGTCAATGCCTCATCACTGTGGAAAGTGCTGAAGACTGTGAATCTAAATAAACTGTCTTTCAAAAAGGACAGCAAGTCTTTAAATAGTTTCTATTTATGAGCCAAACTGAAGCTTGGTAATCTCTTTCAGATTTCTTTGAAGACATTGTTGGTCAAGTAGTACATTGGGAAATGCTTTAAAGAAAGAACTTTTCAAGAGAATTGCATTAGATATATTCAGTCAGCTAAAAGAAAACGTCTGCAGCTATCCATGCAGACACATCACAGACTGCTGTCATTTTCGTCAATCTAAAGATGATAGCTAATGTTCCAGGTTTGAGTGAAACTACTTGAGTGTGCATTCAGCTAAAATCTTGAAAGATAGGTTATTTATCATTGTAATGGGTTATTACTGATAATAAGTCACCACTCATCCAAGAGACAGTATATACAGATAATTGCTATGGTCTCTTTCACTATGGATTAACTTTCTCTCGAGCAGTGTAATGCCAATTTAAAGCTATTTCATAAATATTACTAATCACTTATGTGCCAATCAAATATGAACAATAAATCCCTTCATTTCTGCAGGGAATATTAAAATACCCAAAAAGATCCCTTTCCCCTTTTTTACAAATATCTTAACACAATGTATCATCAATATCCCTAGATATTATTTTCACATGAATATTTTTGTTTCTTAATAAGTTATCACGGCCAATACTTTTAATATAACCATTGGAAAATAAAGATTCTCAAAGACAATATATTTTCTGAAATAATGATTTAAATTAATAATGCAACTTGGAATATCAAATGAACTGTAAACTATATGATATAATCTGGCATTATATTGGCTTAGTTAACCAGAAAAAAATCATATGTTTACAATGGTTTTATTCACTTAATCAAATCCCAGCCCAGTGTTTTATGCATTGGCTTCTTGCTCTGTGTTTATATGATGAGTTTTACAAATATTGCAGAGAATGTCCCTACTTTATGTCATGAGACTATTTCTAGCATGTAGAATATCAAGGACTGGAAATGTGCTCCTGAAAGAATTTTTTTAAAAAATGAACATTATTTCAATATTAAAATGTAAACAGGATTATTCTGGACATGTCACACATAATCTTGCCAGTAACACCATGTCCTATGTTTAATATAAAAAAAATTCTAGGGATGTATAGTTCTACTAATTATACTGGTAAAGGATGAAGTAATATTACATTGAATGTGGTTTGCGTACGTCACCACTATTTTCCCTACTGCAATCTGTGTTTTCACAAGTTTTTATGCCAATTGTGATGTTCTTTTTAATTTCATCCACATTGTGTTTCCCATGGAGATCTTTAGTTTAACCTCTTTGGAGAAAAACTAAGAGAGACAAATCAGGCTAATGCATTCATCTCCTGGTGGCTCAGAATTACATCAATAGTCTGAAATGCATGTAACCCATTCTGACAAGTAATTAGTGTTGCAAGGTAGAGCCTTTCCTGAAGGAAGCTAGGACAACAGACCAAATGACATAAGTAAGTAAATATCTGACAAATGATAATGCTAGATGTTTTTTGCAAAAGCAAATGAATCAGTCTTGATTTCTGTGGTACGACATGAGAAAAGCTGCACCAGGACAACATTCAGCAATGTAAGCTGACTGGTCATATCTACTGAGCATCCAGTGTTGTTGGTGTCCCCCTAACCTGACACTGACAACCATCAAAATGTCAGCAAAGAATTAGATACAGAACTACATCCTACATAATCCAGACAGTACACCCAGTTAGAAAGTTGTTCAAGTGAACCAATATCCCAAAAGCTGAACTTCTGTGAAACATTCGTTCAATGTATTGACAAGCAGAGGGATTACAGACAATGAGAGAATTGTTAGAATTGCTTAGGTAAGTAGCAATTACAGAATAAGAATCATAGAATAGTTATAGTACATTAGTAGGCCATTTGGCCCATTGAGTTCTTATCCACTGTATATAAGAGCAATCTAGTTTGTCCCATTTCCCTGTCCTCTTCCCACAGCCTTTCTAAATTCTTTCTTTCAGATACTTATTCAGCTCTCATCTGGATGCTACAATTGAATCTACTTCTGGCAGTGCATTCCAGACTCTAAATACTCACTATGTAAAATAGTTGTTACTTATACTGTATTACCTTTCAGTCACTTGCCAGCCACTTTCAGACACCGGCAGCAGTTTTTGGACCCTCGCCAATTGGAAAAGTTCCTCTTTGCTTACTCAGACTACAATCCTTATAATTTCAAATACCTCCATCAGAATCTCTCTCAGTCTCCTCTGTTCCAAGAAGAATCACTACCATACACAGGCAGCAGGCAATCAGGAAAGCAACTTGTATGTTGGCCTTAATTACTACAGGATTTGAGTACAAGAGTAAAAATGTCTGACAATAATTATACAGAGCCTTGGTGAGACCATGCCTGGAGTATAATGTGATCTCCTTAACTAAAGACAGATACATTTGGACACATTCACTGGAGGGAGTGCAGTGAAGATTCACCAGGCTAGTTCATGGGAGGATGTCTACCATGCAAGAAAAGGTACAGCCAGTAAGGCCTCTATTCTCTCGAATTTAGGCATTCAAAATTCTTAGAGAACTTGACAGGATGGATACAAGGAGTTTTTCCCCTGACTAAAGTATCTTGAACTGATGATCACAGTCTCAAAATAACGGGGATGTTATTAAGGGGAAATTTCTCGACTCATAAGGTGGTGAAACTATGGAGTGTTGTCGAGGCAGAGTCATTCATTTCATTCAAAATTGAGATTTCTAGATATGGGGATAGGCAGGAAGTTGGTATTCATGGTAATAGATCAGCTCTGATTTTGATGAATGTCAGACCAGTCTTGAGGAACCAAATGGCCTACTCCTGCTCTTAATTATTATGTACTTGTAACAACATTCACTGTTACCAACTTCAGATTTAATACCTTCCAGATACTGTGGGCAAATCAACAGTTATACATCATTTTATGTTTGATACCTTTTGGCCCAGATATGCATTTGGTGCACTCCAATAATACACTAGTGGCGAAATTCTGCTGTCCACAAAATTGTAGAGGCTCAGCTCTAGTTGTCCATCCAAGATGTTCTGCCTGGGATGAATTTTTGAAATTCCTTGTAAATCACTGAGGTACCAATTAGCCATGGAAGTCACCTAAAATATAAAATTCAAGAAAAAAATCCAATAATTGTCTACATCAAAGAATGTAAATTCTTTTAGACATTTCACTGCTATTATGACCTTACTTTGTATGGCACATGATCAAAACTTGGCTAGCTCATTAAAAAGCCAGCAGTATCCCAGATAATTAAATACCAAAAATCCTTTCCTCGAAATTCTGTGAAAGTTTTTCCAGTTTCTCATCATAATTCCAGAAATTACATTAGAAAATGACAGCTGGCTGGAAACAATTCATTATGCTGTTCTCCTGTGGGAATATGTCTATCCCCTTTCCAAACTTACAGCAGGTAAAAGAGCCCTCCTGGAATTTCCTGGCTCTAATGTCTTCTTTAACTTAATCAAACGTTAACAACAGTTTCTCATAATTGCCTTTGATTTTCCCTGTTAGAATCACATGACCATAGAGTAGATCCGTTGACAATGAATTAGAATATTTGATCAGTTGACTTTTGAATTCCGTTTAAAGTTATATTGCAGCTTCTTGTGGAAATTAGCTTCAAATCTAGGAAAGGGAGAAGTAGTACCAGGGAGGATATTCTCAGGTGATTGATTAAGAATTGGCAGCAAAAATGTCGAGTTACCCTGAGGGTTCAGCTGATATCATGTGGTAATAATTGGGTAATTGAAAATATTGGATAAACCTAACTGGAAGAGTAATAACACTCTCAAACTTGCTCTACAACTATGAGCTAGAGAGTGAAGAGTGGAATGATACATCTCCAGGAATGACTACAGCCAGACATACAGGAAATCCTGGTCACAATGCTTACCATTTTCCATTCAGTTAATGTTTATTAATTTTAAAATGTAACCATAATTTCCCTCCAGCTATTGGACAAGTTCTCTCCCCCAACAAAAACACAAAAAATTATCTTCGCAAGCTCTTAAATAAAAGCACCAAACTAAAGTTATTTTCCCCAATCAATAATACCTACATTATCGTAGGCCCATATAGAGCTTTCGCATACACTGGCTACCCCTGAACAGAAGCACTGGTCACAGCCTTCATACTTCTCCAACTTCAAATTGAAGAATCCTCTTTTGCATTGGCCGCAGTTCTTTCCTTCAGTGTTGGCCTGCAAATTACACCAAATATGAATTATACTAACAGTTATGAGTAATTTAAAAAGTTAAAATAATGGAAGATCCACATCACCCCAAAAAATTACTGACATTTTCCATTTGAAATCACTACATTTGTTGTGAATTAATTCATAGTATAACAGTATTAATAGACTATTTGTGAATATTTGAACCATATATTTAGACTAAACTAGTGACTTGAAAGTGAACTACCATTGTAGTAAAAAAAAATGAATGATGCTGGTCTTCCTTTTTTTTCCATCCATTGCTGAACAAATTATATATTGGTTGAAATGTAAACCAACATTAAACCCAGACTGGTCTCTACTCCTGCCTCAGCCAAACTCTCAACTATGTTTTTGCTTTCTTTATACTTAACTATTCTAATCCATTGGCTGGGCTCCCAATGTTTTACAATCTGTAAACTTGAGAAGTACCATATAAATACTTTGACCTGCTGAGGGTTTCCAACTTTTTCTGTTTTTATTTCAAACTATTAAGTGGTGTGCCTAACATTATTTCATGGAGAGTGAAAGTCCAACAATCTAAATCATTTCTGAAAGTCACACATAAAAATGAGAATGTCCCAAACTTCCTGGACGGTCTTCACCACAATCATTGTGAACACACTCTGATGTTGCATTCTTCATGGAATCAAGAAACAGCAACTTCCTTCACTTTTCTAGCCATAATACTGGAAAATCTGGGTGTTAAACCAACATTAGGTTGGCACGGTAGTGTAGCGGTTAGCGTAATGCTATTACAGCGCCAGCAACCTGGGTTCAATTCTGGCCGCTGTCCATAAGGAGTTTGTACGTTCTCCCCGCGTCTGCGTGGTTTCCTCCCATATTCCAAAGATGTACCGGTTAGGAGCTGTGGGCATGCTACATTGGTGCCAGAAGCGTGGCGACACTTGCGGGCTGCCCCCAGGACACGCTACACAAAAGATGTATTTCACTGTGTATTTCGATGTACATGTGACTAATAAAGATATCTTATCTTACAAGGTGCAGCTTCAGCAACCTCAGTTCTATTCAATGTAAAGCAGTGCTCTCATTGTAATAAGTTTTAGTTAATTTACATTTTTTGAAGTAAGCTAATCAGTTTATATATATTTTGTTCTTAAGAGTATTCTGCTGTTTTGAAGTAATTTAATTTTTTATTCAGTTTTAAGTTTATTTTTTTAACAGTTTTAATTAAATGTAACAATTAATTTGCCATAGTTATGAAAATTATACAATGTTTTTCAACACCAGGGACATTTATAAACATTTCAGCTTTTTAGACGGCAGTGAGAGCTGGTACACCTGGGACTTCACCAGCTATCAAAGCTTTTCACTTGTGGAGAGTGGTGGGAGGGGCTTGCACTTTCTGCAAAAGTCTTGTGCTCTACAACACATCACTGATCACGAGTTTCTGGGACAAAGACGCCACTACAGGCAATTGCTGCTCAGGGAGTATTAAGTGCAGGTGGTTCATCAGTTGCTAAAATGGGAAGGACTCAAGCTCCCTTCAGGCTGGACATGGCCTATGGGCCATATGTTATGCACCACTGATCTAACACCATTAGTTTTTATCAACTTACTTAGTTCACTAACAGAAGGAAATTGAATTTATAAAACACCTTTAATACAAGCAAATATCCCAAGGCACTTCACAGGAATGAAACCGAACAAAATTGACACCACGAGAAAATTTTACACCAGATTTGAACAAAAGATTAAATGTTGAGTAAAAGAACTTGGTTTTAAGAAATGTTGAAAGAGGGAAGAGTGGCGTGAATTGGTGGTGGAGGTTGGGGAAGGAATTTTACTGCTGAGAGCCATTTCAGCTGATGGCAGAGGCACAGTGGTGGGACAGTTAAATTAAGAGGAAAATTAACAGACCAAAACATGCTGGCTTTGCTACCATGCCATTGGCAAAACATAGTTTGGAAAAGCCTAAACCATTGTGGATTCTGGGCTCTCAATTGTACATGCAGGCACAGGGCTTGTGTTGGATTGGGCCCTTTGAAGCATTTCCCCAGCTGTCTCCTACATAGCAGCCAGACCACCACAGAAGCTGGAATTAACAACAGTGTGCACAAGGAATCAAATCCAGGATGATCTAGCCAATGCACAGAGTATAAATGTGACATTCACTGAACCAACAGAGTAATTCACTGAGCAACCAACTTCCTTAATGGCTTCTTTAAGTTGCCCAGGGTTATTATTGTTCCTTACCTTTTATTAATATGAAACTATAAATGATATATCATATACCTCAATTTAACTTATAAAAACTTGTTTTTGAAAATGATGCAGCTCTATAAATCTCTAGTTAGACCACACTTAGAGTAGTACTATGTCACGTTCTGGTCACCTCATTAAAGGAAGGATGTGGAAGCATTGGAAAGCATGCAGAGGAGATTTACCAGGATGCTGCCTGGTTTAGAGAGTATGCATTATGAGGAGAGACTAAGGGAGCTAGGGCTTTAGTCTTTGGAGAGAAGGAGGATGAGAGGAGACATGATGGAGGTGTACAAAATATTAAGAGGAATAGATAGAGTGGACAGCCAGTGCCTCTTTCCCAGGGCACCAATGCTCAATACAAGAGGGCATGGCTTTAGAGTAATGGGTGGGAAGTTCAAGGGAGATATCAGAGGGAGGTTTTTTACCCAGAGAGTGGTTGAGGCATGGAATGCGCTGCCTGGGGAGGTGGTGGAGGCAGGTACATTGGTCAAATTCAAGAGATTACTAGATAAGCATATGGAGGAATTTAAAATAGAGGGATATGTAGGAGGAAGGGGTTAGATAGTCTTAGGCGAGGTTTGAAGGTTGGCACAACATTGTGGGCTGAAGGGCCTGTATTGTGCTGTACTGTTCTATGTTCTATAATATAATCTTTGTATGTTCTTTGTTTGTTTAGATTATGGAAAGGTGCAGAAACAACAGGGTTGTCATAGTGGGGGACTTACTTCCCCAGTATTGATTGTAACTTTCTTAATACAAGAGCATAGATGGGGCATGATTTCTTCAGTGCATCCAAGAGGGGTTCTTGAAGCAGTATGTGGAAAGTCCAACTAGAGGAGAGAACATACTGGATCGAGTTTTGGAAGGCCAGGCCAGGTGACCAACCTGATAGTGGGTGAACATTTTTGGAATAGTGACCACAACTCATTATGTTTTAAGATAGTTATAAGTCAGGATAAAATTAGATCTTGCGGGAAGGTACTAAATTGGGGGAGGGGAAATGGCAGGATAAGGCAGGAGCTAAGGGGTGTTGATTGGAAGCAGCTGCTGTCTGACAAGTCCACTTCTGACATGTGGGAGTTGCTTAAAGACCAGCTGATCATAGTTCAGGATCGACATGTTCCAGTAAGGAGTAAGGACAAGGATGGTAAGGTAAGGGAACCTTGGATGACCTGAGAGGTCCTAAACTTAGTCAGGAAGAAAAAGGAAGCACACATAAGGTTTAGGAAGTCAAAATCAGACTGGGCCCTTGTGGGATATAAAGGTAGCAGGAAAGTGCTCAAGCAGGCGATTACAAAGGCCAGAAGAGGACATGAAATGTACTTGGCGAACAGGGTCAAGGATAACCCCAAGGCATTTTATACTTATATTAGGAAAAAAAAGGATTACTAAGGAGAGGGTAGGTCCACTCAAGGATAAAGGAGGGAATTTGTGTTTACAGTCAGAGCAAGTGGCTGAGGTACTAAATGAGTACTTTGTGTCAGTGTTTACCGCGGAGAAAAAAATTAGAGAATAGTGAAAACAGAGTGGGTCATGCTAATGTACTGGGACATTTTGAGATTAAGGAGGAGGTAGTGTTGGGTCTTTTGAAAAGCATTAAAATGGATAAATCCCCAGGGGCTAATGGCATTTATCCCAGAATATTGAAAGCAGCAAGTGAGGAGATTGCTGGGGCTTTGACGAGAACCTTTGTGTCCTCACCAGCAAAAGGAAGACTGGAGAGTAGCAAATGTTGTGCCTTAGTTCAAGAAGGGAAATAGGGATAATCCAGGTAATTATAGGCCAGTGAGCCTCTCATCAGTGCTAGGGAAGCTATTGGGAAGGATACTGAGGGATAGGACTTATGCACATTTGGAAAGGCATGGCCTGCTTTGGGGCAGTCAGCATGGCTTTGTGCAGGGCAGGTCACATCTTATAAAATTGATTGAGTTTTCTGAGAAGGTGACAAAGACACTTGATGAGGATAAGGCAGTGGACGTTATCTACATGGACGTTAGTAAGGCATTTGACAAGGTTCCTCGTGGTAGGTTGATTCAGAAGATAAAGGTGCATGGGATCCAGGGTGAATTGTAAGTTTGGATTCAGAACTGGCTTGTCCATAGAAGACAGAGAGTAGGAATAGAAAGTTGTTATTCTGGCTGGAGGTCCATGACCAATGGTGTTCCGCGAGGATCGTGCTGGGATCTCTGTTGTTTGTGATACATATCACTTGGATGGAAATATAAATGGGTGGATTAGCAAGTTTGTGATGACATCAAGATTGGTGGAGTTGTGGACAGTGTAAAGGGCTATCAAAGAATACAGCAGGATATAGATCAGTTTCAGATATGAGCAGAGAAGTGGCAGATGGAGTTTAATCCGGACAGGTGTGAGGTGTTGCACTTTGGAAGATCAAATGAAAGGAGAAAGTATACAGTTAATGGTAAGTCCCTTAATAGCATTGAGGTACAGAGGGATCTTGGGGCCCAGGTGCATAGTTCACTGAGAGTGGCTACACGAGTGGATAAGGTGGGTTAAAGAAGGCATATGGCATGCTTGCCTTCATTGGTAGGGGTGTTGAGTACAGCAGTAAGGAAGTCATAGTACAGCTATATAAAACTTTAGTCAGTCCACACTTCAAGTATTTTGTACATTCTGGTCACCCCATTATAGAAGGATGTGGGAGATTGTGGAACAAGGTACAGAAGAGGTTTACCAGGATGTTGCATGGATTAGAGGGTATAAGCTATAAAGACAGGTTGGACAAACTTAGGTTGCTGTCCTTAGAGCATCGGAGGCTGAAGGGAGACCTGATAGAGACTTTTAGAATTATGAGAGGCATAGATAGGGTAGACAGTCAGAATCTCTTCCCCAGGGTAGAAATGTCAAACACCAGAGGACATGCTATTAAGGTTAAAGGGGGAAAATTTATAGGCAATGTGAGGGGCAAGTTTTACTTTTTTTTATGCAGAGAGTGGTAGCTGCCTGGAATGGGTTACAGGGTAGTAGTGGAATCAGACCATTTGGTGGAGTTTAAGAGGCTTTTAGTTAGACACATGAATGTGAAAAGAATGGAGGGATGTGGATGACAACCAGGAGGAGGACGTATTATAAATCAGCATCAAGATCAGCACAACACGGTAGGCTGAATGGCCTGTCCAGTGCTGTACTGTTTTAGGTTCTATGTTCAAATGTTCTTTGTTAGAATCTTTATATGTTCTTCCTTCTTTAACTTATAATTTCCATGAGATCCTTACTAATCTATAGATAAAGTTGTCAGACAAGTTACTACCTTGCAAATGCAATCCCCAGAACAAGGATCAGTATTCAAGCTTCCTTCAACACTACAATCACATTGAATGCAGTTAGGAAAGCCAGTAAAACCAAATGCACATTTGTCACACTTCTCTCCTCCGTACCCAGCCTTGCAACGGCATGACCCTGGAAGTCGATCTAGAATGATAATGAGAAATTGTTACATTAAAAAGTGAAAAATTCTGCATGGTAAGTGAACAGAAACATGATGTCTGTTTATTAAGCACATTACCTTACCTTTTTCAATCTGTTTGATATCCTTGATGCAATTATTATTCAAAGACCCAATTAAATTGCATGAGCAAGGGACACATGGATTTGGTTCATAAGGAGAAACCTGGAAAAAATGTAACATATGATTTACAAAAATTGAAGTGTCATGAGTCATCCTTTGTCTTATGATGTTCCCTAGCATACAAAATTAACTCTTCCTATGCTGTGAATATGTAATAATCTCAAAAGTTTAAATATTTGCTTAACTAACAAACAGATTTTGGGGAGAGATTTATTTGCTTTTGAAAAGCAAAAGAAATGTAGATGCTGGACATCTGAAGTAAAAACAAAAAATGCAGGATATACTTCACAGATCACGCAGCAGCTGTGGAGGCAGAAATAGAGATAACATTTCTCATCAATGATCCTTCACCAGAATTTGGGAAAAGTTAGAAATCAAATATATGTTAAACTGGAGAGGAGGAGGAGGGATGCAGAAAACAAAGGCTGGAGACCAAAAGAGACTGAATGACACAACTGGTACTCCAGCTGGCTGAGTGAGGATGATGAAGGTTTGTTAATCACAGTTAATCTGCCTGGGGGAAATGCCCACAGAAGGAGATTAATGCAAGTAGAGGAGAGAGAAAATAAAATGGTGATTGTGAAATGTGAAACATTGCAGTTGTTAGAAATCCAAAATATTCAGCAGATCGGGCAGCATCTGTGGAAAAAGAAACAAAAAAGAGTCAATGTTACAAGTGTAGACTTTTCATCAGAACTGTCCAGTTTGGACACAAACTGCAAAGGCAGGTTATCTGAAATCACTGAATTCAAATTAACAATTCTGATGAAAGGTAAACAACCTATAGAGTTAGCTTTATTTCTGCAGATGTCTGACCTGCCAAGTACTAACAGCACTTTTTTTTATTTCAGATTTCCAACAAATGCTGTGCTTTGTATCCCATTAATATCATTCTTCTCCCTTCTTTTTCATCTCCTATATTAGCTCTTACAGACAAATCAGCTGTGATTGACAAGACTTCAACAAAATCTCCCTCAGCCAACACAACAACCACTCTCTTGTTCTCCAATCCTATCACAGCTGTTCCCTTTGTTCTCTCCTGCACCAA
Organism: Pristis pectinata; assembly: GCF_009764475.1. NCBI lineage: Eukaryota > Metazoa > Chordata > Chondrichthyes > Rhinopristiformes > Pristidae > Pristis > Pristis pectinata. Next base: position 50,405,045 of record NC_067414.1, on the reverse strand, counting down.
CCACCACTGTTCGTCACTGTTGTCCCGCCCACCCACCTCCCAAGTTGAAACTTTTCTGACGTTTCCTAGTACCGATGAAAGGTCAGTGACATGAAACATTGCAACATACAAACAGACAAAGTGTTGTGGAGGCTCATGGGGTGGTAGTTGAGGACAAGGGGAACCCCTGTCCCCTGTTATGTCGGGGAGGGGGGTGGGGTGGGGTGGGGTGAGGGCAGACATCTGCAGAATCATGTCTCCGACATGAAACATTGACTGTTTCTCTCAACGCAGATGGTGCTTGACCTGCAGGGTATTTCCAGCTTTTCCTTTTTTTTCTCTTCACATATTTGTTAGCAGAGGAGAGGAAATGATAACTAGTACACTTCATGCCGGGTTCTCTTCCATAGAGGGATGACACAACTGATGACACAATCCTAGCATCTCAACAATTGTATGCTTATGATCATAGAATAAAAGAAATGTAACACATACAGGACCCATTCAGCTCATTGAATCTGTCCTGGTCAAAAATTGCTATCCAGCTTAATCCAACCACCAAGCTTTTGACCACTCCTTCAGGCAGTAAACTGTCTCATAGCTCCAGCAACCCAGGTTCAATCCTGACCTCCAGTGCTGTATGGAATTTGCATTTTCTCACTATGACTGAGTGGGTTTCCTCCAGACGCTCTGATTTCATCCCACATACCAAAGAAATGCAGGTTGGTAGATCTATAAGCCATGTGTAGGTGAGTGTAATAGTAACATTGGAATCTGAGGGGAATTAGTGGGAAATTTGGGAGAATAAAATGGGATTAGTGTAGGATTGTGATGAGACCACAATGGTTGGCATGGACACTATGGCCCAAAAGGTCTTTTTTCTGTGCTTATGACTATGATTCTATGACAATAGCAAACACCCACCACCCTGAATTCCTCTCTAATCCTTGTGTCAATTACCTTATGTTAATATCCTCTGCCAAATAGATGAACAGTGGCAGGAAGTGAGGCAAGTGTCTCTTCTGCCATATCCCCTCTCATATTCTTTATTTGCCAGACCTCTTTCTGTTGTTTTACAGTGCTACCAAAGCCAACTCCATGTTTTTGTGGAACAATAAAACACATAAATACTTTAATATTACTCTTATATTTTCTGAAAATTAATTTTAGTTCAAATATTGAAGAAAGTCTAGCAAATTCTTCTCCAATACAGATCTCAAATGATACCAATTTCAAATTGTTTATACTCATTTATTTTGACTACATCTGTATCTGTCAATTATTATTAAAGGATATGAATGATTACCATTTTTATCTGTTTCCTGGTGTCACATAGTAGTTTTAAATGTTGCCCTTATGAATATATCATTCTAAAACTAACTTGAATCAAAGCCCTTGTAATGTGTCCTTATGCATCTATGTAGGAATGATCCAGTTCATGTGAAAACAAATGAACACAAAGAGAATTCTGCACTATACCCATGAAGGTCGGTAGAATTCATCAATGCAGGTTTCACAATTTATTCCACTTGTGTTGTTGGTACAATCAATGCACACACCACCACCAATGTATTCTCCCCTTATGTTTAAACTCTGTCTCCTGTTTGCTACATTCTGGTCGTAGAAGCAATCTGGAGCTTTTCCATGGCAATTGCATTCTGCAATAGTAAAGATTGGAATGATAAGGCAAATGAAGGATATAATTCTGCTTAAAACCTGTAAGTCAATTAAATAAGCAGTCATTGATAAAAAAAACCTTAGCTCGTTTTTGTAAGTTATTTTGTCTCAGGTCATTAATTCACTTTACTCAAAGAACTAATCAAGCACAGAAAGCAGCAAGGGGATTTATTCATTGCGCTTTGCTGATTGTTGTTCGTAGAGCTTCTGGGTGGCAAAGGGCAACTTATCTTTTGGTGTTCCTCTGCTCCATAGAGCACTTCACCAAGGTGGAAACTCACCAATGAATAATAGTAAACAATAATTTGCAGGTTCTTTCGTTGGAAGGAAATTCTTATTAAAATATTTTATTTTGCAAATATTACAGGATAGTTGCAGATGAAGGAGGTTTTGTGACCCAGCTTCAATCATCTAACCAAGGGAAGCATGAAGCCAAAATAAGACCTAATTGCTTCTCAAATGCGTTCACTAATCATTTTATTTTATGCACTAATCACCCATTATTTGTAAAATAGTTTCTGGATATTGGTTCCACATTTATCTTTTATAAGCTTGACATGGAAACATGAACAGGAGTTCATGGCAATGAGGAGTTCATGACTCCAGGCAATGCAAAGGAGTGGAGTGTGGGTGATGGGCCAGATCGAGCATGAACTAGCCTATTATAGTGGAATTCTTGCAGCCAAGTTGTCATCCTTGTGTCAAGTGCACAAGCAATGTTTTTTGTTTCAAAGCAGTTAGCTTCATGCTTGTGTGCAGAAGAAAAGTTTGGAGGAATAGGTGATTGCCAGGCACTTAGTGACAGAGCTTACGAGATACTGTTAATCATCACATCTTGGCAAATCATTAAGGTAATTACATTCTGCAAAAAGCCTGCAAAAAGTAAAGATGTAGGCCTTTCAGCTGCTCAAACTTGCCAGCCATTTAATTCCACCATGGGTCACTCTTATAGTAATCACATCTTCTTGCCTTGGACCCATTTAGATCCTCATTTTGAGCATTAGAAAATGTCAATTACTGTGAAAAATACATTTTAAGCACTTTGAATAATTGATTCACTTCCAATTTATAATTTTTTTACTAATTGGGTGATAGCTTGGGTTTGGTTACTTTCATTAACCCTTGTGATTTTTTTATTAGGTATTTTATCTCTACATTCCTTATTTTTGAATTGGAAAAACCCAACCTCTCAAATTCTAATTTATTATTGTTAATTTGAACTAATCAGTAAAGAACAATTAGAATTACATTGACATCAAAAATGTGATGGCCAAAATGAAACAGAAAATATATACTGGGAGTATACAAGTGTAAGAGCTAAAAAAAAAAATGTATTAAGTGAAAAGTATGTACCAGATACAAAGCTTTTAATAGATAAAAATATATACAGGACACCATTTTTGTTGCTTACATTCCTGCTAAGTATAAACTCCATGCACACAAAATGCTCTTGCTAAAAATACAGCTATAATATTGTTTACAGATCACAAGAAAAAAGAACATGAGAAAGGCGATGAAAATTGTTCAAATGTTTGCCTCATCCTTATAATACACTAAGTGGCATGAAGTTGCTCTTTTTCAGTGGATATGAACTGATTGTGCCACAGTTAGGTGTGATAAATTACATTCACAAATGAAGTTATCATTTTAAATCTGAACTGCTGTCAGTCAACCTGTCCTGCACTGAGTATTTTTTCATCATAAGTGTAGATTTTTACTCCTTCAGGATTTAATTATTCTTGTAAAATACATTTTAAAATGTCTGCTTCCTTTCTGTCTCACTCTTATCCTTCCATTTTTGTTTCTAGTTCTGAATTTGATTTGACAGTGAATTCATCTGTGATAATACAAATTTACTTCTTCATTATTTCACTGTTCCTGCATTCTTCCGTCTGACTGGCTAAGAAATCTCCTTGCCCTTTTTGTGGAGTTTCCAGATATTCTGTTTCTCTCACTGCCTTGTTAGCAGTTTGCAAAATTTGCAGTACAAAAAAAAGTTTAAAACCTTAATATGGAAAGGTAGATCTGACTAATTGCATATTATATCCTGGCTGATATCTTCCTCGTCTTGTGTTGAGAAGCTCATCTTCATTACAACAAGAAAAACTTTCATTGATTTATAAATGTATACAGTACAATAGCACTTACAAATTAAACAATCTGTCCTTTCAGAATAATAATAATGATAATAATAATAATAAGTTATTAGCATGAGGCTCATGATCCCTTCTATACTTTGGTTTGTATAGTATATGTAATATAGCAGTTTTTTTTCCAAAAGACACATTGACAATATTTTCAAAAGATTTGAAAAGGAGGATCAATGTTAACTAAACTGGTTATTCCTAAGACTTCAACTGAACCTTAGATCAGATGTTATATTAAAGTAAATGCAACCAATGTTTCAACTATGTGCAGAATGATCTGTTTGTTCGTTTACTTACGTTCACATAGCTTGCTACTGTAAAGGGTTCCAGCTTCCCATGGTTTCTGATGGAATCCAGGGCAGCAACGATCACAACTTTCTCCACAGGTGTTGTGTTCACATTCACAGCTAAATTTCTGCCAGATGAACAGTACACATTCAAATGAAATAGACTAAATTGATCGGTTAACTGAAATAAGGACCTCATTTATTTTACTGCCTTAGCCCCATGCTGACAGCTTTGAATAAAATGTAATTATATTTGCTTCCTGCTCAATGCTTTTATTATGTCTAGAGTGAATATTTAATAACTTGTTTGAAGAAATTCATCCTGCATACTGTTATGGTTAGACAGGGTAGGTATAAACTTGTTTCCTTATATTACCTGTGGTTCTACTGACAATCTGTGGTTACTGACTGTTTTGACACCGTAAACAGTATCTGCCTAGTTACTGCACTAAAGAACTTACATTGTTTTAATGAAACCTCTATAAAACAATGAAACCTCAATAAAATCTCCCTTGATTGCTCTGGTCTAACATGAAGCCCAATTTCTTCAGTTTTTCATTGCAACTAAAGTCCTTGATTCCAGCATCACCTCAGGAAATGTTTTCTCTCGGGCCTTGAAATTCGTGCTAATGCATTGGACTCAATTAACCAGCTGAAGCTGAGCCAATAAATTAGAATCATGGTATCAAACAAAATTTATGAAATAGAAAGCATCTCTTCAGCCCAGTGTGGGTGTGGCTCAAAAGAGAGCTACTGAACCTAATCCTTTCGTTCAGCATTAGGTCCATAAGCCAGCAGATGGTTCTTCAAATACATGCCAAGTTGTGTTTGAAATCTGATGGAGGCTTCTGTCTCTGCTATCATTTCAGGCTGTGAATTCCAGACTCTACCATTCTCTGGTGATAGGTTTCTCCATGCCCCCTTCTCATCCATGACAACCGTGACAGCGAGGCTTCTGTTTGCCTGTCACTTTAATACACCGTCACACTCTCATGCTAATCTCTCTATGACCCCTTGCACTGTTACACAATGAGACTCAATGCAAGCTCGAGGAACAGCACTTCTTCTGTTGAGGCACACTGCAGCCTGCAGAACTCAATGTCAAAGTTCCAACTTCAGATTATTCACTCTTTCTTTTTTATTTGTATGACAACTGACCACTTGTGCCTGCCATCCTTTTATCTCCTTTTGTTTTTTTTGAACAATCATGTAATATCAACATTACACAGACTGCATAAACACTAGCAACATATTATTGACAAAGAAGCTTAATTTTATCTTAACTGACCCTTTATTTCACCCTATAAGAGAAATTCCCTTTGTTCCGCCCACTGGCCTCCCCCACCTTCTTTGCTATCTCAACTAACTATTCTCTCCTCAGTTCTGATGAAAGGTTTCAGACCCAAACCATTCTGTTTTCCACAGATGCTGTCTGAACTGCTGAGATTTTCCAGGATTTTCTATTTTTGTTTCATGCTAATTTGGAGATCTTGTCTGCTGGTTTTGCTTAGCCTTTCCCCTAAGGGAACATTTTGATACTGCTACTAAGGGATTGTATTCTTTTGGTTGGCCCACCATTTTGTAGACTTCTGTACTTTTCTGACCAAGGCAGAATAATTTTCGAAGTTACTTTTAAAAGCAGTTACGATGGAGGAATATACGTACATTGGTTACCAGATCAAGAGGGCAAGCACTTGCATGTCCATAGCAGATACACATCCCACCAACAGAAATATCTTTCAGAGAGTAGTAATACTAAAAAAAAGGGAAAAACATGCTGTAAAATTTTCAATAAGACAATAATATTGTCCAAAATGAGTTACTCAGGACAAAATGATAAAAACAACACAAGGACATTCTTTTTCAATGCAATGATTAATTCCAACCATCAGAACCCAGGTACTACAGTTAATTAAGAGTTGATGGGATCAGAAAATCATGACTACATTCTGGGGGTCCCTATTGACCAGAAATGCAGCTACATCAACAGTATGTTATGGGTACAAGTGCAGGTCAGAGGCTGGGCATCTTACAATGAATGACTTATCTCTTGACAGCCCAAATCTTTTCTACTACCTGCAAGGCAAAAATGAGGAGACTGATTGATGCCTTCAGCTCCAAAGATCCTCAAGAAGTTTGACACAAAGCAGTTTGGCATCCCACGCAATAAGATTCATTTCCTCAACCATCAATACACTAAGAAAGTACAGTGCAGCACCTACAAACGCATTGAAATTATTCACCGAGCTATCCCCACAGCACCTCCCAAACACCTCCTATACTACCAAGTAGGACAAAGAAAGTAGGTGTGTAGGAACACCATCATCCGCAGGGTCCCTTCCTAATCACACACCATCCTGTTTATTTTAGTTATTCATTTTTGGGTCTGAGTATTGCCAGCAAGGCAAGGTGAGCAATTATTGTCTATTAGAATTGCTTTTGATAAGGTGGTGACGAGCCAACTTCTTGAACTGCTGCAGTCCTTCTGGTGAAGATAATCCCACAGTGCTGTTGGAGAGGGTGTTCCAGGTGACAATGAAGGACCAGTGACATATTTCCAGGTCAGTACAGTGGCAAAGTTGGAGGGAAACCTGCAAGTGCTGGTGCTCCCATGTGTCTCCCTGGACCCCACGATGATAAACACCGAGGGTTTGGGAGTAGCCTAGGTGAATAATGACACTTGGAAATTTATCACTGGTCTTTTATCATGATTGGATTTACATTCTACAATTCCATCCCCATTAGCACTCTGGCATTCATGATAAGACTTCAATCATCGCCACTTCCCAGGGACAATAAGAGGTGGTATTGGCATTGGTTTATTATTGTCACTTGTACCGAGGTACAGTGAAAAACTTATCTTGCATACCGTTCATACACATCAATTCATTACACAGTGCACTGAGATAGTACCAGGTAAAAACAATAACAGAATGCAGAGTAAAGTATCACAGCTACAGAGGAAGATGCAGTGCAGGTAGACAATAACATGCAAGGTCATAATAAGGTAGATTGTGAGGTCAAGAGTCCATCTCATCGTACAAGGGAAGCATTCAATACTCTTATAACAGTGGGATAGAAACTGTCCTTGAGCATGGTGGTACATGCCCTCAGGCTCCTGTATCTTCTGCCTGATGGGTGACGAGAGAAGAGAGAATGTCCCAGGTGGGTGGGTCTTTGATTATGCTGGCTGCTTCACCGAGGCAGTAAGAGGTAAAGACAAAGTCCATGGAGGGGAGGCTGGTTTCTGTGATGTGCTGGGCTGTGTCCACAACTCTCTGTAGTTTCTTGCAGTCTCAGGCAGAGCAGTTGCCATACCAAGCCGAGATGCATCCAGATAGGATGCTTTCTATGGTGCATCGATAAAAGTTGGTGAGTGTCAAAGGGGACATTGCCAAATTTCTTTACCCTCCTGAGGAAGTAGAGGCGCTGGTGAGCTTTCTTGGCCATGGCATCTATGTGGTTGGACCAGGCCAGGCTATTGGTGATGTTCACTCCTAGGAACTTGAAGCTCTCAACCCTCTCGACCTCAGTACCGTTGATGTAGACAGGTGCATGTGCATTGCCCCCTTTCCTGAAGTCAATGACCTGCTCTTTTGTTTTGCTGACACTGAGGGAAAGGTTGTTGTCACGACACCATGTCACTAAGCTCTCTATCTCCTTCCTGTACTCCAACTCATCATTATTTGAGATACGGCTCACTATGGTGGTATCATCTGCAAATTTGCAGATGGAGTTAGAGCAGAATCTGGCCACGCAGTCATGAGTATATAGGGAGTAGAGTAGGGGGCTGAGGACGCAGCCTTGTGGGGCACCAGTGTTGAGAATAATCGACAGATGGACAGTAATCTCAGAAAAAAAGAGTGCAACAATGTTGGCGCATTTCATTCTATAATAAATCATGCTTAGTTAAATAGAATAATAAATCATTCTAGAAGGGAGGAAGGGATAGCAAGCCAGAAACTGCATACAGTGCTTGACGTACTGTCATAAATACCATTCCAGCATTTTCTGTCTTTATTCCTGTTATCAATCTCTTCTAGCCATTGGTAATGAAAAAGCAAACAGAGTCACACTGCCTCATCCTGCTAGTTAATGATGATGAGATACATTTCTGCAGTGAGTAACCACTTATTTAGTGATATGTCACTTACTAACAACTAAGGAAAGTGGAAACTGAATCTGGAAAATTTAAATATTTTATACTATAGCTTTTATTACAATGAACTAACTATTATTTTCTTTCCCAAATGACTGACATTAAAATCTTTTAACTGCCATATCAAAAACTATCAATATTAACATTTGCTTTTACAAAAATATTATTGTTTCAGTAATCCTTAATTTCTACACAGTATTACAGTGTGAAAAATGTAATTTAAAATACTTCTTTGCAAATTTCTTTCATTTGCAGTTAATAGGGCTTTATGAATATTTTACCAAATTCACTTGTGTCGTCCTACACTCATGTATGCATTCAACAAAACCATAACAATGCAAGCTTGAACAATATTTTAACTGCACCAGGTGTAGCATAACTTTGCTCATTTTTTTTTATTTGACATTGGGAGATGGGCATCACTGATGAAACAGTATTTCTTATGAATTCCTGTTTGTCCAAAAGGCAACAAATGTAACACAGGTCACTTAGAAACTGCAGGGTAATTGCAGAACAGTTAGTCTTTCATAATCATCTTCTGTTTGTAACTAAATATTGCAGAAATTGCTAAGGTAAGTTTAACCAATGTCCAACCACCGTAATCACAACACAACCATATTCTATCCTCAAAATTAACCCTTGGAACTTCAGTTATACAAAGAGTAATATGAAAGCAGCATCCTGTGTACCAATTTGCAAACTGACTCAAAACAAACTATGACTTTAGCATAAATCTGCCTGAGAATGAAATGATAATGTTGTGCTTGTTATCATCTGTTATTGTGCACAATTTATATCAATGGAAAAGCCCTATAATATAAAATATGGAATAGCAAGCATGTTAATAAAACAGAACAGGATTAATTAAGCATTACTTTTATCTGATATTTCATAAAAGAAAACAAGATATTTAAAAGCCTCAGAGCTCAATCAAAGAATATCTGTAACAGATGTCACTGAATGAAAAACGATTCAAAATGTATTTTGAATTTTTTTTAAAGGAAGCAGAAAATCTCACCCTTCTGGTTACAATAGGGTCAATATCCTTTGCCTCATCATATGCTAATGTCATGAGATCAGCATTAAGTGTCCTAATTCTCTGAAGCTTTAGACGTATATAGCGAGCAGAGGTAAACTCCAGCAGAGTCGAGGATGGATCTTCAGCGCTGGGCCTTCCATTAATCAGAGAAGTATGGATCTGAAAACAGAGTAGGGCAGTCTTAATATTCATTAACAAATATACACATCTTGTCTGCTGTGGGCTTTCATGTCCATTTCCTGTATCAATTTTACTTTTACTCACTATCTTTTTAATATTTTGAAGTGATTAAATTAGAACATTACAGTAAAAACTGAAATGAAGTGTTCATTGAAATCTAATTACAAATGACTGTGTAAAATAATAGAAATGCAAAATAAATTTTGGCTATATTTCACCTTACATGTTACTTATTAAATTTTGAACAAGTGTATTTTTCAAAATATTAATTCACATATCATATTGGACCATTGTGTTATAATAACAGCTCTTTAATACATAAACCAATGCACAGTAGTTCACAGATGGTTGAAATAATTACACGTCTGGAACCGGAGACATTATTTATTTGGATTACTTCTTTCATTTATATTGCACAAGGGAGTTAATTTTAAAGTAATGAAGCTTCGGCAAATATTTTCGTGTGCAATATGAGCAACCAGAAACAGTTCTAATTTACAAATGCAAAACAAAAGGGCTTGATCTATTTACATCGTCTTTGTTTCCAATATACTCTATATATTTTCATATTACTACCATAATGTTAACATAATATGCTTCCAGATGTTGTTTTCATAAGTTTATTGAATGGCTGGCAGTTTGCAGGCAACACAGCTGGTTGATTATCATATTGATAAGTAGCTACTTGGAGGAGGCAGAGGAGCGGCTGATTGCTTTGCTGATGCTGGGCTTGAAGCCTGATTGAATTTGCCACTCTGTTTCAATTTGTGTTTATATTTTTTATGTCATGAGGTTTGCTTTGTCAGATTTGATGGGACAGGAAGCTTGGATATGTTTGTTCTTAATCTCGCTCCCAGATGAACAAAGTGAGAGAGCAGCAGGGGAAAAAATAAAATTCTCCCTTCACGGCAACACTTATCAAAATAGTGAAAACTCATCTTCAGCCATCAAAATCATCACAAATCTGCTTTCTGACTTATTTCACTGTCAGACCAATTTTCAAAGGGAGAGGATGAGAAGCTGTGAGAAATTATTGATATGTTGGAACAGTGACTGAAACACAATAAATCAGTCCGTTCCAAGATGCTTTTTGACAGTTAGAATAAGGGATCATTGCAGACGTACAAGGAAATCCTCACTCATCCTCATCTACGTGAACTGACCTTGCTGCCACAAGAAAGACCTTTAGGTATCTTTCAAGGGGGGGAAAGTGGGGGAAGTTATAGGAACTACTTTACTGAATTTCTGTCCAGATGTAGTAGAATGGAAGAATGCTGTGAATAACAACTGGGTGGGCTGTTTTGCAACAATCCAATATTTCAGTTTCCCCTGTGCACCAGGCTATACATTCTGCCTCTGCACATTTGCAGAACAGTATGCACCCACATTCTTACATTTCTTGAATTACATTTTATATTTTCGCTCTTTTCATTGCGCACCTTTTCTGTGGTATTCTGCAGCAACTATTCCATTAAACTGTGAAAGACACAGAATTATACCAATACAATAGTGTGTCAGAAATTTCACAACTCAGTATTTTGAATACAGTATTTGGTGGGCGCCTGGCAGATAGGGGTCCAGCACCAGTATGACTGCCAAATTTGGTCGAGTCAAGGATACAAGGTTAGGACCTGGCATGTGACTGATGGAAGGGCTGACGTGTATCTCATGACCCAGCCCAGCTTTGAACCCTGCATATCCAAGTGGTGGTGGTGGGGAAATATTATTTCAACTTAAAAGCATCTCTTTTACATTGATTCCAATATTCTCCCAGAAGACCCCATTCCATAATACGCAGCCTATTCAGCATGGGTGAACGTATACTTAGGGTGTCAAAAATCTGCTTCTCTTGAGCACTTGCCCTGAGAGTCTGCAGTGCAGTATGCTGATTGATACATCGTATAGATTATCTGCCCCAAGTATTCTCCAGTTGGATTATTTTTTTATTTTTGTGGTGCGTTTTCCCTTCTAAGACATGTGAATATAGTTGGCAATATTTTATTCAACAAAATATAAAACTCCACAAAAAAAAATATTTGGCACACATATTGGTGCTAACATTGGTCATGCTAATACTCTTTACCGATTATGTTCATTTTTATACTTAATTACAACATGCAGTACAACGTTGACAACAATACAAGCAGTGTTTCAATGTGCAACACCAATCTTACGTCAAACTCAGCAAGAATAATGAACTCACCTCTATTTCTCATATTACTCAAATAATTTTGATGAGAATTTTATAAAGAATATTCAAAATTATAATTTACTGCCTTACCTCACCATTTTCCAGGGGATGGATTTTTGAGTAGAATGACGTACAAATAATTTCATCATCTGTTACATATGTTGGGTTGCCTGGCCGAGGCACAATGTTGTAGCGGGTCAGACACTCCGTATCTGTTAGAGCGTAATATTGCCATGGTTTGTATGTGATTCCATCAATTGACCGCTCTAAAATCCAATTCCCAGGTCGTGGAGAATTTGCAGCCTTTATTATAACATATGCGATCTGGAACACCTGTTAAATATGTACAACTAAATTAGTATCAAAATTCCATTAATAATTAATATAATTCTGAGACTTGTTGTTCTGGAACTTATTGTAAAATTTAACATTTTTGTTTAACTTTCTTTAAATAAATTGCTGATGGTGTTTCAACGGTCTTTAAATATACACTTCAATTTTTTTCAAAATAGAAATAATCACAAAGAAAATCAGAAAAGAGTGCAACATGGTCACGGAAGTAAATAATTCTGATGCAAGTCTGCATTCAGGGCTTTTGTTTACCAGATGAGAGTCTGAATAATCATTCTATGATTCACTTGAGAAACAGTTCTTACTTTTATATTATCAGGCAACGTCATTTTGCCCCAACTAAATAGTGAACAAAGCCAACATCTGCCACCATAAACTCTATTCTATTCACCAACTCATCCCCTTCTACATTAACAGTCAAAAGCTAAAAGAGATTTTGTAACTTTGGTATCATCCTTGATTTCTTAGCCTAGCAATGAAGCAAAAATTCATTCCATCACTGCGACGGGAAGCACAAGAGACTGCAGAAACTGGAATCTGGAGCAACGAACAAAATGCTGGGGGCCAGTCAGTGGGTCAGGCAGTACCTGTGGAGGGAAATGTACAGTTGGCGTTTCAGGTTGAGACCCTTCATTTGGACTGAAAGCTGGAGGGGAGCAGTGAGCATCAAGAGGCAAGGGCTACAGCAAGAGCTGGCAAGCAGTAGGCGGATCCAGGTGAGGAGGGGTGATAAGCAGATGGAGGAGAGAAGAGTGGAAGTGGCGACAGAAGCTGGACATGATTGGTGGAGGCAACACATCGCTGCAGATGATGGAATCCAACAGGAAAGGAAGGTGGAGCATGGAATCAAATAAGGGACGTGGGGTGGGACAGATGGAAACAGTCGGGGAGGGCACCCGATGGGACGAGTATGTGGCTGATGGGCAGATGCAGTGGGTGGAGGAGGAGAAAGAAACAGGGTGATGGGGGGCAGGGGTGGTGCAGGAGGAACAGGGCAGATCGGGAGGGGAGAGAAAGGGGACAGAGGGGGAGCAGTTTCCCTGAAATTTGAGAATTCTATGTTCATTCCATTGGGCCGTAGACCATTCAGGCAGAATATGAGGTCCTGTAAATAGTTTGCGTTTAGCCTCACTCTGGCAGTGGACAGACAGGTCGGTGTGGGAATGGGGAGGGGAATTAAAGTGGCTAGCAACCAGGAGCTCCAGAACGCCACGGAGGACGGAACACAAGTGCTAAGCCAAGCGGTCGCCATGACTATGCTTCACTATGACCGCCTGCCTCCACTTCCGTAGCATCGCCCAGCTCATCTCTGTTCAACCCCTCTGCTGCTAAAACATCATATTCACCTTTATTACCTATAGACTTGGTTAGCCCTATTCACTTCTGGCCACTCACTTGCTTTCCACGTTCTGTAAATTTGAGTTAACTAGAATTATGATGCTCCTGTTCTAATTTCTATCGAGTTCAATTTACCTTTAGTCCCTATTTCAACTGAACCCCACTGGCTTCTCCACTTCAAGCAGCCCCAGATTTAACCATTCCATCTTTGGTGGCCAAGATCTTCAATTCTGGAATTCACAATTTAAAGGCCCATCTTGAAATCAGAAAGTTCCTGCATACTGCATTCACTTGTGTTGTCACTTTCAGGGAAATATGGACGTGCAACCCAAGATCCCTCTGTACATCAATGCAGATCATGGAAAGATGCAAAACAACAGGGTGATTATAACTTCCCCAATATTGACTGGGACTCCCTTAGTGCTAGGTGCTTAGATGGGGCAAAATTTGTTAGGTGCATCCAGGATCATTTCTTGAAATAATACGTAGATAGTCCAACAAGGGGAAGGTGCAGTATAGACCTTATACAGGGAAAAAGAGCATGGCCAGGTGATTGAAGTTTCAGTGGGGGAAGCGTTTCGGGAACAGTGATCATAATTCCTTAAGTTTTAAGATAATAATGGACAAAGATAGAACTGGTCTTTGGATGAAAAGTGGTAAATTGGGGGATGGTTAATTACAATACAAGTCAGGAAGTGGGAAAGTAGACTATTTGGGGGTGAATTCATATCTGACATGTGGGGGCCTTTTAAAGGCTAGCTGGTTAGAATTCAGGGCCAGCATGTACCTGTAAGGATGAAAAATAAGGATGGCAAGGTTTGGGTAACCTTGGATGAAAAGAAATATTGTTAGTTTAATGAAAAAGAAAAAGGAAGCATACGGTATGCAAGGTTTAAGAAGCTGAAATCGGACAAGGCTCTTGGGAAAGATAAAGAAAGCAGGAAAGAACTTAAACAAGGAATTAGGAGTGCTAAAAGGGGCCAAGTTGGCTTAAGGAGAATCCCAGGGCATTTAATGTGTATATCAAGAGTAAGAGGAAGGCTAGGCAAAAAGTAGGTTCACTGAAGGACAAAGCAGGGAATACACCAGTATTCACCTAAGAGATGGACATGGATGATGGTGAGATCAGGAGCAGCACGTTGATATTGTTGGGCGCAGCGAGTGAAAACACATACCACGAAGCTCAAAGACAGCTTCTATCCCACTTTGATAAGACTCTTGAACAGGTCTCTTGTACAATAGAGATGAACTATTGATCTCTCAATCTACCTCGTCATGATCCCTGCACCTTACTTGACTACCTGCACTGCACTTTCACTGTAAATATAACACTATATTCTATAATCTTTGTACTACCTCCATGTACTTACATTTAGAATGATCTGTCTGGATAGCATGCAAAACAAAGCTTTTCACTACATCTCAGTACACATGACAACAATAAACCAATTATTAAGGAAGAAGTGGTGTTGGGTGTCTTGAAAAACATTAAGGTAGATACTGAGGGAGGAAAGGGAGGAGATTACTGAGGCCTCGACAGGGACCTTTGCATCCTCTTTAAGCCACAGGCAAGGTGTCGGAAGACTGGAGACTAGCCAGTGTTGTTCCTTTATTTAAGGAGGACAACAGTGATAATCCAGGAAATTATAGGCCAGTGAGCCATACAGGAGTGGTAGGGAAATTACTGGAGAAGATTCTTAGGGACAGTATTTACTCACATTTGGAAAAGCACAAACTTATTAGGTATCAAAGGTTGGTAGGGTGAAAGGTGAGGACCAGGGGAACTCCATCTCTGTTCTGTTTGGAGGGGTGGAGGGTGAAGGATGAAGGATGAGAGCAGAGGTCTAAGAAAGAGGAAATGTGAGAGAGGGCTCCATCAATCACAGTGCCCCTTCCACCTCCCCCACCTGGCTCCTTCTACCTATCACCCCCCTCATCTACTACCTACCAGTCCCTGTCTCACCCCTCCCCCTTTCCTCTTTATGCTGATCATCTCTCTCTCTACTCTCAGTCCTGATGCAGGGTCTCAACCCAAAATGTCAGCAATTCCTCTACACCCCACCCCCAGATGCTGCTGAATTTTTCCAGATGATTGTCATTTGCTTTAGATTCCAGCATCTGTGGTCGGTTGTGTCGACTTATTACAAAGTATCAGCTATAACGAGAGTTTGGACAAATTTGGACCATCTTCTCTGGAGCGTCGGAAGCCAAGGGTGACGCAAGAGAAATACATAAAATTATGAGAGGCATGAATAGGGTAGATAGTTGGAGTCTTTGTCCCAGGGTAGAAATGTCAAATACTGGAGGGCATAGGTTTAAGGCGAAAGGGGGAAAGTTGAAAGGAGGTGTGCCGAGTGAGTTTTATTTTACAGAGTGGTAGGAGTCTAGAACATGCCACTAGGGAAGGTGGTGAAAGCAGATGTGATAACAACATTTAAGAGGGCTTGGGCAGGCACATGAACAGGCAGGGAACAGAGGGAGAAAGACCAAGTGCAGGCAGATGTAATCACTTAGACTGGCATCACAGTCAGCATAGACAAAGATGGGCTGAAAGGCCTTTTCCTGTGCTGTACTGTTGACAACAGACAGAGACCCTGGAGATGATGTGAAAAGCAATATGAATAAAGCTGACAAATTGGTCAATATGATGCTGCAGCTAGTAGAGCTGCTACTTCACAGTTCCAAAGAGTCAGGTTCAATCCTGAGCTCCTGTACTGTCTGCAAGGAGTTTTTGTCTTCCTGTGACCAGGTGGATTTGCTAAGTTAGTTTATTGTCACACGTAACGAGGTACAGTGAAAAACTTTATTTTGCATGCCATGCACACATCATCTCATCACATCAGTGCATTGAGATAGTACAAGGGAAAACGATAACAGAATGTAGAATAAAGTGTTACAGTTACAGAAAAAGTGCAGTGCAGGCAAACAATAAGATGCAAGGCCTTAACGAGGTAGATTGCGAGGTCAAGAGTCCCTTATCATACTCTTACCATACAGGTGACTGTTTAATATTCTTAATTTCCTCTGATTTCTTCCCACTTTCCAAAGATGTACTGCTTGTTAGGTTAATTAGCCACTCTAAGTTGCTCCAAGTGTGTACAAGAGTGGAGTGATAGTGGTAGAATCTGGGGAAGTGTGGTAACGTGGGGAGTATAAAATGGGATTTACGTTAATGAATGCTTGATAATCACTTCAGACAGGGTAGGCTGAAGGATCCATTTCCGCACCATACGACTCCATGCCTCTATGGTGATACTTTAAAATCAAATTAATCAGAATGGCCAGTTCCTGTTTATTGTGCCAATTTGCAATTCATCAAGGACATTCAAAGTTTTTTTTTAAAAAAGGCATATCGTAAAAGGTTTCAAATTTAAAAACAAATGCATTTCCAAAAAAACATTTGAAATGATAGTAATTTATTGTTTAGTTTTATTTGAAGTTAGATGTTATTACTTAAAATTGCACTGCTCAACTATTGGTCTCAACGCATACTAATAATGTTTTCCAGAATAAAACTCATTTTTTGTTGTATTAAGAAAACTGTACATTGTCAATCGTCATGGAAATGTTTTAATCCATAAGGTTTTAAAAAAAACTAAATAAATAATTATCATCTAAAGATGATTTAATCTGATTCCACTGGCTCATGGGGGATTTTATGTCTGCAATTGTGCAAATTATCTGCAGTGAAAAACTGAAATTTAGTTTTACTTTGGAAAAAAAAACGGAATTTTAAGTCCAATTTGTTCTTGAATTGTGAATTGAACTCAAAGCAGAAACTCTACCCTTTTGCTGTAGAATGAAACATAATATACAAGTAAATGCAGATATTTCTTTCCAAGATAAGCAACGCACTCAAAGGTCCAGTTAATGGAAATAGATTATGGCTTTCATAAGCCTTCTGTTTTGAGTGATGGGGACTGGGAGGAAAGAAACCTTCTCTAACAAATATAACTCTGAATCTCTTTGTTTTACCTCAAATATATTATTTATCTTTACATCCCAGCAGCAAAACGGAGAGCTTGCAGTGCAGTTTTTGAAACTGCCTTGATCCATTATAGATCAAGGTGACTCATGAGTTCTCCTTAACTATAATAGCAAGTTTAAATAATGGGCCAAAACTTAGCGGATGTGGACATTCATTCTGAAGGAAATTGCCTACATTCTGCCATTTGCACTGAAGTTGTGGACGGACACACATGCTTTGAGTTGCTACTCTCTGACAGATGCCCTGAACAAAATCTATCAATACAACTCATCACTGCACTCCAATAAAGCCCAGTTTTGATGGGATTTCTTAACACAATGAACATGGTGTTCCCTAGGTATCCTTGGATGTATTTACATTGTGGTTCTGTTGAACAGGAAGGTCAAGTGGTATGCCTGCTTTTTAATAAAATGGAAATTGTAATTAGGGAACGTGAGCTTTAGAATGGAAGAGGGAAGCTAAGGGGCAATTAGAATGCATGCTTTAGGATGGAAGTTACCCAGCCCCTTATAAGCAGCATGTCATATACCTTTAACTTATTATCTATATACTGTTAGACTGCAATATGAAGGAGGTCTTGGTATTGTCGGATTCGACTGTTTTAAGTAGTTTTTATAACATGCATAGTGTTTAATACACCTCAAGTGGTTGTACAAGGAATGGCCACTTCTTAGCTTATTGGTTTGTCCATCAGGTGAATATGTCTTTTCTCACTGGCTGCTTTTGCCACAGGTATCTAATAGGTTTTCTGATTGGACTATTGTTAGCTAAGGCGTACCTCTTATCTCAGGTATAAAAGGTGTTTTTTTTTGTTAATCACTTTCTTGCCTCTATCTCTCTCTTACTTACCTTGCTCTCTCTCTCTCGCTCTCTTACCCACCAGCCCTAATTGTCTTGGCCCATCTCCTAGTAGTAAAGCTAGTGTCATGTGCTCTGTGACTGTTTCTTTGTTTTAAACTTTTCCAGTAAAACTTTGTGAAGCACCAAGTTGTTTTCAGCTCATTCTTGGACTCCTGAAAAAACCGGTGGACTCGGAAACAACCGGATCCGACAGTACTAATGAGAAGACTTTCACTTGTGGAAAAGAACAACACCTAAAGGTCAGCATTGTAAGACAAATAGCAAGAAATCAAACCAGAAACTTGTAAGAGACTGCAGATGCAGGAATCTGGAGCAACAGACAAGATGCTGGAGGAACTCAGCAGATCTGGCAGCATCTGGAGAGAGAAATGGACAGTCAACATTTCAGTTTGAGACCCTTCATCTAGATAAGAGATCTCTTGTTTGGAAATTGATGAGAACTTGTTCTCAGCTATGATAGGACAGATACAGAGGCAAAGTTAGACAAGCATTTGGGAGGGTCAAAGGAATCAATAGTTGTACTGTTCATTGGATGAGAATGGATGGGCAGGAGCTTGAGTGGATCACAAACAACAGGTGCTGTTTGTGTGCTGAATCTTCTGTGTAATTGTATTTTTAATTAATTATATTTTAATAAATTTTTAATTGCTGTCTAGTTCAATGCTAATAAGACTTTAAATATCTGCGAAACACAAAGACTTAAAAATCCAAAGCCATGGTAGCTTATCAGAGGACAAATTTCCACCCTCAGTTTTTCCCTCCGTCAAGGAGATTCTGCGGACAGGACCTCAGTACTTGACCACATTCATCCTGGTTGTTGTTTGGAGCTCTCTCCTCAAGATTGTGGAAAGCCAGTGAAATTGGTCATATGCAACTAGCCAGGTGCGCGAGAACATGCAAGGACCATGGGCAGTGACTTGGGGCAGCAGGCCTGGACCAGAAAGATCTGGCCTAATACAACTGATCCAAGGTACAAAAAATTACAAACACCAAATATATTGGGGGAAAAAACAACCACACTGTATAGTCATTCATGGAACTATTTCTGTCTGTTTCAAGTTTTTAAACTCTACCATTTACATCATAAAATCTTTATTCTTTTCTATTGATGTTGCACTCCACACAGAATGCACTTCCTGTTTAACAGCCATGTACTGCTCATCATGATACAAATCACACTTCTGATGTTAAATCTAAATATTAAAAGGGTATTTGGAAAAATGTGTAATGAAATCTAACTTAAACATTTCACCGTGTTTTTGACAAACCAATCAAATACTTTTTAAAATTCTATCATCAAGGAACTTTGTTTAAAATAAAAATGAGCAATTTCACAGTTAAAACAAACATACCCACTTAAGTGATCTCATTTTTGTGATTTCAATGTCTTCATTTTTATTCTTCCCCAAGGGTTTTACTTGATTCATAACCTCGAGTTTGGATTGTATAATTTTAATCACAGCATTTGAAAATAGATTTCATTCCCATATGGGCTCTTCAAGAACATGCCTTGTGCAGAATTTCACAACATACATGAGCAGCATGAATTAATCGCTCCTCAACTTGAGGATTTCAGAACACCCTTGCTTATTTCAAACAACTGAGCAGAATGTGAATTGAATTGAGAAGTTTTACTTCAGACAAGTTCCAATGAAAGGACAATGACCTGAAACATCAACTATTTCTCCCTCCAGAGGCCCTGCCTAACCCAAGTACTTACAGGATTTTCTGTTTTTATATCACATTTCCAGCATCCATGGTACTGCTTTCTATTTTTGTACAAATGACGACATTTATGGTAATGAAAATTTGTGTTCTTCTGTTCTGAAGAATCACACTCAGTTTTGATTTGTAGTAACTTCAACTGTGGTTCCCTTGTTAAAATTTGGAAACTCAGATTGCATGTCAGGCCTGGAGTTATTTACTGGTCTCTCGTTTATCTCTTCAGAAAATTTGGTTCAAAACTCTTGATTCATGATTTCCTTAATATAAAATCTATTAAATAGTTGTAATAAAAACAGAAAATGCTAGAAATGCTGCTGAGTATTTTTAGCATTTTCTGTTTTTATTTCAGATTTCCACAATTGTTTTACTGTTTCATTAAACAGCTTGAATGATTGAAATTTAAATGTTAGTGGTAATTGGCTGAAATTGTATGTTAAGACTGAACAAATTACTTAGGTAGCTATCACTGTACTAAAGGGTAGTTCTGCATACAAGTGCAGAAGGAAATAATTTATTCTGAAGTGCTTAGAGACATTGTTAATGATGGAATTGACATGGGAGCACAGGAGAATGTAAAAAGTGCTGCAAACTGACAAAGACAGAGGTGATGGTTGTGAATATTCTGGCAACTTGGTGCCAAATGGAACATATCAAACCAATTGCATGTCTGCCCGCCATTTTCTGGGTACCTCTCTTGCATAAGTCTATTAGACTCTAAACGCTGCCCAGAACAATGCGAAACTCTCTCAATCCCTCAAAAGCCCACCCCACAGATCCACTGGAAAAAGAATTTGCCAGCAGCAGTTACAAATTCTCCATACACAAACTTGGGTGAAATTGCCAACTTAAGTTTGGTGTCAATAGAAAAAAACCTTTCCAACAAAAAGTAATAGCATTCATGGGCAAATTGATTTCTTTCAGAACAGCATCCATTGGAACTGCAGCAAATCACTAAGCCTCTCGAGTATGTTGTACTATTCAATGTGATCAAGGCCAAATTGTACCTCACCTTGAATTCTTATCTATTTTATCTACCTCGAATGTATGGCACTTAGCCTCATATCCTTTTAAAAGCTTGGCTCACAGAAGCAAATGCATCAATATAAGCTTTAAAATTATTACTTGATCTGCTATCCATCACTTTTTGTGGGAGACTTCTATATCTACTGCACTTCGTCACAAATGAAGAATCTTGTAACTTCTCTCCTGAATGGCTTAGTCTGGATTTATATCTTGTCCTAGACTGCTCCACCAGAAGTAGTTTATCAGGATTATAGCATCAATTCTTTCCAAGCTGTAAAAAAAAACTTGATTCAAATCATCTTCTGACCTTCCGGATTCCAAGGAATCTCTTCAAAATCTAATCCATGGAGCTCTGATAATATTCTGGTGAATTTGTGCCAAATTAATTCCAGGCCAATAGATCACAAGGTACTGTAACTTGGATGATATAGCTCTACAGAGGTGGTTTAACCAGGGCCCTGTATTGCTATAGCAAAACATTGTCAACTTTATATTCTAACCTTCTAGTTACAAAGGCAAACATTATGTTGGTCTTTGATTTATTTTTTGAACATAATTACCAGAATTTGGCAATCTGCCATCATGGTCCACCAAATCTTTTTAAGTCACGTCTGTTCACTATTTAAATAATCAAAGATTCATCCTTTTCTCGTTTTCTTGTTAAATTTACCCATGTTGAAATCCAGTTGCAATGTTTGGCTAACTCACTGAATTTATCAATGTCTCTTGGCAATTTTTCTTGTTCCCATCCATACCACCAAGCTTTGGAGCACTGGCAAATTTGGATCTACAACTCTCCATGGTCTTTTAATAATTAAATAATGCAGTGAATCCCCAGCACAGATCTAAAGGCACCACTCTTCACTTCAAACTCAAGCATTAACTAATTATACTCACCCTCTTTTTTTTTGCCCTTAACCTCCTAAGCTGGTTAACAGCTTTCATGAGCTTTTATTTTAGCTACAGTCTATGTGGAGCCAAACTGCCACTGGGAGCATTTATAAGCTATGTTACCTAATCTACTCCTTTAATTATTTCCTTTAATTAGGTTTATTAGAAATTAGTACTTTTTTTTTTACAGATCCATGTTGATTCTCTTTAATCAGCACAGAAATACTGGTATTGCGTTGGCTATATTGATGATTTTCTTTTTAACTATGTTGGAAAATGTTAGATGGAAACTATGCGAAGTTATTTGAGCAATGAGGCTGATAACTTTTATGATACATTTTTAAAATAAAATAACAAAGACATTCATTGCACATCAAGTCTTGGGGCATTTTACTACATTAAAGATGCAACAAATTCTATTTATAGCTGACTCGAGAAACGTTTTCATTGTAATGCCAGTTGAGTGGCTAATTAGCACCTTGAGAAATCTTACAGGATCATTATTTCCGATCTGTTGAATTGATTGCATTTTCTTATTTCTACTAATGAAATTGCCTTTTAGGGGTCATGTTTAAAAAACCCATCATTTCTAGAAAATTAGTAGAGTTATAAACAAGTGAGAAATATTTCCAATGGGAATACTTTTGGAAAACAACTTTGACATTTATGCACCCAACTTCCAAGTACTTCTAAAGGCTATCTGCCACATCCCTGTTAAATCTCCATTTGCCTCATGCGTCCACATGTGCCCATCTATTACTGCACACGGGATAAGTAAAACCCATTTACATTAGTTGCAGCCATTTCTAAGTACTGCAGTATTCTAAATCAGTTATTAATAATGGAATAGGGTACGGAAGAAAACAGTGTTTTTAAATTGTCTTTTTCATCCTGTCCAAAACACCTGTATTTGATTTTCATCTTCTCAGTGGCTCAGTGTACCAGCAGATTTTCAAATACCATAAGGTCCGAAGAGTTGATATGGCATTCCCCATTCGTGCTGGAATAATACAACTAGTGGAGCACCCCAAGGATCAGTTCTTGACCCTCAATTATTTTTGATGTATATTAATGATGTGGAAGAGGGGGCATAGTACAAGGTATCCAAGTTTGCCAGTGACATAAAAATTGGCAGGAGGATGCGAGGACTCTGCAACTGAATATAGACAGAGGGAGAGAATGGGCAAAAACTTGGCAAATGCAGTTTAATGTGGAAAATTGCGAGGTTATGCACTTCAGTAAAAGGAGCCTAAAAGGCAGACATCCAAATGGAGAAAGATAACAGGTGAGCAGAATACAGAGGTATCTACATGTTCTTGTGCACAAATTGCAATAAAAAGTTAGCATGCAGATGCAGCAAGTGGTTAGGAAGTGATAGGGCATATTGCCCTTTAGGGTTGGAGTTTAGAAAAAAGAGAAGAGTTATTACAATTGTCCAAGTTACTGGTGAGGTCATACCTGGAGTACGGTGCACAGTTTAGGTCCCCTTATTTAAGAAGGGATATACTGGCAATGGAGGCAACTCAAAAGTGATTCACTTGGTTAATTCCTGTGATGTGAAGATTGCCCCATTCCAAATGGTCAAAGAAATTAGATCTATACTCTTTGGAGTTTGAATGAGAGGTCACTGTATAAAAAGTCCTTTGAGAGCACGACAGGCCAGATTTCAAGATGTCTCAACTAGTGGGAGAACTGGAATGAGGAGACGTAGTTACAAGATCAGGAAGTGATCATTTAAAATTAAGTTATGTAGGAACTTCACACAGAGCGCGATTAATTTCTGGAATTCTCTACACCAGAGGGTTGTAGATTCTAGATCATTGGCGATATTTAAAAACTAGGTAAGTTTTTGGAAGATCAGGGAATTGAGGGATATGGAGAACTGGCACAAAGGAGGAATCTATGTCTGGCACAGATCAACCACCATGACCACATTGATTAGTGGGGCATGTCTGAGGGGCTAAGTGGCTTACTCCTCCTCCTATTTTCTTATGTTCTTAGTATTCTGTCCAGTACTGCTTGCTGAACAATGCAATGCAAAACCAACACAAATTTTATATCAATTCAGTGCTTGCATTTGTTTCCTGTTGCAAGCCAGTGACAGATACATTTTTTAAAAATATAGAGATTTACACTCCTATTGCACCTTACAGAAGTTTGGATACATATGTTTCAAGGATTTAAATTGACATGTGGAAAATTTCAAATTAAAATGAACATTGCATCAGTTTGTTTTTCACAAAGCAAAATTTGCTCACATAAAGGAGTAATTTTCAAAGTTTGCATTCTTGCAGCTGAACCACCTCCTATTAGGCTACATCGCTTAAATTCCAGAATACACTAAATAATGGTCTGAAAATTATGTGCAGTTTCTGCATGTATTTTTAGCTTTGTGCTCCGTAGGCAACATGCCCACTGCATAGTTTGAAAACTATTCTAATTTAAATACTCAAGCACAATAACTGAAACACCACAACTATAGTTCTTAATGGATATCTGTCACCCATAAATGTAACATAGTATTTTTTTACATTTTGTATTTTTTTTTAAAAAAGCTCCATATCCAGGCAAGTTTAGGATACTGTAACTATAATCCTCAATAAGGCACTTTCTGTTTATATTATTGTCAAGAAAAAAAATGTAATTCTTATATTTAGAATTCATCATCTTCTTCCAAGTTGATACTTCTGGCCTTTATGTCCATTTATTATCAAGGAATTTTTCCCAACCACAATTTCATAATGGCAAGTAAACTATTCTAAGCTATTTCCACTTTTTGCTTTGTGGTATTTATGAATTGTTACCATCATTATTTCACAGGCAAGGATATATAATCGCATGATTTATTTAGCAAGAATTTTACTTATCCATATTTGACAGCAGGTCACACTTATATTGTTCATTTAGGCAAGTGTGTAATACACTAATGCACCAAAATACTGAACTATAAAGTAGAACTAATGTAAATTACCATCTGTGTCTCACCACATGGCAAGTTTCCATTCTTGGTTCATCAATTAGGATAAAACCTCTGGGAAGAGAAGACTTATTGCCAGATGGAAGAAGAAATGCTCAAGAAACAAACCAACTTCAAAAAGTCTCTAATGATCTAAAACAAAACAACCCCAGGCAAAGGATGGCAGCAAATAACTTGCCAGCTTTGTTCTGGAAATGGTGTGCTAATGGACTGTGATGCAGGAAAGCAAGTGTTTTAAACAATAAAAGAAATTATTCTTTTTGAAGCTGGAAAGTTAAAGATTTTGCACAAACATTCATAATTTCCAACTATGTTATGCTGTCTTATAAACTTGTAAAATTAGATTGCATTACATATTGCCATGATATGAATGAGATTTTGATCAAATCTAAAAATTGCTGAGCAATGCAAGAAAATAAACTTTATTACAGTGGCATCCAGCACTAACAGAATTTTGAGTTAGAAATATTCTTCTCAAGTTGCACAAAGAATAAAAAGTATTCTGAGGTGAGAAAAGATTGAATGACAGTTAACACTGTCGTATGCCGTCAATACAAAAGTGATTTATGCTCAAGTTGACATGCAATTTTCTTAACCTTCACTTCTATTGCACCTTGTCAGCTAGAAAAATCTGTCAGTTGCCAATCAATTTCCAAACAGTCATAGTGTACATTTTCAACTTTAGTGCTAAAAACAAGTGAGCCATAAAAAATGTATTCAGCTTTGTACACAATATTTTTTCTCCAATATCTTCAGAATCATACTCAATAATAAAAAAGTAAAGTTCTCCAACAAAACAGATGGTTGTATTTCAATAACAGATGGCTAATGCAAGCACAATAATAGATTAAAACAAAATATACCCAAGCTTGGTTGATGAATGCACAGGGTGGGCTCCTGTTCAATCATATATACTTGGAAGACTCTGTTTTTAGTCTCATGTTTTCATTAACCAAGATGGCCTTAGCAAGAAAGAAGAAAATATACCAGAGGTTTGATTTCAGGTGAACCACTGTGTATGATGATAAATTTCTTGCAGCACTATTCCTTCCACTTTGCTTAACAGACTCAGATTAAAACTGCATGTTAAAACAATGAATCTATATATTTTCATTTCAAATGAAGGCATCAACTATTGTTCTAGATTTTATTGTCAATGGTGGTGATGAAACTGTTGACCATTACAAAGAATTTGGCAATATCTATAGCTACCCCAGTTCCTACTCCAGGGAATAACTTTCACTGTGCAAAAGTGATGTCATTATACTGAGAAGGCAAATATACTGAAAAATTATCAGATATTAAATCAAAGTCTGTAGAGCATATCATAAAGGTAAGAACATAGGAGGGTGAGGTAAATGTTGAAATATCAAACAAAACTAATAAAATTATTTTAGAATTCATTATATTTTGAAACATTTATTTGAGGGAACTGCAGTAACCTTGGAACTATTATCTGGGTCATTTGTATGTCCATATTAAAAGAATACCATCTAGGACAACACCACAAAATGCAATATTTCACTTTTTCGACAATAAATAAAGCCTTCTTGATGAACACCATTTATTTTCTAAAAAAATTTATTAAATATTTTCTATATGACTAACAAGCTGTTTTATTCTGAAGCATAGAAGTATTTATGTTTACATAAATAACAAATAAATGCTTCTTCATACGATAACTGAAGAGGCATCATATGAAATGTCAACTGAGCAACAGTTTGTGTTCCTCCTCCAATTCTTCTATGTAGTCATTACAAGTTCCATTCCAGGGAGCTTTCACCCATAGAACCATAGAACACTACAGCACAGAAAACAAGCCATTCAGCCCTTCTAGCCTATGCCAAAACATTATTCTGCTAGTCCCATTGACCTGCACCCAGTCCATAACCCTCCAGACCTCTCCCATTCATGTATCTATTCAATTTATTCTTAAAACTTAAGAGTGAGCCCGCATTTACCACATCAGATGGCAGCTCGTTCCACACTCTCACCACTCTGTGAAGAAGTTCCCCCTAATGTTCCCACTAAATCCTTCCCCCATCACCCTAAAGCCATGTCCTCTCGTACTTATCTCTCCTAATCTAGGTGGAAAGAGCCTACTCGCATTTACTGTCTATACCCCTCATAATTTTGTAAACCTCTATCAAATCTCCCCTCATTCTTCTGCGCTCCAAGGAATAAAGTCCTAACCTGTTCCATCTTTCCCTGTAACTCAACTCCTGAAGACCTGGCAACATTCTAGTAAATCTTTTCTGCACTCTTTCAATCTTACAAATATCCTTCCTATAGTTAGGTAACCAAAACTGCACATAATACTCCAAATTTGGCCTCACCAATGTCTTATACAACCTCACCATAACATCCCAACTCCTATACTCAGTACTTTGATTTATGAATGCCAGGATGCCAAAAGCTTTCTTTACAACCCTGTCTACCTGTGACGCCACTTTCAGGGAATTATGTATCTGAACTCCCAGATCCCTTTGTTCCTCTGCACTCCTCAGTGCCCTACCATTTACTGTGTATGTCCTACCTTGATTTGTCCTTCCAAAATGCAACACCTCAGACTTGTCTGCATTAAATTCCATCTGCCATTTTCTGGCCCATTTTTCCAGTTGGTCCAGATCCCTCTGCAAGCTTTGAAAGCCTTCCTTGCTGTCCACAACACCTCCAATCTTTGGATCAGCAGTTTGCTGATGACACTATTTACCACATTATCATCTAGATCATTGATATAGACAACAGACAACAATGGTCCCAGCACAGATCCCTGAGGCACACCACTAGTCACAGGCCTCCAGTCTGAGAAACAATCATCCACTACCATTCTGTCTTCTCCCACACAGCCAACTTCGAATCCAGTTTACAATCTCTCCATGGATCCCTAGTGTCTGAACCTTCTGAACTAACCTCCCACGTGGGACCTTGTCAAAGGCCTTAAAGTCCATGTAGACAACATCCACAGCCTTTCCTTCATTTACTTTCTTGGTAACCTCCTCGAAAAACTCTACAAGATTCGTTAAACACGATCTACCACGCACAAAGCCATGCTGACTATCCTTAATCAGCCCTTGGCTGTCCAAATACTTGTATACCCGATCTCTCAGAACACTTTCCAATAATTTACCTACTACTGATGTCAGGCTCAACGGCCTGTAATTTCCTGGTTTACTTTTAGAGCCTTTTTTAAACAACGGAACATGAGCTACCCTCCAGTCCTCTGGCACCGCACCCGTGGCTAAGGACATTTTTAATCTATCTGCCAGGGCCCCTGCAATTTCTACACTAGTCTCTCTCAAGGTCCGAGGAAATATCATGTCAGGCCCGGGGGATTTATCTACCTTTATTCGCTGTAAGGCAGCAAGCACCTCCTCCTCTTTAATCTCCATATGTTCCGTGACACTACTGCTTGTTTCCCTTCCTTCCATATACACTATGCCAGTTTCCTGACTAAATACCAATGCAAAAAAACTGTTTAAGATCTCCCCCATCTCCTGAGGCTCCACACATAGACGACCACTCTGATCTTCTAGGGGACCAATTTTGTCCCTTACTATCCTTATACTCTTAATATACTTGTAGAAACCCTTCGGGTTTACCTGCACATTATCTGCCAAAGCCAGCTCGTCTTCTTTTTGCCTTCCTGATTTCCTTCTTTTGCCTTTTCTTACATTTTCTATACTCTTCAAGTACCTAGTTGCCTATACCTGCTATACACCTCTCTTTTTCTTAACCAGATCGTCAATATCCCTTGAAAACCAAGGCTCCCTATGCCTGTTAACTTTGCCTTTAATCCTGGCAGAAACATGCAAACTCTGCACTCTCAAAATTTCGCCTTTGAAGGCCTTCCACTTACTGAACACATCCTTGCCAGAAAACAACTTATCCCAATCCACTCTTCCTAGATCCTTTCTCATTTCACAAAATTGGCCTTTCTCCAATTTTGAACCTCATCTCGAGGACTAGACCTATCCTTATCCATAACTAACTTGAAACTAATGACATGGTCACTGGACCCAAAATGTTCACCTGACCTGCCTGGTTCCCTAATAGGAGATCAAGTATTGCATTCTCTCTCGTTGGTACCTCTATATATTGACTTAGAAAACTTTTCTGAACACATTTGACAAACTCCAAGCCATCCAGCCCTTTCAATGTGGGAGTCCCAGTTAATATGTGGAAAGTTAAAATCCCCTACTATTACAACTTGCTGTTTCTTACATCGGTCTGCTATCTCTCTCTACAGATTTGCTCCTCCAATTCTCTCTGACTATTGGGCGGTCTATAATACAACCCTATTAGTGTGGTCACACCTTTCCCGTCCCTCAGCTCCACCCAAATGACCTCTGTAGACGAGCCCTCCGGGCTGTCCTGTCTACGCACAGCTGTGATATTTTCCCTGACTAATAACGCCACACCTCCCCCTTTCATCCCTCCCCCTCTATCACATCTGAAACAATGGAACCCCAGAACATTAAGCTGCCAGTCCTGCCCCTCCTGCAACCAAGTCTCACTAATAGCAATAATGTTGTAATCCCATGTGCCAATTCACACCCTAAGCTCATCTGCCTTACCTACAATACTCCTTGCATTGAAATAGATGCACCTGAGAACATTTCTATCACGTGCAAACCTTTGATTTCTGTCTATACATGCAGTCCTTGCATGACCTTTAACCTCCCCCACTTCACTGTCTGCTCTAACACTCTGGTTCCCCTCCCCCTGCAAATCTAGTGTAAACTCCCCAGAGCAGCACGAGCAAACCTACCCACAAGTACGTTAATCCCCCTCCAGTTCAGGTGCACACCGTCCCGTGGGAACAGGTCCCACCTTCCGTGGAACAAAGCCCACTTGTCCAGAAAAATGAAGCACTCCCTCCTGCCCCATCTCTTTAGCCACGTATTTAGTTGCATTATCTTCCTATTTCCAGCTTCACTAGCATGTGGCACAGGTAGCAGTCCTGAGATTGCAACCTTGGAGGTCCTGTCCTTCAACTTTGCACCCAACTCTCTATACTCTCTTTGCAGGACCTCCTCCTCCTTCCTATCCATGTCATTGGTCCCTACATGGGCCACGACATCTGGCTGCTCACCATCCCTCCTGAGAATATCGATAACTCGATCCGAGATATCACAGACCCTGGCACCAGGGAGGCAACAGACCATCCGGGATTATTGAATCCTCTATCACTACTGCTCTCCACTTTTCCCTCTTTCCTTTCTGAGCTGAGGGTCCAGTCTCGGTGCCAGAGAGACGACCACTACAACTTGTCCCTGGTAGGTCATCCCCACCAGCAGTATCCAAAACAGTATACTTATTGTTGGTGGGAACAGCCACAGGGGTGCTCTGCTCTTTCTGTCTATACCCCTTCCCTCTCTTGACATTCACCCAGCTACCTGCCTCGTGACTTTTAGGGGTGAGTATCTCCCTGAAACTCCTGTCTATTTCTGCCTCACGACTGCTCTTAAGTTCATCCAGCTCCAGTTCCCTAACTCGGTTTGTCAGAAGCTGCAGCTGGATGCACCTTTTACAGGTGTAGTCATCGGGGACAAGTGTGCCATCCCTGACTTCCCACATACTGCATAAGGAGCACTCGACTGCCCTAACTGCTGCCTTCATTACCTTTTCCTATGTTAATTAACTTAATTAAAGGAACTTACCCAGCCTTACCTCTCTGGGAGCAAGCTCATCCTCAGACTCTGCTCGCTGAAGCCTCTCAAGCCTCAAAGCTCCACTCCTACCCTGAACCACTCAGACACTGGCCACTCTTCTTCAGTTACCCTTCCTTATATTTGTCCCTGCCAATTATTTCAAGTACTCACTCCCTCTAATCAACCATTCAACACACTGAGTTACCCTTCAGTTGCCCTCCACTTATTAAGCTTTTTAAATACACTCACCAGACCTGAAAGGGACCTGCTGCTCCAACAGCTCCCGGGCTGATTCCGTATTGGACCCAAGTCCATTAAAATCAAAAGCCACTCCTTCTTGTTAGTTCGTTTACTCACCCTCCTATTCTTGCCAATACCTTTGCTCAACTAACTTCTTCAGTCTCGTCTATGGTGAATTTATACATTTTTTTTCTTCTCATAATCACACCTCCCATTGTACCTTTAAATACTGATAATGCCACCATTTGACACATTATCAACATGGCTTCAGAGTTAAAACAAGTCAGAAAGTTACATTATAATTTGAGAGTCAAGATTCCATCCAATTCCCAAGTACACTGAACATGGAGCAGTACGGCATAGAAACAAGCCCTTTGGCCCATGGTCTCTGCTGACTGGGATGCTAGTTTAAACTGCACATCTGCCTGCACATAGTCTATATCCCTCCATTTCCAGCCTATTCATGCATCTGTCTAAATGCCTCTTAAACATTCCTATCAGAGCTGCTTCCACCACTTCCCCCGGCAGTGCTTTCAAGGCACCTACTACACTTAGTGTGAAAAAAAACTTCCCTTGTAAACTTAGGTTAAAATTATCCCATCTCAACTTCAAGTTATGCACTCTAGTTTTTGACATTTCCACCCTGGGGAAAAGACTCTGACCATCTATACTTCTCAATTTTATGTATTTCTATCAGGTCACCCCTCAACCTCCAATGCTCCAGAGAAAACAATCCAAGTTTGTCCAACCTCTACTTACAGCTTATACCTTCTAATCCAGGCAACATCCTGCTAAACCTCTTCTGCACTATCTCCAAAGCCTTCACATCCTTCCTATAATTCAGCAACCAGAACTGCACACAATACTCCAAATGTGGCCAAACAAACTTTTTAATACAGCTGCGACATGACTTCCCGACTTGTATTCTCAATGTCTGGACTGATGAAGTCAGCCACGTGCCTTCTTTAGCACCCTATCTATTTGTGTAGCCACTTCTAGGGAGCTATGGACTTGCATCCCTAAATCCCTCTGTACATCAGTCCTCCCAAGGGTCCTGTCATTTATTGTGTACTCTTCTCGTGCATTTGACTTCCCAAAGCACAACACCTCACACTTGTCTGGATTAAGTTCCATCGCTATTTCTCTGCCCATATTTCCAAATGATCTATATTTAACTGATGCTTTGACAACCTTCCTCACTATCCACAGCTCTGAAAATGTTTGTGTTATCTGCAAACTTACTAATCAGCCTATTTTACCTTTTCATCCAAATCATTTAATCACAAACAACAGAGGTCCCAGCACTTATCCTTGCAGACCACCACTGGTTACGGACCTGCATTCAGAAAAACACCTCTCCACCATGACCCTCTGTCTATGGCCAAGCCAATTTTGAATCCACTCTACCAAGTCTCCATGCTTTAATCCTCTAGATCAGCAAAACATGAGAGACCGTGTTGAAAGATTGACTAAAGGCCATGTATACAACATCCACTGCCCCACCTTCAATCATCCTCATCACCTCAAAAGTCAATCACACGACCTCCCCTGGACAAGGCCATTCTGACTATCCCTAATAAGTCTATGCTTTTCCAGATGTGAGTGCATCCTATTCCCAAGAATCTTCTCTTATCATTTCCCGACCACTGATGTATGGCTCACCAGCCTATAATTTCCTGGCCTGTCCCTATTGCACTTCCTAAATGGAGGAAAAACATTGGCTATTCTCCAGTCCTCTGGAACCTCAATTGTGGCTAAAGAGGATCAAAAGATCTCTGTCAAGGCCCCAGCAATCGCCTCTCTTCAAGATCTGGGTTAGATCTCATCAGGCCCTGGGGACTTATCCACCTTAATATTGATTAATCCACTTTTACTAGCTCAATCTGCTGTCACAGGCCACCCACCCAATCTTATGCCAGCTGAATGCAACTGAAAAATGTTGGAGCTGTGGTATATGCTGGAATCTGGAGCAAAAAATTCTTGTTTGGCCATTCAACCACAGAGTTGAGAGAAAAGTCACTGTGCAACTGCACGACTTTAAATGACATAATGGAATGGAGAGAGCAAACAAAAATAAAACTTGCATGTGAATCTCCCTGAGAAACTTCCATAGCCAGCAAAGTTCCATCTTCAATTACTACCCTTATCATCCTTGCTTCAGGTGTTTCTGAAAGACTAACACTTAAAACTTAATTGAAATGAAATTAATAAATGAAAAAAATGAGTATTAAAAAGTAAATAAACCAACTGAGAAATCTTGAATATAAAAATGAGAAACAATAAATGTGAACAGATTTGACTGAATAAGTCCTGGGAAATCTCAACAAGATCCAGTTCCATCCTGGTCTTCACGGGGAGTCCTACGACATAGCACAGCTGGAAAATCCGGTGGACCTCAACCAGTAAGTTTAGGACTTCCGTGTTCACATGGGAAGCCCAAAAATTAACAGCACTTGAGCCAAGAAAACTTGAAGTTCATGGAACTGCTGATATCTCCCAAGCAACATACAAGCCACTGAATCCTAAAAGTAACATCCTCTTCTTCTTTACCACAAAAATGATCTGCCTTGAGTTCTCAGGTTGAGACTAGTGGGGTACTGCAGGAATCAGTACTTGCGCCATTATTCACAAACAACAGTAATGATTTGGTTATGGGGACCCAATTTCATATGAGCAAGTTTGCTGATGATAGAAAAGTGGACGGGATTGAGTTGTGAGGAGGATGCAGAGGCTTCAAGGGGATAGAGAGAAACTAAGTCAGCGAATAAGAATACGCAGTGCAACATAATGTGGAAACCTTTGAATTTTTCTACATACAGCAAAATATATATTTTTTTTAAATGGAGAAAGATTGGGTAATATTAATGTTGAGTAGTGCAGTTTGTAGACCTGCTGCCTCACAGCTCCAGCAATCCAGGTTCAATTTTGACCTCCAGTGTTGACTGTGTGGAGATCGCACATTCTCCCAGTGACCATATGGGCTTCCTCCAGGTGTGCTGGTTCACTTCCATATTCCAAAGACATGGGGGAGAGGGGAGAGTAGTTTAACTGGTCAGTGTAAACTGCCCCAAGTGGTAGAATCTGGGGGGGGGGGGGGGTGGATGGAAATGTAGGGGGAATAAAATGGGATTAATATAGGATTGGTGTAAATGGCTACATGACAACTGGCACAGACTTGGTGGCCAAAGGACCCCTTTCCTTGCTGCATGACTCTATGTCTCAAAAAGACTCCAGTGTCCTTGTACATGTCACTGAAAGCCAAAATGAAGGTGTAGCAAGTGCTTGGAAAGGCAAATGGCCTTTATTATGAGAGGATTTGGGCACAGATATATGAAGTTACATCAGGCCTTGGCGAGACCATGTGTATTGTGTACCATTTTAGTCTCTATCTTAAAAACAGATGTACTTGTCAATGAGGGAGCATGGCAAAGACTCAGACTCATTACACTGATTCTAAGCATATCAGATTAGCCACACAAAGAGAGATTGAGTACACTAGCCCTATATGTTCTGGAGTTTAGAAGAATGAGAGATCTCATTGAAACTTACAAAATTGTAGCAGTACTCAATTACTACGGCTCAAAACCACTTAGGTCTAAAGTGAGAAGAAATTTCTAAATGTAGATGTTGGTGAATCTATGGAATTCTCCAGTCCCCAGAGGGCTGTGAAGGCTTAGTCACTGTGTTCATTCAAAAAGAAGACTGATACATTTCTGGGTATGAAGGTTCTGGCGATAATGCCCGGAAAAAGCACTGAGTGAGAAAATCAATCAAGATCTTGATGAATGATGGAGAAGGACTGAAGGGCCAAACATCCTACTCCAATGTTGTTCTCTCTTGAGAATACAGGTTTGGCACAGTTCAGAATTTTCTTTGACCTTTCTGTATCACTAAATATAGAAATATTGCGATAGATCAGTATTAGGGCTGATTAGAAAGAGCAATCTTTAATGTGAACGAATGCAGTCACAAGGTTTAAGGAGGATAATAAACAGCAATATAACACAGCATGAAGTATTCAGTAGATCATACTACAGATGAGTGATCTGGAAATATTGATAGTTGGTTGGTGAACCTGGAAGTATTGCACATGGCTGTAGTCGAGAGCCAAATAGGATCGAGAGTCAAATGCCAGAAGAATGAACTGCATTTCTCAAGAAGTGACCAAGTTTCTTCAGAGCTCCGGTTTAGCCTCCTCTTGGACTTCTACCACATTGGGCACCAGCTGAATATCATCTTTCTGATATTTCATGAAGAATTTTACTTAATGAGACTTGCCACACAATGTCTAAACACAAACAAAACTATGAAGATGGTGGGCTGTTGATAAGGCTATGAAAGGAAATATATAGGATCCTTGGCTTCATTAGCAGATACATCAATTAAAGTATGCCCTATTAAAATATTGATCTAAGAGTACAAAATGAGGTAGCTGTGCAAATAATTGATGCTTTGGTTGTCATCTTCCAAAATTCTGTAATTGTGGAAGGGTTTCTACATTCTGGGGGGAGGCAAATATTAACCACTATTTTAAAAAAAAAGGAGTTAAAAAAAGGTAACTATAAATTGGTTAGCCTAACATTGTTAATATGGAAAATGTTACACTCTATTTTAAAAGAAGGCGACAATAAAACACCTGGAAAATATCAACAGGATTAGAAAAATCAAAATGAATATATGACAGCAGAACAGTTTTTGATTCTGGATATTTTTTGGCAGGGGGTGTAAATGATAGAATATAAAAGGGAGAATTAGTGGATGTGGTGTAACTGGGTTTTCAGAAAGCTTTCAATAAAGTCCCCAGTTAAGAGTTTGTGCAAACTTAAAGTTTACAGGATCAGGGTGGTATACTCACATAAATTGAAAATTGGTTGAGACACCGAAACCAGAGAAAGAAATAGTTCTCTTCTGGTGTGGACAAGCAAACACTGGCAAGGTACCAGTGGGATCAGTGCTTGAGCCACAGTCATTTACAATATGTGTGAATGCTTTGGATGAGGGAACTGATAATGTGAAACCCTGCGGAATTCTGAGTTGCGAGGAGGATGCAAAGAAGCTTCAAGGTTATTTAGACAAGTGAGTGAGCAAAAGCATGCCAAATGCAGTATAATATGGACAAATGTGCAGTTCCCTCTATTGACAGGAAAAAGAGGAAGACAACACATTATTTATTTAAATAATGAAAACCAGGGAAATGTTGATGCATCTGGGTGTCCTTGTACACAAGTCATTTAAACTTAACATGCATTTGCAATGAGCTGTTGAGAAAACAAATGGTCTGTTGACCTTCATTGCAAGATAATTTGTACAGGAACAAGGAGGTCTTACTACAGTTATACAAGACATTGGTGAGACATCTGGACTATTGTGTGCAGTTTTGATCTCCTCACATAAGAAGATATACTTGCCACTGAGAGAGTGCAACAAAGGTTCACCAGACTGATTCCACGGCTAGCAGGACTGTCACACAAGACAATTGGTTGACCAGGCCTAAATTCACTAGAATTTAGCAGAATATAAAAAGGTCTCATTGAAATATACAAAATTCTACTAGGGCTTGACAGGGTGAATGCAGGAAGGATGTTTTTCCTGGCTGGGGGCAACGGGAGGGGTTGAGAACCAGGGGTTCCAATCTCAGGATACGCTGTAAGACATGAAGGACTGAGATGAGGGGAAAATATCATCTCTCAGAGGATGATGAACCAGTGGAACTCTTCCACATACAGCTGTGAAAGGCAAGATACTGAAATCATTTGAGGCGATAGATCGATTTCCAGACACAAATGGCATTGGGCTACAGGGAAACCGAAAATGTGGTATTGAGGTAGAGGATCAGCCATGATTATATCGCATGGCAGAGCAGACTTGAAGGGCTAAAAGACTACTCCTGCTCCTCATTTATTATGTTTTCATGCTTTTCTAGAATGTAA
Organism: Pristis pectinata; assembly: GCF_009764475.1. NCBI lineage: Eukaryota > Metazoa > Chordata > Chondrichthyes > Rhinopristiformes > Pristidae > Pristis > Pristis pectinata. The sequence goes on along the minus strand of NC_067414.1, from coordinate 50,368,408 downwards.
AAATCAAGAAATTTATGTTAAACAAAGAGAAATCACTTGTTAGGCCTCAGCTGCAGTCTTCTGGGCTATTCTGGCCTTGGGGAACATGGAAAGCAGATATACCAGGGTAATAGCAGGGAAGAGGAATTGGAGAAACTAGCAAAGCTGACATTATTTTTCCCAGGGCATAGGAATTGAAATATTACTGTCACATGTACTGAAGTATGGTGAAAAACTTGTCTTGCATACCATTCATACAGATCAATTCATTACACAGTATATTGAGGTAGTACAAGGTAAAACAATAACAGAATGCAGAATGAAGTGTAACAGCTACAGAGAAAGTGCAGTGCTGGTAGACAATAAGGTGCAAGGTCATAACAAGGCGGATTGTGAGGTTGAGAGTCCATCTTATCATAATAGGGAACAGTTCAATAGTCTTATAATGGGGGATATCCATATTTGGAAAGGTTTCAAGAGTGTAAATAAACAGAATGTTCTGACAAAACGGTGAGGAACCAGAAGGGAATTATTTAAATATTTAAAGAGAAGGCATTAGCAGGCCTGTGAGGAAACAGCATGGGCGTATGATTCTTTGGGTAGTTCCTTCGAAAGGCCAGCACAGACACAAATTATTTCCTTCTGTGCTACAAAACAAGGCCAATAGCATCAGATTATTTTAACTTGTAAACATAGGAATTTGGCACAATTTCAGTATTTTTCTTGGGCCCTCACAAGTTACATCCACTTACTTTATGCAGCTTTACTTCCAAAGGATGCTAAAGAGACTCATAGGATTTTTTTTGTGATAGTTGCTGATGAGATGATGATTGTAAATTCTGGCTTAGCAAGCCAAACTATGTTGCAGGAAATTCCATATTCTATGACAGGAAGATATAATGTCAAATATAGAGGAAGGGGCACCAAGTGAGACACGAGGCTGGCTGTGTCAGTAAGTTTGAGAGTATCACCCAAATATATGGGGAAAAAATTGACCAAGAGCGATAAGATATTTTGGCTATAATTTCCAAGATAAAGACACCATGCACTTTGCAAATGTCCTTTCTGGTTATGTGCATGCTTTGATGATGCTCTGCTTTATTTCCAAAAATTTCCAAGTCTATATCTGAATAGCTGTTCCTGATTTCCCAAATAGGAAAAGAGAGAGAACAGAATCGTTATCAATTGTTTGATGATCTCAGAATGAGTAATTCAATGTATATTTCTTAACTTACTTCATCTTCTTTTATACACTGTTCACTGTTGTTGTTCAATGTTTGGATATTGACTTTTAAGTTCTCAACATGAAGAAAAATGACTGATGATTCTATAATTTTACCTGTTTAAGATCCAGAGTGATAGTTACGTAATGGTATTCCATTCCATTTTTTATGCTGGGACTTTGCCACCAGCGGTTTGTGCCATCAATTGCATTTGTTATTGGATGTCGTTCTGTAAAATAAATTGGAATGATAATCAGAATTTTAATGTTCATAAACTAGTAGTTCTGTCAAATGTGTAAAATATACAGTTTATATACAAGGCTAAATGTTTGAACAAAACTGAATTCCAGAAAATTATAAAGTACTAACAATAATGAATTGTTGAGCTTTGAAAGTTTGTAGGCTGCAGAAAGGTTAAGCAACTGGGTTAATACAATATGCTTTGGATGCGATTTTTGTGTGCAATTCGATTGATGAAAACGGAATCAAACTGAGAAGTTGTGAATGGTATAAGCACAGGTCTGGGAGTTGATATTGTGTTGAAGAGCACCAGAGGAGGAAAAAAATATATGAACTGGAAATAGGACGGCAGTTTGGAGGACACGAGTCATGAGTAGGTTTCTTATTTGGGATCGTATAGCATATATTTTTGAAAAGCAAAACCGTATGTTTGTGCATGCATGTGTGCGTTCACGTGTGTGTAAGGTATATGAAGTTAATGGAACCCAATTTTGTGAGCAGGGTGCAATGTGCATGAATTACCAAAGTACACATATAACTAAAGCAGACAATCTATTATCCGTACTTCCAAGTATCTTTTTTCAAACTACAGGGTTTGACCAAAATTGGGTTGGGGCTGCTGTCATTCAAAACAGAATGAACAGAGGACAGAAAATGGAGCAAAAAGAGATGAAATCCACACCGCATGCAAACTTTTCTTTTATTACATGTTGCTTTCCATGATGGATTCCAATTAAACAGCAAAAAGGTTAATTCTTAAACATTAAATTATCTCACTTACTATAATGAGATGGCAGTCAATATTTTTTTCTTTAAATATTAAGAGGCACAGGTTAATGCAGGAAAGCAGCACTTTGAGGTAACAGATCAGCCATGATTTATTGAATGGTGCAGCAGACAAGAGGAGCTGAATGACCTGGCTCCTGCTTCAATTTCTCACGTTCTCATGAATCAAAATGGGTATGATTTTTTCCTAAAGATGTGTAAGTCAACACAAGAAAAATGCCTAGGACCTAAAATAAAAATAAAAGAGTTGTATGCTAACACCTTTCTTTTGAGGCCTGTATCTAGCTGACAAATTAATGGGGGCTCACGAAAACAGAAGAGTAATAAAAGCTCAAGCATCTGTATCAGATTCAGGAAAACTATGCTAACATAATCCAAAATATTAAAATATCTGATAAAAGTAAATGGAACTTCTGTGATTCGGTTGCTGATCCATCTGTGCTTTTAGAGTTATAACTCAGTCATAAAATGGCAGTTCTGTCAAGTATCCAAACTGGAAAATTTACCATTTACTGGTTAAATGTTTCTGTAATCTTAGTTTTGCCTCTCAAGTCAAATTTCCTTGTAAAAGTTAAAGAATAAATTTAGTCTCTTTCTCTCTTCCAAAGAATTACTGAGGACACCCAGAAGTGCATTCAACAGGAAAAATCCCAGACAATCATAATTGAAAAATAAACACATCCTTCAACTCTGTCTCCGTAAAGAATGAACAACATACCCCTTGGATTTCTACTATTCAAGTTACAGATTCTGCACTGTGGGTTCCTAAATGGCCGTCCAGGGACATGTTCTACCAACTTGCAATACATTTCAGGTTCACTTTGACCACACGTGGCATTGGCACTGATTTCAGCCATGGTGGCAAGGTTTAGCACTGCTGGAAACAACCCTAAAAAGAACAAAGAAAAGAAAATCAGTTAAGGGACAGCTTCTCAATGGTCACTTAATAGTCACTTTTATCATATCTAGAGAGCAAGTTAATTAATAAGCCCTTATTTTTATTAAAAATATGACATATATGCAGGAAGCTGTTGGGTGCATTTCTGTGAAATACATTTCTTCACTGTTTGAGATTGCAAAGTTACTTTCATGCTGTCAACATCTTTATTGTTTTATTCTTTATCTTGATTGCAATGCCATTATTTGATTAGCACAGTGACCTCATATTTCAGACAAGCATTACTTTAATGAAAAAGTACATTGAATGTGCAAATCTGTCAGATCTCTGCATATTTCAGTAACTATTCATTACTTCTTATACTGATTTTTTTTAATTATAGGAAAATAGTAGATAATGGAATTTCTAATCCCCGCTCCAAGCAGTTTTTATCTTCAAGCTAAGATAAATAATTTTCATTGTGTCAAGCTAATGTCCCACATTTTGGAAAATAAAAGATCTTGCTGCCTGGACAGCCAAGTCTAATTTGGCAGGAGTCAATGAGAATTGGGGCAGAATGTAATGTTGGTGCTACTGCTGCTTTCTGATTGTGCCAGGAATAACTGCATCACCACAGATGCAACAGATGTTGTTTCTATTGGTTTATGTAGTGAGTAGAACATTTTGGTCAACATATTTTTAAGTTTTGCAATCTGTTGACAGCTGCATGTACTATTTCTCAAACATGCTAAATATGATTATGCAGAGCTTACAGCACTAATAGAAGTAATCCCTATGACCCAAACCAAAAAATGCACATCAGTAAACTTACTTGAAAAAGATTCATTACTGCTGACCTCTGCAAATGTGAGGAAGTACTTTCAATCAACAAAGACGACAGAAGCCGAAATATGATATTGAAGCGAAGAGCTATGCACTGAGCTAGGAATAACGATGCGTAGTCGGTGGGTTGAACTCGAGACTGGTTTATTCGAACCTTGTCACTCTGGCTTTTAAACAGTTAAGTTCCCGCGCTCTACGCGCGGCAATGATGTCAGAGGTGCGCCAACCAAACTCCTTCCCACGTGCGAGCTTTCTCCCTTTGCTGTTGGAGGAGGCCCAGCACCATTTTGCGGCTGGCCTGACTGCCGACACACGGGCCGACTTCGGGGCCGGTTCGCTTGCGTCAAAGGTGAGTCACCACATAACCCCCCCAAGAACCGGCGATACGTCCCTCAATGTCCACAGTCTGTATCGGCCATTGCCTAAGCAGTTTGCCCCTGCGCCGCAGAGCCTGAACCTCGACCGGCTGCGCCAAGTCCACATGTGCTGGTTTGAGCCAGTCCACTGTGAAAACTTCCTCTTTCCCCCACAACGTCCAGAACATACGTGGACCCATTGTTCTTGAGTACCTTGAACGGCCCCTCGTACGGCCGCTGTAGTGGTGGCTGGTGTGCACCCCTCTGTACAAATACAAACTTACAGTTCTGCAGGTCCTTGGGTACGCAGGTCGGGGTCTGTCCGTGCCGTGAAGTCAGTACGGGGGGCAGGTTGCCGAGCCTCTCGCGTGGTCTGTCCAGAACTGCTGCAGGTTCTGCCTCTTACTCCCTTGGGGCTGGTATGAACTCTCCTGGGATGACCAGGGATGCGCTGTACACCAGCTCAGCCGACGAGGTGTGCAGATCCTCTTTGGGTGCTGTGTGGATTCCGAGCAGAACCCAGGGTAGCTCGTCTACCCAGTTAGGGCCCTTCAGGCGGGCCGTGAGAGCCAACTTCAAGTGATGGTGGAAACGCTGCACCAGTCCGTTCAACTGTGGGTGGCATGCAGTTGTGTGGTGTAGTTGTGCTCCCAGCAGGCTGGCCACAGCCGACCACAGGCTGGATGTGAACTGGGCCGGTATCCCGATGCGTGCTACCCAGGTTGAAATTAGCGCTCAGGCGCAGGAATCGGCGGAGGTATCAGTTAGCGGGGTCGCCTCTGGCCATCTTGTGAACCGGTCTACCATAGTTAGGAGGTACCATACTCCTCGCAACACTGGCAGGGGTCCCACAATATCCACATGAATGTGGTCGAACCTCCAGCGGGTGGGCTAGAACTGCTGTGGCGGGGCTTTGGTGTGCTGCTGCACCTTGGCTGTTTGACACTGCGTGCACGTGTTGGCCCATTTGCTGACCTGCTTGCGAAGCCCATTCCACACGAACTTGCTGGAGACCATCCGGACAGTTGTCCTGATAGATGGATGCGCCAAGCCGTGGATGGAGTCCAAAACACGCCGCCGCCAGACTGCTGGGATGATAGGGCGAGGTTGGCCGGTAGCCACATCACACAGGAGGGTCCTCCCACCTGGGCCTACCAGGAAGTCTTGTAGCTGCAAACCCGAGACTGCGGTCCTGTAGCTGGGCATCTCGTCGTCAGCCTGCTGCACCTCTGCCAGAGACGCATAGTCCACCCCCGGGACAGGGCCTGGATAGCTGGTCTGGAGAGCACGTCCGCCACGATGCTGTCCTTTCCCAAGACACGTTGGATGTCCGTCATGTACTCGGAGATTTAGGACAGATGTCACTGCTGGCAGGCCAACCAGGGATCTGACACCTTCGTGAACTCGAAGGTCAACGGTTTGTGGTCTGTGAACGCGGTGAACAGCCTGCCCTCTAAGAAGTACCTGAAGTGTTGGATTGCTAGACATAGTGCCAAGAGCTCCCGGTCGAAAACACTATACTTGAGTTCGGGTTGCCGCAGGTGCCTGCTGAAGAACGCCAGGGGTTGCCAGCGCCCTTCGATGAGTTGCTCCAGCACCCCACCGACTGCCGTGTTGGATGGGTCCACTGTGAGGGCTGTTGGAACGTCCGTCCTGGGGTGTACCAGCATCACAGCACCTGCCAAGACTTCCTTGGCTTGAACGAAAGCGACCGTGGCCCCTTCATCCCACGTAATGGCCTTGCCTTTACCCAACATCAGGGTGAACAAAGGGCACATGACACGGGCTGCTGAGGGGAGGAAACAGCGGTAGAAGTTGATCATACCAACAAACTCCTGCAAGCTTTTGACGGTGTTGGGCTGGGCGAAGTGACAGATCGCGTCTACCTTGGCGGGCAGGGGTGTTGCCCCGTCTTTGGTAATCCTGTGGCCCAGGAAGTCGATGGTGTCGAGTCCGAACTGGCATTTGGCCAGATTGATCGTGAGGCCAAAAATCACACAGGCGGGAGTAGAGCTGGCGGAGGTGGGACAGATACTCCTGACGATCCCTGCTGGCTATGAGGATGTCATCCAAATAGATGAACACGAAATCCAGGTCGCGTCCTACCGCATCCATTAGCCGCTGGCACGTCTATGCGGCGTTTTTCAGACCAAACAGCATCCGGAGGAACTCAAACAGGCCGAACGGGGTGATGAGAGCTGTCTTGGGGATGTCCTCTGGGTGTACCAGGATCTGATGGTATCCCCGGACGAGATCCACCTTGGAAAAGACGTGCAGGTTTGCAGTGAAATCTTGAATGTGCGGCACGGGGTAGCGGTCTGGGGTCGTAGCCTCGTTCAGCCTGCGGTAGTCGCCGCAGGGTCTCCAGTCCCCGGCTGCTTTGGGCACCATATGCAGGGGGAAGGCCCATGGGCTGTCGGACCTCCATACAATCCCCAATTCCTCCATCCTCTTGAACTCCTCCTTCGCCAGGCGGAGCTTATCCAGGGGAAGACATTGTGTGCTGGCGTGGACGGGTGGTCCCTTGGTTGGAATGTGGTGCTGTACCCCATGTCTGGGTATGGCTGCCGTGAACTGCAGCGCCAGAACCAATGGGAAGTCTGCCAGGATTCTGGTGAATTCATTGTCCGACAGTGTGATGGATGCCAGATGCAGGGCCGGCAACTTGGCTTCGCCCAGGGAGAACGTCTGGAAAGTCTTAGCATGAACCAGTCTTCTCCCGTGCAAGTCGACCAGGAGGCTGTGGGCTCGCAGGAAGTCCGCTCCCAGGAGTGGCTGGGCCACGGCAGCTAGTGTGAAGTCCCACGTGAACCGGGTGGCGCTGAGCTGCAGCTGCACTGTGCGGGTGCCGTAGGTGCGTATCGTGCTGCCGTTTGCAGTCCTCAGGGTGGGTCCTGGCTCCCTGTTGCGGGTGTCATACCCTGTCAGTGGTAAGACGCTGTTTTCCGCTCCGGTGTCAACCAAGAAGCGGCATCCTGACTGCTTGTCCCAGACGTACAAGAGGCTGTCCTGGTTGCCAGCTGCCGTAGCCATTAGCGGCGGCTGGCCTTGGCGTTTCCCGAGAACTCGCAGGGTGGACGACACCGGCGGGCTTCTGCGCTCCACCGCTGGTGGTAGAAACACCACTGTACAGTGGCCTCCTCACTCCTGCCTCTGGGTTGTGTGCGCTCCATTGCCGGGCCTGGTCCGTCCTGGCGCTGGGCACATGGCTTGGTACTCTGGCCGACGGACGCCACGCTTTCCCTCTTGGCCTTCCACAGCACGTCTGCCCAAGCCGCTACTTTCTGGGGGGTGACTGAAATCTGCGTCGGCCAGTAGCAGATGTATGTCCTCAGGCAGTTGCTCTAGGAACGCCTGCTCGAACATGAGGCAGGGCTTGTGTCCGTCAGCCAGGGGCAGCATCTCGTTCATTAATGCTGATGGCGGCGGGTCCCCCAAACCATCCAGGTGCAGCAAGCGGGCACCGTGCTCCCATCATGAGAGGCCGAAGGTACGAATGAGCAGTGCTTTGAATGCTGCATACTTGCCTTCCTCCGGGGGCGACTGTATGAAATCGTCAACCCGGGAGGCCGTCTCCTGGTCAAGGGAGCTCACCACATAATAGTAACGTGTGGAGTCGGAAGATATCTGCCGAATCTGGAACTGGGCCTCTGCTTGGTCAAACCACAGGTGTGGTCGCAGTGTCCAGAAGGGTGGCAGTTTCAGCGAACGGATGAAGAGTCGATCATCTTTGGTCCAAATCCCCTTTGGACCGTCAGGGTCACCAATATAGCAAAGTGCTATATACTGAGCTAGGAATAACGACATGTAGTCGGTGGGTTGAACTCGAGACTGGTTTATTCGAACCTTGCCGCGCTGGCATTTAAACAGTAAAGTTCCCACGCTCAACGCGCGGCGATGACGTCAGAGGTGCACCAACCGAACTCCTTCCCGCGCGCGGGCTTTCTCCCTTCGCTGTTGGAGAAGGAGGCCCAGCACCATTTTGCAGCTGGCCTGACTGCCAATGCGCGGGCCAACTCGCTTGCGTCGAAGGTGAGTCGCCACAATATACTTATTACAAGACGTGGGGTGGGGGGGGGGGTGCAATTTATGGAAAGCTCTTGTGAAAAATTCATATTAGTCTAATGCACACAGTTCAAAACAAAACTGTGTAGAGAAAAATAATAATATTCATACATTTAATATTTTTGGGATGTTCTAAGCACTTTAGAAAATAATAAGGGTATCTGAAGTTTATTCACTATTGTACTAAAGATAAACACAGTTAATTTCTACTCATCAACATTTATTCAAAAATAAAGGAAGGGTTTTTCATAATCGTTTTATGAGAAATTGATTGCGGCTGAGTACTAGTAACATGCTATTTTTCAAATCATCCATTGGGACCTTCAAGTCCACTTCAACAGGTAGGCAGGGCTTCATTTTAAGAACTCATCCAAAAAAAAAGGCACCAATGCAATGTGCTCATACGACTGCCTTGAAGTGTCAGCCAAGATCGTGTTCTCAAACCCCTACAGTGGGGAGTGAACATTTGACCTTCAGTTGTCGAGGAAAAACTGCTACTCTTGGCAATGAACATTAGTCAACTTTGAACGGGCTGCCCCCAGCACATTCTCAGTAACACAAAAAGACACATTTCACTGTGTGTTTCAATGTACGTGCGACTAATAAATAAATATCTTACATCTTAAGAAGTTCACAATTAGAAGTTTGAGACTTATTTTTGTTGTACCTTTTATCAAAAGAAAATAAAATGTTATGAAAAATATCATGCCAATCATATGTTGAAATTAAACCATACTATTTACTTCCCAAAACATTTTCCTGGACCCAACATCTAGAATCATGATCTGTACTCTCCTCATACTGTACCTGTACCTACCTGATGTAGAGGCATGGGTCAAATTTCACTGGACTTCTGGATCCTGGAGGCACCCAGTAATGCAAACCAAAGCCTCAGCAGAAACTGCTTTGCAAGGGCCATAATCTTAAGGCTCATCCCCAAAATGCCTTTGACAGCCTTTGGTAGAGGCAATTTAAACTCTTCATAAGGAAAGGAAGACAGCTCTCCATGTACATCTCCTGTCTGTCTTGACAGGGAAGTAAGAGTTATTTATGTGCTGGTTATCATTGCTACAATACATGCAAGGTCTGACCAAGACAGCAAGGAACAAAGATGACAAATTTTAGACTACCTGGGATAGAAATTCATCCTCATTCACTTATGCTTAATACATGTTTGGTATTACCTGCACATTGTTCTGCACTTCCAACATTCAGTTCCATAGCTATCAATAGAGTCAAGCATCAGAAGAAAAAATACAACCCATAAACACTAATACATGCATGTATTTGGCACACATGGCCAAGGGCAAATTTCTAACTGTTAAAGACCTGTGCTGCAGAAGAATTCCAAAAGACATACAACCTCGAGGTTAAGAAATTCATTTCAATCCTAAACATTTGTCCCTTAGCCTAAGGCTATGCCTTCTAGCTCAAGACTCTGCACCGAAGTATCTCAGCACCTACTCTCTTAAAATCCTCATCGTCTTAATTAATCAGATCTCATTCTTCTGAAGCTTCCTCAATTGCTTGTCCCTGAACAAACCCCTCATCCCTGAAATCAATCATATAATCTAGGATTCATGGACTCCATTGATAGTACTACATTCCTCTGGAGCACAGACTAAAAGTAGTCTCACAAAAGTCCTGAATAATTTAAAACAAAACCTCCTTGCTTTTGTTCTGCAACTTCCTTGCAATAAAGCCTAACATTTGCCTTCTTAATCACTTCTACTTGATTGTTTACTTCTCCAACTGTAACACTTCATTCTGCATTGTTATTGCTTTTCCCTTGTACTACCAATGTGTTAAAATGATCTGTATGGATGGCATGCAAAACAAAGTTTTCTTTAAATGTACCTCAGTACATGTGACAATAACAAACTGATTTCTTAACCAGTACACCCTCTCAGAACATGAATGTTTAATTACTTTTAGTCATTTAGAAAATATTTTGCTCATCTTATTGAAGAGCAAAACCTCACACTGGTCCACATTAAATTCCATCTGCCATCTTCTTGCCCACTTGCTTAACCAATGTCCTTCCACAGGCTGTGTCCTCCTCACAGATCACTTTCCCACCTAACTTTGTATCATAGCAAATTTGGATAAAGTGCTTTCTTTTTGTTCAAGTTACTTATGTAAATTGAGAACAAAAGGCTCAGTGCCAATTTCAATGATACCCCACAGCCTGCAAATCTGAAAAACACTTGTTAATTCCTAGTCTTTCCTGCCCTATCCACGCTTGTACTAACCCCAACCCTGGGAGACCATTACGAACAGCATCTCATCCACTCATTCCAATATCTACACCACCACTTCTTTCACAGGCTGATTGGTCAGTTAACTGGTGACTGTAAATTGTCCCTGCCAGAGCTGGGTGTCAGGAGAATCAGGGTGGGATGCGGAAGAGGAGAGGTTGATGTGAATTAATATAGATGGGTGTCTTGATGGTCGGAGCAGACCTGGTGGGCAAAAAAGGTCCAAGTTCAAGGTTACACAACTATGAAAACTTTGAGGATGCTGGCACACACTGTGGAATACATAGCAGCATTGAACAAGCTAACACTTAGTAATAAAAGGAAAAACATGAAACTATCACTTCCAAGCCACTCAACAGCTGAAATTGGACTACTGTTTCTTTGTCATCACTGGAATCCGAAAATCCCCCAACAGCATTACGGGAGTATTTTCACTCTGTGCAACAGAGCAGTTGAAAGTAGTCAATCCCGTTCTCAGAGCGCTTGGAGGAGGCCACTGTATGACAGTTTTGACAGCAATTTTCACATTTAGAAGGAATAATAAAAGAACATACAGGAGATGCTGAATGGCGTTATGCGCCAAGTTATAAGAAAGAAGAATTCTGACTCTCCAGGCACTCCAACTCGATCTGTGGGGTATTGGCTTGATACAGGATTGAGGAAGCTTCTTCTAAACAAGGCTGGGCCTGTCCTGTTGCAATGATAACTAACACTCTGCAGAAGGTTTATAAACCCAGATGGCAAGGGAATGAGAAGAAAGGCAAGGAAGCAGAAAAGGAAACATAAGGAACCAGATGTGTATAAATTTTTTTTAAACGAAAAGTTCAGAAGGCCAAAGAGTTAAATTAACAAAGATTTGAATCAGAATCAAGTTAATTATCACCAACTTACAAGATGTGAAATTTGTTGTTTTGTGGCAGCAGTACAGTGCAACAACATAAAAATTACTATAAATTACAATATAAAGTGAAAAAAGGAATAACGAGGTAGTGTTCATGGACTGCTCAGAAATCTGATGGCGGAGGGGAAGAATAGTTTCCTAAGTTGTTGAGTCTTGGCCTTCAGGCTCCTGTACCTCCTCCCCAATGTAGTAACAAAAAGAGGGCATGTCCTAGATGGCGAGAGTCCTTAATGATGGATGCCATCTTCTTGAGGCACCGCCTCTTGAAGACACCCTCAATGATGGGAAGGATTGTGCCCGTGATGGAGCTACAACCCTCTGCAGCCTCTTGAGATCCTGTGCATTGGAACCTCCATACCAGGCCGTGATGCAAACAGTCAGAATGCTCTCCACTGTACAACTATAAAAATTTGTAAGACTATGTGTGCATAATTGTTCAAGATGCATCAAATAGACTAGAGACACAAACTGTATGATATAATTTTATTAACAGAGGCATGGTTGAGGACGAGACTATTGCTGATTAAAAATGTTCACAAGACCTGGTGAAACACAGAAAGAATGGAGGGATATCAAGTAAACATACGTTGTCAACAAAAGAAAACAGGGTAGGAAGTCAGAACAGGTCGTTTGCATGGTTTGAATTAGAAAGAAAGGGAACCATGTGAATATACTGGAGCAAATAAACAACAAAGGAAATGAAGAAAAAGTAAACAAATCAGAAAAAAAATAGGAACAATAACACCATAATGATGAGTTTAATAATCCAAAAACAGACTCATCTGACAAGGTTGTTTGGTAAAGTTCTGTAGTATATTGATAAAGTACATGTCCTAGATGTTTCCTATATACATTTTCTAAAGGTATTTGGCAAACTGTGACAGAAGATGTTTGTTGATAAAATTAATTGGTGTTGAAGGAAATAAAGCAACCTGGAGAAGAAACTGGAGAACAACAGCAAACAGTAGTGATTAAAAAATACATTAAAGATTGAACTTGTCTGACAGTTGATGTCACTATGCATCCAAGCTGCTACTCCAACAATGGGACAGCTCAGATACACAAATCATGCAACTGGTAATAAATTTATAGGAAACATTATAGATATGGGCTAAAAGGTACAAAATCAAGAAGCACTGCTGGATCTATTATGTCATTCACTGATTTATGGAAGAGTTGAGTTTCTAGAAAATCTGTCATTAAGCGAAATTTCATAAAACAAAGGCAGGGTGAAATGCCTTATCAGTAATTCTAACAGTCGAAAATAGTGTGCAACTCATTAAAGAAAATAAATAGATATACAAACACAAGACAGGCACCCCACATAGAATTTTTTAAAATCACAAACCTGTACAAATCTTTGCTATACAGGGGTTGGAAATTTCTAGAGTAGAATTCTTAGTACCTTACATTAGGAGAAATACAAAACAGTTGCATTTAAGGTGATACCAGTGCTAAAAGGTTTCAATTATGAGGAGAATCTAGAGTGGAGAGTGAACCAAAGTATGAATCAGGCTGTGAATATAACACTAAAAAGAACAGGAAAATAGAATGATTTTATTGCGGATGGTGTGATAGAACATAAAATATGCCAAAAGGAACAGTTGTGGAAGTTTTAAAATGGAAATTGGTAAATATTTCTTAAAATAAAAAAAAGTTATAGAGAAAGTATGTGACAATTGGACTAAATCAACAAGTTAGCATAGGCACAATAACCTCAATATTCTACCTGCTATGCTGAAACAGTCTATGTCTTTAAATTTTAATTCAATTGCTGGCAGTTTACTGCATAAAACATAATTTGTCGGGGGGATTGGATTCAGAAGTATTAAGCATTAGCATCACAGAAACAAACCAAAAAGCCCTTGAGAATTCATGTTTAATGTCGCACAAGGTACAACTCAGAATTAAGGGCAAGTTCCCTACTTCTGGGTCAGTGGCAAATTTTGATACTGTGTCCCTGCAGTTAACAAAGATCATTTAAGTAAACCGAGAAGACCAATGGTGCCTACACAGATCCTCCGATGAGGAAATGTGTCCTCTAACCACAACTTTTATTTTTGTCCTTCAACCAATTTGCTGCTGGGGAGGCCAAATAATTGGGTGGCAATTCATCTTGGAATCTGAGAATTGAACACCACTTCCATTGATGTAAACAGGACTGAATTACAGAAACAGATTAGAACTCACAGATCCTAGCTTATTTCAAGACATCAAGGATAATTTTTTTGATGTATGCAACAGGTGCTTGCAAAAACTATTATTTCAAAAATATCTTGGTGTTAATTGATCTTAATAACTTTCCTATTCTTGCATTTAACCTCTTTAACTAAAATCTTCTTAGGCAGTCTCTCAGAACTGAGGTTCTCAATACCATGCAGTCATGGATCAGAGATTCCGAGGAGTCAATGGGGACGTTGCAGTTCCCCCCCCCCCCCCCCCCCCCCCACCAAGGAGGCTTTGAGTCCATCCTCTTATGTTCTCCACCGTCCTCCTGGAAATCTCTTCCCATGATGGAGCTCAAGAGCAGAGTGTTTCTCTGGAGTCTGATGCCAGGTATGCAAACAACATGGCCTGCCCAACACTGCCAACAGAGGTGTAACAAAGGCTCAATACTAAGGGTGTCAGCCTGGAAGAGAATACAGGTTGATTCGTTTGACCTTCTGGTGAATTGAGGATTTTTCAGAGACAGTGTTGGTGATTAATCCAGTGCTTTGAGATGCCTGCTGGAGGTAGATCAGATTTCAGAAGCATGTGGGAGGCAAGGGATCTCTACTGACTATGAGTTTATGCCAGGTCTGAGGTCCTGATCTTCAAATGTCCTTTTCCTCAATTGATGAAAGTGTTACGGACTCAGTGAAAGTCCCTTTAAGATAGAGAGTGTGTGTGTATGTGTGTGTGGGGCGTGCTTACGTCAATAGAAGATAAAGGACGTAATGACGTTGTTGAAGAAGTTAGAAGAAGAAGAAGGAGAGAGAGAGAGAGAAGGGAGAGAGACACCAGCCTGCTTGTTTTCTCTATCGATGGATGAGAAACAATAACTGTGTTTGCTACTGAAATCCATGTATGGAAGTTGGAAGTAATCCAGTGGAGTTCACTTTGTTGCTGACCTGTAGAAGGAAACAGGTATTTGTGTGTGGACGACCACGATTCGGATGCTTTTCGGGGTGAGGAAGTCACTACCGAGTAAACACTGAAGTGTCGTTTGGGTTCCATCATGGAACATTTGGATTTCGTATTTACTCTCTCTATGTTTCTCTACGTCTACGTCTTATCTTCAGACAACGGTGGTTGTTGAAGAAGCCCTTGCTCATGTTTCACCTTATGGCTTGCGGAACTGAACTTTAAGGACCATTCCGGAACTGGGAGTTTTGGACTTTGCCACACACACACACACACACACACACACGAAGAGTTTAGTTTTGGGGTTAACATTCAAGGTTTAACATTTTTGAATTCTAACATACTAACAT
Source organism: Pristis pectinata (assembly GCF_009764475.1). NCBI lineage: Eukaryota > Metazoa > Chordata > Chondrichthyes > Rhinopristiformes > Pristidae > Pristis > Pristis pectinata. Next base: position 50,353,407 of record NC_067414.1, on the reverse strand, counting down.
TTTTACTTTTATTTTACGTATTATCATAAGTAGTGATTAATAAAATAGTTTTTAACACTGAATCATGCTCAGTGTGTTTCTTTTGTTGCTGGTTCGTGACAAAAGGCTATGCTGACACATAGAAGGTAGTGATGAGTTACATCATCGATGTCTGTTTTTGCCGAGAGATTTTGGAAGTGGACCACTTTTTCCATGAAATTTATACTTGAACTGCTGCATGGCACAGGGGCAGCATGTTGGCAGATGTTGAGTACGAGGCCCATTCTCTCATATACTTCAGTGAAGTAACATCAATACGACTGTATTTCTAAATGAACATTCTCACTTTTAAATTATATATATTAAATTATATTCTTCCTTGTCCCACTCTTGGGACAAACCCACTCTTGCTAGAGAGCAAGTAGTTGCTCTGAACATTCAGAGTATGAAAGGATAATTATTTGTTTGATCATACTGAAGCACAAAATAGGCTTCATGCTATATTAGCAATATTACAGACACCAAGAAGCTGGTGATGAAAGGTTACATTGTGGTGCAGTAATATAATTCACCACAGATCATGCAATTACAATTGTTCCATTAATTTCTGAAGAACATACCAAGGCCTAGAAACTATTGTGCGACCAAGACTCGGGCACATCTAAAATGATTTTAGATATTTTCACTAATGGAAAAGAATCAAGACTGGCAAATTTCAAGACCAGTGCGATCCTGGAATCAAGTCAGGTTCAGTGGTGAGAGAAGGGAGGTTTTCAAAATGGCTATCAGTCCAGGGTCTGAAGGGGCTGTGCTGGTATCAGATGTGTGAGAAGAAAATATCAAAGCTCTGGTCACATTGAGGGGAGGGTGGAAGGAAGTAATGACTGGGCCAATGCTGTATTAAGGGGGGGGGGGGTGTATGGTGGTCATAAGGGAAGGAGGATCATTGTTTGTGCTGTGATTGAAGACAAAGTGTGGACGTGTGCATTGGTTGGGAGAGGCTGCAGCAATTGGCGAGCGAGGGAATGATTGGATCATGTTGTGATCAGGGTCTTGCTTGGTGGATGGAGGGGAAAGGGGATTAGGCCTAAGCAACGGCTGTGATTGGGATAGGAAAGTGCAAAGCCTGTGCTTTGGGAAAGAAAGGATCTTGAATGAGGTTCAGGGTCAGCAGTTATGTTAGCTAAGTGGCACAAGGGAGAATGGAAATTGAGGCAACTATTGAAAGGGCCACTCCAAGGCAGCAGCAATCAAAAGGTAAATAATAGATTTGCCTGACAGGGGTTCTAATCTAACACTGCATTGACAAGATTTAGTTTTGCCAAAGGTGGCCAAAAATAACCGTTCCCAAACAACTTGCTCAAAATTCTTCTCCAGTGGGACCACATCTGGAATATTGCATACGGATCTGGACTCTATACCTCTTGGCAAATGGAGTGCAACAAAGGTTCACTGGGTCGATTCCTGTGATTAAGAAATCATCCAAATGAAGAGAGACAAGTGGGTGCTCTCTGTCGTTCAGAAGAACAAGAGGCGATCTCACAGAAGCAGACAAAATGCTTACAGAGCTTGATAGGGTAGGTGCTTACAACACAGGAGGTTGCTCAGCCCATCAAGTCAATGCTAGTTTACAGAGCAATCCCATTATCCTACCACTGATTTTTCTCTGTAACCTATTGTCCCCATATTCCACCAACTCCTTCGAGATTCTATCATTCATCTACAAACTAATGGCAATTTAGAATGGCTGATTAATCTACCAACTAGCACAATATGGGATATGGGAGAAATCCGAAGGACACAGGGGAAAGCCCATGCGGTCACAAGGAGAATGCGCAAACTCCATAAGATACTTAAGATATCTTTTAGTCATACGTACATCGAAACACACAGTGAAATGCATCGTTTTGCGTAGGGAGTATTCTGGGGGCATCCCGCAAGTGTCGCCACGTTTCCAGTGGCAACAGAGCATGCCTACAACTTCCTAACCCGTACGTCTTTTGGAATGTGGGAGGAAACCAGAGCACCCAGAGGAAACCCATGCAGACACACGGGAAGAATGTACAAACTCCTTGAAGACAGTGGCGGGAATTGAACCCAGGTCGCCGATGCTGTAATAGCGTTATACTAACTGCTATGCTACCGTGCCTACAAATAGCAGCAGAAGTCAGAATTGAACCAAGGTCACTGGTGCTGCAAGGCAGAAGCTCTGCCACCATGCCACCCAAAATGGAGGGATTTTGTTGGTCCTTGGTGAGGTGTCTGAAACCTGGGACCTGTCTCAAAATAAGGACTGAGATGAGAAGAAAGTCCTTCACAGTAAAACTCTGATAATCTGGCTCACTCGTTAGTCCGGAATGTGAGCCAGGAGTCCAGAGTGCAAGCAATGTGTTCAGCCAGGGCCAGTGGTCTAGAGTGCACTGTGGCCTTACTCTGGACCGTGAACCAAGTGTGCAGCTGGAGACGGGGTTGGGGTCTGGAACACCAGGTGAGTGGCTGCAACCAGGATCTGGGGGTACGTGTATGTTTCTCACTCTATTAAACTCACCAGCTTCAGTGGAAAATTTATTGTACTGTTGTGTGACATGTTTAAAAATAGTGAAATCGAAGTGTGTTTGGTTATTAATACAAGTAACATTCAAAAGTCCGGAAAATCTGCTAATATGGGATTATTCTACTTGGCAGTAGCCTGCAGAGTGCTCATTCATTACATTCTGAAAACTCACAGCAACCTACCTCTGTAGTTTAAAAAGTCATCCACTCAGCTGCACTCTGTGCACTATTGTGCCAGGAACCTGGCACAAACTCTTGTCGGCCCTATTGATCTGTCGAGAACCTAGCACAAACCTTTGCTCTCTCTATTGCTGTGCATTCCTGTACCGGGAATCTGGCATGAATCCCAACTCTCCGCTGGTTGTCCAGCGGCAATTAAATCATTCCATGGCTCAGCTGCCCAGGACCGCAAGAAACTGCAGAGAGTTGTGGACACAGCCCAGCGCATCATGGACACCAGCCTCCCCTCCTTGGACTCTGCCTTTACCGCTCTTTTCCTTGACAAAGCAGCCAGCATAATCAAAGACCCCACCCACCCAGGACATTCTCCCCTCCCTCCTCTTCCATCAGGTAGAAGATACAGGAGCCCGAGGGCACGTACAACCAGACTTAAGGACAGCTTCTACCCTACAGTGATAAGACTATTGAATGGTTCCCTTATACAATGAGATGGACTATGACTTCACGATCTACCTTGTTGTGACCTTGCACCTTATTGCACTGCACTCTCTGTAGCTGTGACACTTTACTCTGTACTGTTGTTGTTTTTACCTGTACTATCTCAATGCACTCTGTACTAAGTTAATGTAACTGCACTGTGTAATTAATTGATCTGTACAATCAGTATGCAAGACAAGTTTTTCACTGTACCTCGGTACAAGTGACAATAATAAACCAATACCAAGCATGGAGAGATTGCAGCTGAGGACTAGTGTTGTATGGTGGAGGAGAGCAGTGTAATTCCCTACTGCTAAGATACGATGCATCTAATATGTTCTGCTCAAGGCTGCACCCTGGCTTGTATGGTGAGTGCAGGCCATTACTGGGGGATAGAAGACAGGCTAGCTAACAGGAAACAAATCGTAGGTAAAAATCGGCCATTTTTTCCAGCTGGCAAGATCTAACAAGTGGTGTGCCACAGGGACTGATGCTGGGATGCTACTTCTCACAATTTATAGAACTGACTTGCTTGCTAAATTTGCTGACGACACAAAGGATAGGAAAGTAAATTGCGAAGATGACAATAAGGAGGATACCTGGGATTAAGTGAGCCAGCAAAGTTCTGGAAAAATGTGAAATTGTGCATGCCAGCAGGAAAAAAAGAAAAAAAGAATCAAATTATCTTAATGATGAGAGATTGCAGAACTTCAATGTAGAGAGTTGCGGGTGTCCCAATGTTTAATAAGCAAAAGTTTCTTATGCAGGAAGAACAAGAGATTAGGAAAGCTAACGGAATGTTATTGATTATTGTTGAGGGAAATGAATACGAAAGTCAGCAGGTTATATACTTCAGTTACATAGGGCATCAGTGAGATTACATCTGGAGTACAGGGGCTCCCTGAGTTACAGAGGGCCTGCTCAATGGAAATTTGACTTTCTGCAAACTCTCCCATAATTTTCTTTAAAGAAATTAAAATGAAGTTCAATTAAATGAAATTATAAGAAACAAACATATCTGACTTACAGAGAAAATACAAAATCAGTTTATGGATAGTTCTCAGAAATTGAACCCCTATGTAATCCAGAAACTGCCAGTTCTGTGAAAAGTATTGGGCTCCTAATTTAAGTAAGGGTGTTAATGAATTGGAAGCAGTTCAGAGAAGGTTATAAGGAAAGGTTGGACAGACTGGACTTGTATCTATTGGAGTTTGGAAGTGAGAGGGAACGTGGTTGAAACACATAAATCCTGAGGGTCTCTACATCCGAGTTTCCTCCTCTGGGAAAACCTAGCACTAAGGTCATGGTTTAAATTGAGAAGCTGTCTTTGAAAGTCTACTTCAAACAGTGGGGAATGCAGAAAGCTAGATAGATACTTGATAAGCAAGGGAGTGTAAGGTTACCATGTATAGACAGGAATGTGGAATTAAGGTTATAATTAGATTAGTCATTGTGACTAAATGGTGAAGTAGGCTTAAGGGGCCAAATGGCCTACTCCTGCTTCAATTTCTTGTTAATGCTCCAGAAGAAGTGCTGCACAGAGATATCTACGCATGTTGGACCCAATCAAATTTTCAGAGTATCAAGAAATGAACTTTAAGTGGTCATTATCACATTTTACTCTGGAGAAGCAATGAAAATAAAATCAATTTTCAATTGCAAAAATAACAAAAAGAAAAGAAAACAGTATTTTGCAGCTGGATTTCAGGACTAAAATTACTTAAATCTAAACGGGCAAACATCACCCAAATCATTATCTGGAAAACAAAAATCAGAAAAAGGTAACAAGCCTTTCAATCCGTATTAGAACCATGCTTTAGTGTTTAGACAATATGCCATTTTGACAAGCTGGATTGAACAAACATTTAATTTAGAAAATGCTTTTCCTAGTTTTCAGCTGCTACAAATATTTCATTTGGAAATGATTAAAGAAAAATGAAGAAAATTCTTTGAACAAGATCTGTTTTATTTTAGAAGCACAATGTGTGGGAAGATCATGGCTAAAGAACATAAAGAAAATAAAATGTTGTGCTGGAAATCTTTTCCAGCTGCGCTCTGAGGACTCTGTTATTCAGCTCCAGATGTCAAAGAAATTCAAACAACTTTTTAATTTTTCAATGCAACTTGGACCAGAACTTTCATTTGAGAAAAAGTTGTGTATGTGCAGTGGCATTCAAATAAGTAGAACAGGTAGTACATGTCCTCCTTAGAATAGTAAAGTAATACTTAACAGCCACTCCATGTACTACAAATTCCAGCTGAAGGCAACATTTCCCTCACAGATGTTATTAATATTTGTTTTGTAACATCCTTGAACATTTTAAAATTAAAACTGTAACCTGTGCACTTGAGTATCTCCCTCACAGTCTATTTCTCATTGCTGTGGAAATCACTCAATGATGACTGTTGTTCAGTGCAAGCAATATACACCATGCATGGTACCTCTGGCCCTTAGCACAAATTCCCTGCAATGTTGCCTCCCCATCACATTTTCACTGTTGGATTCATGCCAGTATATTGTGTTTTAATTGGCTCTTAACAGAAAAGCAACCTATCAGAATAGAAAAGATAAGGAACATGCCTATGACCCATGAGATACCCATGAGAAATTGTCACATGTTCAACTAAAAAAAGCACAAGGGAATTTTTGCATGAATTGGCCGAGACTGTGACACCCAAGTGCTTGAATTAGCACACTTCGAATTTCAGTTACTTATCAATCCATAGAGTCCTCTTGGAACAAAATGCTTCAATGCTTTGCGCTATCCTTTGTCAAAACATAATGTCCTGATATACGAGATATTCATCAAATTGCTCTTTTTCCCGAAGCTTCAATGATAATGTTGTCTGTGCTATATTCAGTAAATGATACCAAATATAATCCCATTATAACAAACACACCCAATAACATATGCATTACCTTACTAACGAACATTTCACTTTTCTGCATTCAAACTATACCCAAGCTGTCAATATACAGCAAGGTGAGATTATTTTAAAATTCAAGCAATAATATCACAGAACAGCAGAGCCCCTCAGAGATAAAAACTTATTGCTATTTTAATTAATCATATATTAATGCAAGCATCCCAGGATGCAATAGCTAGGAGATCCTGGTAGATTTTCCAGAACTATTATTACAAACTTAACCAACTCAGCATAAAAGACAGTTCTTTTTTGAAACAGTATTATGTTTCAGTGCAAATTAGCTGAGAAACTGAATTTCACACATTTTCAATGTGTTAAATGAGAGCTACATCTTGCCTAAATCTAAATTAATTGTCATTATTTTTTTAATATTAAATGTCCTTAAATTGGGATAACTCATTTTAAGAAATTTCTATTGTGGTTTGCTCCCACTTATAAGTGTTAGAAGCTAACTTGGTTGTTCAGTACCATCAAAAAGAGATCATGGAGAGAAGATTAAAAAAAATAGCAAGCTAAATTTCATCTTTCAGAAGTTTATTTATTTTATTCAAGCCTGCTAAATGCACGTGTCTGCAAGCACAGTTGTTACCAAGGTCAAAATGGCAACCAAAGAACAAAGCGGTAACACAAGATTATTTCATATTATTTCAAAAAGGGAGGGAGAAGTGTGGGGCAGGGAATAAGGACATCACAGTGGAGGCCCCATAACATGCCCTGGAGCATTCCACTTGGGACTGTGCTGCCAAGGTGGTCATTGGGAACAAAGATCACAACCCTTCACGCACAGAGGCTGCAACCTTCAGCAGTGCTGCCCATCTGCAGAACCTTTTGATCAAACTTCAGTTATTAAAGAATCCCAAACCAATTTCTCGAAAATTGCATTCCATGATGTTCTGATTTTAAACAATTGTACACAAAGTCAGTTCTTTAAACTGAGCTGGCCTTACCCCAGATTTAATGGATCACAACTGCAAGCTTCATTCAATTATGCTGATTTACAGACTTCAAGATGACATTTCATCATGGTTAAGAATCAAAACAGGTACATCTTAAAAGCTTTCAATTTTAATTCAAAAATAATTTGATCATCATACACTAACTAGCAAATGTTTATGTGTACCTTTAAAAGTCAATTTTAGCTATTCATAAAAAAGATAATTTACAGGTGCTGGGGGAAAAACATTTTACAATAAACCTGTTCAGCTGCATTAATCAAGCTGTTCCACGTTACCAAGTGTAAGTGCATTAAGAGATTTTTCTAAATGCAAATTTGAATTTTATTCCCCAAAAAAAGTTCTAAATCACTGCCCAACTGCTCACTCATGGCAGAAACTCAGGAAAACAAATTCCAATAATCTAGAGCAAAATGTCCCCACATTGCCAATGGTGCTCAGAGGCGAAACATTTGGCTATTATACCCAAATGGTACAATGCTGACATTTCAAGCACAATACTTGTAAATAATATTTACTTGCGCCTTTTTACATTAAAAAATGCACATATTTCCCCCTTGGCGCTCTATCGATGCAATAAATTTTTCATCTGCAAGGAATGGGATTACTTTCTTCCCAGTTTCTCTGAACTTAGAAATAAGGCATTGTCTTTGATCTACAATGAATAACCTCCTCGTATCTATAATGGACATTGTTTCTACAAGGAACTAACATTAATATTTCAGCTTCATAGATGAACTAGAATTTTTAAATGATACACTTTGAAATTTACAAGACATGGTCAGAAATAGAAGCCATGTTTATTAATTCAATTCCACAAGGCATCCTGTTAATATGGTACTAATACAGTCATAAAACAGATTTATGAGAACAGTATCACAGTTACACAGTCTGATGTATGTAATGGAAGTAGTCACCGAGATGAGCTACAACCCTCCACAGTGATCAAGGAGAAATTTCAACATGCACTTCATATTTTTTATTTATTTATGTGAAGTAGTGCAAATTAAAAAAACTCTAGCTAACCTTCAATCTGTACTTGCACTTTAATGAAAGACTGTAATTGAATATAAAGGGGACTATAATTTGCCGTAGCAACTGCCTACAAATGTGAAAAAAGACTCTGCTGAATAAACCCTGCTCTATAGGCTTTTCAGGCCAACCTGACCTGACCAGACCAGACCCTTGTGATTACGTTCATCAACTTGGTGCATCAGCATGTCTAGCAGCATGATCAGAGGAGATTAATTTCAGATCTAACATCCTGTGTGGTATATTTTCCTTGCTGAGAAATAATCTAGGAGAAAGCAATCACATCTGTCTCTTTTATTAAATTTCTTCGACTGCTGGTCTATTCCTTTTGGCCTCCAGGGCAGACATCACGTATGTCAGTGTAGGAAATGACTATAATGCAAAAAAGACAAATAATTTACTCTGAAATATTATGTGCTGCAGAGTGCAAGACAGCTGAAGAGAGAGAGCAGAGTTTGGAACTTCAAACAGTACGATGAGGGTCTCTGAGAAACATGGGTCCTTCAGCTTCAAGAATTAGAAACTTGGTTCAAGACGATTTTGATCAAGGATTCACCAAGTGAATCCTTCAATATTAGCAGTTAAGTATCCCCACTCAACACCAACAAAGCTAACCACACACTTATTTCCTGCTTCTCCACTCCTGTCCTGAAGACACAGACTCAAGCTTGGATTAACTTATGGTACCACTGGCAGTTCTCAGGATCTCATCCGAATGTCTGTTCTTCAACGGAGCACTTCGAAAAGAAGGGCTTAATTTTAATCCTGAGAAAGAGATAGGCCAGGGTCAGGTGAGAAATTAAATTTAGGTAAAAAAATCTCAAGCTGTACCCCAACCTTCATCCAACCTACCCACTTCCAGTTTGGATGAAGACAGGATTAAGGTGCAGGTGGTGAACTCACTGCTGAGTGGCTCATTACAAATTTTAACGTGGCTGGCAGCATTTGGCCTAACAGCTTTTGGCCAAATGCTGCCAGGTGGATAAGCACTTCTAACTTCATAGAAGTGACATTTAATAGTCCACCTCACCGTTGGCATGCATTCCATCTCAAAGGTGCTCTATATGTATTGCAGATATAAACAAAATGACTGCCTATATTTAGGGCCTATAATTAAAGGAAGGAGATGGTGGAGTAGGAAACAAGCTTCCAATTTTTCTGAACATTCAGCTCATAGAATCTATGCCAGCTCCCACAGCATTCACACCATAACCAATCCTGTAATGCATTCTCTCTCACAAGCCCATCAACTACCCCGGCTCCCTAAAATTCTCCTGCGCCTAATTACACTCGAGCAATTTACAGTAGCCAATTAAACAATTAACCTACTAGCATGTCTGTGCAAACTCCACACAGACAGCACTCAAGGTCAAGATCAAACCTGCTTCGCTGAAGCTATGTTGCAGCATGTTGATAAACTGCTGTACCACTGTGTGTACCCCCACAACCCTTTGGATGCTACAGTGGAAAACTAGCAAAAAGTATTCCACCTCATCTCACTGCCTAAGATGTTACTCACCTTGAGTATATGCTAAACAAATACTGAAATTAACATGCAAGGTCTTTATCACTTTATTGTTGTATATTTTTTCTCTAAAGTTAAAGAATGCAGGAAAATGTTGCTAAAAATTCTTATTTTTAAGTATTTCCAGTAAGACATTTGATATTATTAGTCTCAAATCTACAAGTCAAACGATGGATTAATACATCTAGGTTTCCTGATAATCCATTATATGTGATATTTTCTTTTGATTCTGTAATTAATGCAGTGTGTTCAGACTGAAATGACAAAATTAAGTCACATAACAAGAACAAAATATAAATAAATCTATTATATTTTAAACCAGTGAAAGTTCAACTGTGTTATTATTCTTACATGAACTTGAAAGAAGAAAATTCGCATGAATATGTTTGGGATGGATAAAATCCATCACATTTCAGCAGATCTAATCTAGAAAACCATTAACGTGCCCTGAAATCGTATCTGTCTACCATCAATAATAATGTTTTCTTCAATTTTGACATAGATGTTATACTATGAGCTTTCAGGTTGTGAAGTTGGTTTACATAATAATTAAATATTTCCCTTGACAAATTCCGAGCAGTATCATGCAAGTAAAAGGTCACAGGAAACTCCTAATGTACAGGAAGTATATCCATGCACAAATATTTCTTCTAATCCATTTGCTGTGGTGGGCTTTTAATAAATAGACTTTATTTTACAGCCTTCACTGTCAATGCCTGACAATTAGTTCCCAAGCCAGCACTGGAGAATCTGGGATAGAAAATCCCCTCCTTTTAAATGACTGTGCATAATGACATCAAAGTGGTCAAACATAAACTTTGCGTTCACAACCACCACCCTCTCCCTTTCCCCAACACCACCAACATACAGAAATATTTCAAAGTGTGAAAGACTCAAAGCTCTTTCCCCTACAAGCTCTGCCAAAGGCAAGGAAATTGTTTGGGGGATGCTGATCATTAGAGAGAATTGATGGGGGAGGGGTGGAATCCAATAGCAGCGACTCTGGAAGGTAAAAAGTTTTCATCAGGATAACTCTGTTCCAGACCATATGACAGCCTTAGTCCAATCATGGACCAAAATGCTAAATTCCAGAGGCGAAGTAAGAGGCAGCATTTGATTGAGTGTGGCATCAAGGACTCAGATAAAACTGAAGTCAATGGACATCAAAGGGAAATAACTCCAATGGTTGGAACATCACAATAGGGAAGATATTAATTGTTGTTGGAGGTCAGGCTTCCCAGCCTCAAAACATCACAGGAGTTGCTCAGAACTGGGAACCTGATCTCCCCAGTTCCTCCAACACCCAACCCAGCCCCCCATCACCCTGTTTCTTTCCCCTCCTGTCACCCTTCCGCTGGGTCCCCTCCCCCTATTGTTCCCAGCTGCCCGGCCCATCCCCCTTATTTGATTCCATGCGCCACCTTCCTCTCCAATCAGATTCCATCACCTGCTGCCCTTTGTTGCCTCCAGCTATCACCTCCCAGCCTTTGTTGCTACTTCCACTCTTCCCTCCTCCATCTGCCCATCACCTTTCCTCACCTGGATCCACCTACTGCTTGCTAGCTCTTGCTCCACCTTTTCCTTTCACCCCTTTATACTGGCTACCTCCCTTCTATCTTTCAGTCCAGATGAAGCGTCTCAACCTGAAACATTGACTGTCCATTTCCCGCCACAGATGCTGCCTGACCCACTGATTTCCTCCAGCATCTTGTTTATTTCTCCACATTCCTGCATCTGCAGTCTCTTGTGTCTTCTAGCACATATGTTAGGTTGACACTTCAGTGCAGTACGGAAGCAAAGCTTAATTGTTGGATGTGATATTAAAAACTGTGTTGTTTGACTTTGGGATAATGTCATGGATCTTTTACATCCAAGAAGTTCATTCTGGACAACAAGGTGGATGAATATTGTGCAAGACGCCAGAGATAATCTCTTTGCTCGTTTGAAGTGAAGGTTTGGTATCTGTTATATTTACCTCAGAGTCCAGAAAAGGCCTCCATTTCACATCTCATCTGAAAGACAGAAGCTTGGACTTTTTACATAACCCTCTGGTGGAGAGAGGACCTGGTTACTAATGCCTCCCTTTTTGTGGATTAGTCCTTCACATGGTGGTCACAGGTAGAAATGACAAAATGGAAGCACTAGAAAAGCTTGTTATAGAAGATGGTTCAAGTGCAGCAATTCACCCATCATATGCATTAATCTTATGACGACCATATTGCAACATCATAATCCACTATGAAGCATTTATCATCCTTTATGACTCTCCCTGTGAATTCCAAGTACAACTGTAAATCACTTTCCCAGCTTAATCCATGGATGCAAGGCTGCTGCCAAAACAACCGAAAATTCACTTGGCTTCAAGGCATTTAAGAACCAGAGGAATAATGGAGTGTGCATTCAATGACATTATTTTGTGCTATTTGGTCTGCTGTTATGCTTGTCAGTGACTATAAAGTATGCAAATTGCTTGATAGTTTTGCGCAGTTTGCACCATGTGTTTCATTTGACAGTGTTTGCTTACCACATGACAATACAATTTACAAGCATGCCAGATGTTTCACCAAATTATTATAATTCCATTGCAATTAGGGAAAATAAAGCACAATAAGTGTTTGTGATGTGATTTTTATCTTTACACCTGGTTAATAAGCATTACATAGGCATACCCAGAAAGGAAAATTTGACACTGAGGATCTTATTTTTCTTCATGAACAGAATGGATTTTTCTCAACATCAATATGTAAAGATTTTTTTAAACCCTTGTGTGCTAGAAATTTATATGTACATACATATACAAATTTAAGAAAAATATGCAACATTCACAACACATTGACACTGATCCTAGAATAATCTGATTATTTGTGCGTGGTTAAATCTTGTTGCATATTTTTACCTTTTTTCATGGATCTGCACAGATCATCCATAGACATTGATTGATTCAACAACTTTGGTAATTGCTGGTTAAACACACGATCTTCTAGCAAATCTATAATTCCATTATACATAGGTCAGTTGAACCATATATGCATCGCAAGCAGTCCATGGGAAGAAATGATTAATAACATATGGAGAGGAGATGGCATAAATCAGGGAACAGAAATCATACTAGTTGCACTTAATGCCCTAAATTTTCCTTTTAAATCTATACTTAATCAACTGCAATAAAGCAATAGGCAGAAGAAGAGACCAAATGCCAAAAATACTCCAATTAATGAAATGAAAAGCCAGGCAACTTAATAAAAATTGTATTTCTGCATTGCCTTGCATTGCGGCCATTGACCAATGGCAGATCAGGGTAGGAATCTGCTGAAGCAGCACTGCCACTCAGACAAACATATCTGCAACTTTCAACTTAAAATATTTTTCTTGGTAAATTTATGGACTCAAGTATGGAGAATGAAGTATCTGGGATCTTGATGAAGATGAGACAAACAATGAATTTCCAGAGCTAATGGGATCATGAACTGAAATATAGTCTGTTAGTGAACAAATCCATTGTCAATTCAGGTACAAAGTGAAAAAGAATGTTGAAGAAAGTTTAGGTTAGAGAGACGAAAGGAAAAAAGGGAGAAATAAGCAAATACTCTCCAGATGTCAACACAGATGCAATGCAAGGAAACAGCAACCAATCTGTACCTTGTAAATTACTTAGAGGTAATTATAAGATCATTTGCTCTTATTAGTTGAGAGTTAAATGTTGTACAAAGTTGCATGTGAACTTGTGTTCTTAGATGCGAAAGATCCAGAGCAGTGTATCATTCCAAGGCCAAACAACAGCTTTTAACCAGACATCCAACAACTCAGCTCTGCTTCAATACTACACTGAAGCATCAGCCCAAGTTATGTGCTCGAGTCTCTATTAATCACTTGACCATTTAATGGAGTGCCAAAACTGAGACCACCAGGCCACAGCTGACACCGAGAAAATGATATTTGGGTATATGCAAAATAGGGAAGGAATTTCCATTTTAACATAAACAGAAAGGAATAATAATTGTTTAAAGATTTTTATCTTCAGAATGGTGGAATTTTGAATAATTGTCCCATAATTATGCTTCACAACACCCCAAAGTTGTTCAGCTATTTTCTGAGTCGCAAGTAAAAACAATGTAAATAATTATGGTGGCAAAGGCAATTTTACACCAACGTAAACACATCTTTACCATGCATTTAAATCATTCCTCAAGACTGATCATATTAGGTGACACAAACAACCCATTAACAATAATTAAAGCAATTATGCAGGTATTCAGTAGCTCTAACTGCACTAAAATACTTTACACCACAGATTATACAGCAAATGTTCACTCCACATAACATAATATGTCACTTGAAAGCAACAGAGAAAGTTTTCCCACATTTCATAGATTTTTACAATGTGAGAAAAATTAGATCTATTCGATATGTAACTCCATTAGGACAGAAAGACCTCACTCTTTCATCCCTACATGGATGCATGCAGCCTGGAAACACGTTAGCAAGTTGCCCAGAAAACCAGGTGGCCAGAATACTAGCATGATACAGCAATCCAGAAATCTGACACAGGCCAACAAATGTCAAACACCTAACACGTCTCAGTACAGATGGCAAGTACAAGGTGGTCTGGAAGAACTATTTAACCTGTACAATAGGAGAACATATTTAAGCAAGAAACCTAAGATGAAGATACTTTAGTAAGGCATTTGACAAGATCCTGCATGATAGGCTGGTCCAGTAAGTATCTGGGACTTGGGCACTTAAATTGGCACATGGTATCCAAGGTGAGCTAGCTAACTGGATCCAAAATTGGCTTGGTAATAGGAGGCAGAGCGTCATGGAAGGATGCCTTTCTGATTGGAAGTCTGTGACCACTGTTGTTGAGGAGGGGACTTTTTTTTAAAAAAAGTTACTTTTCCCCTCAAACTGGCATGTTGTTTCATTGCTGTTTGGTATTGCATGCATCTCTTCCATCCCACAAACTAAAACAAACCATTTTGAAATGTTCCACACAATGACAGTCTGATTCTTCATTGATTGCTGCCCCCAACAGGTGGTGTTCCTAGCACAATATCAATTACCAATGTTGCAGCAAAAACAGGCCATTTTGCAAGCACACATGCAGGTTGTGCAGGGTTGATGCTGCACAGAGGACAAGTTTACCCACTTTGAACAGTACATATTAAATTGAAATTTTTTTTGCAGAAAGAATTGGATCACACAACTGATAATTCCAAGAGTCAGCCAATGAAACTTCAATGGAAAAACATTTCCAATAGAAAGGTCAACATCATTTGTACAGCCAGAGCATGCTATCAGATGGGCATGATTATGTCTGCACCTAAAGGAAAAGGTTTTATTTTCTTTGGTTCCCTATGGAGTTCTACTTTCAATTAATCAATACTCTAAAGGATTGCTTAACTTCACTCGAAGGATTTTGGATAGTTTTGCAGGATTTCAGTGTGACTTGCATACACTGGTGTTAATTCTACTAAAGTCATAAGCAGTCAATTGAAGAAATTCCCAGTGAGCCTGATGCTCAGAAGTGCAGGAATACTCCAACCTGGTGTCCTTCAAAAACAAAATGGCTTCAGCATAAAAAAAACAGCATGTCCCAGCAGAATCAGGATGCACTCAAATCACCAACTTTTGTGTCCAAATTGTTACTTTCACCTTATACTTGCATTATCAAAATAAATTTGTGCTGCATTTCTCCAATATGTGGCTATGTCCTGCATTTATTTCTTCAGTCCAATTGTAATGATTGTAATATGCAAACTATACAAACAGATTTTCTATACTAAGCTTGACCTGTCTCTGGACTCCTTGGATGGATGCAGATTGCTCCCAGTAGACTTCCTATGAAATCCAAAGTAGAAAAACAAGATGACCCTGGTTACATACCTTCTTAAAAAAAAGGATAATCTTGAAAAATAAGCAGGTTAGGGTGAACAATTAAAGAATTACTTCCCAAAAAGAAGAAATATTTTGACTACAAATTTCAGGAGTCAATAGTGCCAGCTCAACAGATAAGCAGGTCAAACTTTGTAACAAAGGCAGATTGGTGAACTCTGCAAATTGTTAATTTCATTGCAATTCTATCTTTTTAATATTAATCCACATCACAAAACTCTTCCCCTGCAGAATAAATCTGTATTTGATTTGTGCACTGATTCTTATTTTAAATAAAACTTCTTTGCATTGCTTCTTCCCAATGAAAGAAAATTAAACACGAATTCTAACAAAAATAAAAACAAAATAATAATTCATGTAACAAAACAAAAATCCTGCATCAGTTTTACATCAAGAGTTGCTGCACAGATGCAATGGATCAGAGAAGAGGCTAAATCAAACTGCACCCCTCCAGGGAAAATACAGTACATTCTGTTCCATTTCCTGAATGCTTATTTTGTTTTTCCTCCCCCAAGCTTGTTAACTCTTCTTCATATGTCTGAGGCAATAAAAAAAAGGGACGTCTTGGCCTACATACATAATACCAAGGTTACAACACAGATTCAAAAACGAACAGCATGTTACCATCACAATCTGTAACTACAACTGAGAAAAAGCTAACAAGAGTTTCTAAATACTAATGAAAATTTCCCATTTTCTAAACAAAATTCTCCTCAGCAATTGCAGGAGCAGTCCTGTACTGCTTAGCACAGCTGTGTCAGGTCATTTAATCCAGCACCTGGAATTTAAATGTAGACTCTTCTGCAGAAGATTGACAGAACTCAGATGCAATGAAACTGGCCAAATGCAGCTGCTTAAGTTACTTCTCCAGATGTACTATCACCCAAAGTAACAGCAGAAGATGGAGGGAACATCTAATTAATTCAAGACCAAAGTCCTGCATGGTTCTATCTACTTAGAAGGAGCATTCATTCATCTGCAGGACTATAAATACTTAATCACTTTTGCTGCAAAGTAATCCTCAATTAAATAATGAAATATGACATACGTGCTCCTTCATTTGGTCTATGTGAATAAGTGTAATGATCAGATATTTTTATTAGTCACATGTACATCGAAACACAGTGAAGTGCATCTTTTGCGTAGAGCATCTTCTGGGGGCAGCCCACAAGTGTCGCCACGCTTCCAGTGCCAACATAGCATGCCCACAACTTCCTAACCCGTACGTCTTTGGAATGTGGGTGGAAACCAGAGCACTGGGAGGAAATCCACACAGACACGGGGAGAATGTACAAACTCCTTACAGACAGTGGCCGGAATTGAACCCAGGTCGCTGGCACTGTAATAAGATATCTTATGCTAACCGCTACGCTTTGAAGCAGTGCTAGATAAACTAGAAGTGTGGATTCAAAGTGACCTGGGATTCATGAGCATTATCCATTAAATTATCATGGGCAGGTGAAAAACAAAATCTAAAAAAAAGCTGGATTCACGGAGGCTTAGCGTGCACGTTACAGCAATGCAGAAATCTGATGTAAGAGCAACACCCAGAACACTGTGAGCCCTTCTGGACACTACACTTTACAATGGATGTATTTGTCTTCAAAGGGATGCATTCAGAATTAGCAGAATGATACCAATGGTTCATTTATCAGGGAAAAATGCTCAAACTGAACAGAATTTGATCATCATTGCAATGGCTGGAATAGAGAGGAGCTGGGGTGAGGTGGGGAGAGTTCCCAGACTGTGGGCATCATCTAAAAATAAGGGGCATGCCTTTCAGGAATGAAGCTAGAGCATTTGGTATTTGGAAAACTTCATAAATGGCAATTAATGCCATGTCAATTGATAATTTTAAAATGAGGTAATGGATTTTTAATAGAAATTTTCAACAATTTATTCAAGAAATATAGAGAAAAAAATTATGGGTTTATAGGGTTAGGTCATAGATCAGCCAGAATCTTAGTGAATGGCTGAAATGTTCACTCCTGTAACAAAGACATTGTACAACGGTCTCATCAGGAATGAACAGGCAAGATGATGGAAAATGGAAAAGAATTTTGAAGAATGAAGAACCTTA
The DNA here is from genome assembly GCF_009764475.1 of Pristis pectinata. NCBI lineage: Eukaryota > Metazoa > Chordata > Chondrichthyes > Rhinopristiformes > Pristidae > Pristis > Pristis pectinata. Next base: position 50,335,808 of record NC_067414.1, on the reverse strand, counting down.
TCAAGATAAGGAAAGATGAAGGAAAACATCAATTAGTACAATGCATCTTCCAAGTACACATCTTGTAGCACAGTGCCAAATCGAGAATATAGGTTAAGGCATCAAAGAGGTTAAATTACTGGACTAGGAATAGAAATCTCTGAACGTATCCAGAAAATGAGAGCTCAAAATACCTTTATGCCAGTTTGAGAAATGTACTTTAATAATCTGAAAACAAAGCTGATATCAGTAATCATGGCCATAAACTAATCTGATTGTTACGAAAATGTAACTGGCTCAGTCATGGTCTTTGGAGAAACAAATCCATTCTTTCCCTCTCTATCAGCCCTAGGTATAACTCTAGTTCCACACTAACTCAGTCCACTCATTTCTGCCTTCTCAAGTAGCCCAAGAAACACACAGACGCAGAAAGCTGCTACCAGCAGTTCCAGGAGATGACTGAATATTACCTTCAAGACAACTAGGGCTAAGCAATAAATTGGACCTTGCCTGTGATGCCCAGATACTAAAATTTGAGGAATGATAGCACCAAACCAAAGGCCCTAAGCTTGAACCACTTCACTGCCATCTCAGTGAAGCTACACATCTAATAGTGCTAAGTCTATAACTAGAATTTTATTTCATTTAGAGGATTGTTGTACATATATTCATCTGTTCATCACGTCCTCAAACTAATGCAATGCTCTCCGTATACTTTTTATGCCATGAGAATATCGAGTTGGGTTCAATATTGCACATTACACTATTCAAACTAAAATGTGTCCTGTCTGTGTCATCTGTTCTTCTGGCTTCCCACAACTATTTCAAAATATGACCTATATATGCAGTCTCAATCATTATTAAGAGCAGGCAATCCAAATGACTTGTATGAAGGCTACAGACTGTGTTGTCAGACAACCTAATGAGGTACCATTCAATCCAACTTCATCTTATTATCAAGCAAGGACAATAGGTTTCCATATTTAGTAGTCAGGTGCAAAGAACCAAGGACCTGACACAACACAAAATCTGCTGGAGGAACTCAGCAGGTCAAACAATATCTATGGGGGTGGGGGGTGGGAGGTGGGAAGAAGACCAGATACCTCAGCTGAAGACAAATTCACTGCAGTTTACTGAACAAGTTCAAATCGGCCTATTGTTTACGTGCCCGTAATCAATAAACTAATCAGATTACCCTGATGTTCTGCTTCAAATGTTGAAGTTCTTCAATGTGATCACTACCTTAACCACTCCCTATGCTTATTATTACGCTTTATATTTTTATTTTAACAGATTTCATTTGTGGCACTTGTAAACTAGTGACTCTTCAAAGATTTCTTTAGCTACCCTATTAAAACAGATTTCTAAAAATATTGATTAAGAATACTTTGATTATTTTCACTGGAGCAGAAAATATTAAATGCATCTCATGTCCTCCCCTACAGCTAAAAATTCCCATTTCTTGATTCTATAATAATTAAATAAATGCTGCCATTTGGTAGCTTTTATTATTATGGAATCAAGAAATGGGAAATTTGACTCACCCTTGTTATCTCATTTCTGATCTAATTAAAACATACAAGATTCTAAGAAGGCTTAACAAGGTATATGCTTTGAGGATCTTACTCCTTATGGGGAGTCTAGAACTAAAGGGCAGAGGTTCTCTGGATAAGGGGTCACCCACTGAAGGAAAGGGAAATTACTCCTCTCAAAGGGTTGGGACTCCAGACAGCTGTGGATTAGGTACATTCAGTCATTAGGTGATTTCAGTATTCAAAACAGAGATAGATAGATTTTAGTACCACAGGGAAATCAAAGATTACGGGGATCAGGCAAGAAAATGACAGCGAGGCCAAACAAACACAATGTTTCACATCAGTGATCTTTCATAAATAATACAAACTTACTTATGATGAAAGTTCATCAACCTAAAATGTTAACTGTTTCTCCTTCCACAAATGCTACCTGACCAGCTGAGTGCTTCCAGTATTTTCTTTTACTTTTAATTATACATGTATTTAATTCAGTATAGATCCCATACCTTGCTAAATTTAGTGCTTTTTCCAGCCCTGAACACTTTGAAAATTATGTTGGAGCAACTACTGTAATAGAGACAACGATTTCCTGCAAAGATTCCAAGGCTGCTTTTGACTGAAAGTCCTGTCAATCATCCATTAACTAACCCTCATTTGCTGACCACCATTCACCACCTGGACTCTTGGACCCAGCCCCCAGCCACAGTTCCTGACTGCACATTTTCCACTATGGAAAGTGTAATATCTGATCTATGGTATCCAAGACGATTTGGTGCAGAAGAATTCCTAGGCCAGTGAACTTGTTGGATATTTAAATGAGACAGATCATTTGGCATCACATGACAAATAAACAACCCAATTTTTGAATTCTCAGACCAGACTATTTTTTCCATGCATAAAGTTTCACATCCTACCCTCGCACCCCTACTGTGTGGTTTGTGTGTTCCTCCAACTCATCACAGAATAAAGAAAACTTTCCAAACATCATAGAGGTTGTTTGAAAACTTTCCCTTGACCTCCGTATGCAACAAAATGTAGCAGCCATTTCAACCCCTTTCACTATAAATGGCTATGCTTATCTTATTCAGGAATGTTCAAACAAATTGGGCCCACACTCATTGGAGTTCAGTAGAAGTGCTCTTATTGAACTCTCTCCCAGAATGCTACCTTTGGGGAGGTTAGCAATCCCAAGACGCATTACATAAATTAGAGGTTAAACTATGAAAGTGTTCATTTCCCATAATAAAAACAGAATGCTGGAAGAACTCAAAGGATCAACCAACATCTGTGGAGGAAGAAGGTGCAAACTGATGTTTCGGGTTGAGACCCTGAATCACAACTGAGAAGGAACAGGAAAGATTGCCAGTTTACAGCTGGTAAGTGACAGGTGGAACCAGATGAGGACGGGAGGAAGGGCTGTGTATTGTGTTGTTTATTTGTCTCTTCCCATCTGGTTCCACCCATCACCTACCAGCCTCTATGCTATGCACCCCCCACCCCACCCCACCCACTTACACCTCTACATATCTCTATATATCAGAATTCTTTCCTATTTCCTCTCAATCCTGAAGCAGGGTCTCAACAAGAAACATAGACTTAGACCTTTTGCTTCCACAGATGCTGCTTGATCCACTGAGTTCAAGCATTGTGCTTTTGTTCTCTCTTCTCATCATAACATTGCTTCCCATAATCTTTAGCTTACCCATACGTTAAAAAAAAAACTGGCATTTCTGGTCCTTGAATATTTTCAAAGATTCAACCTCTACAGTTCTCTTCTAAGCCCCTAGTTTCAGATTCCCCCACAGGAGAATAAGATCATCTTTATACTTCCAAACTCCAGTAAGCATGGGCCAACCTAGTTGATTTTTCCTTACTAGAACAACTCTTCATCCCAGGAATCAACTAAGTGAATCTTCTCTGAATTATCTCAAATCCAAGTATATTGCTGATTAAATAAGTGTCCAACACTGTACAGAAATGTACTCTCTCTCTCTCTGCTGGGAGAGATGCAAACATCACTAAGTTCAAGGAAGAGCTCCAATTTGCATCATACATCATATTCCCACATCATGTTAAAATAGGTTCTTACAGTGACATTAACAGATTCAGATGTCTACTAAAGAATGGCCATAGTGGCTGCACTAAATTCAGATATTGGGTAATTTTTCTCTTCACTTCCAATAATTAATATGATGCATCAGGTTGGAAGCAACTCACCATTTAATATAAAAAATGCAAACAAAATATTACAAGCAACAATGCACAGAAAATTGAATTAGTAAAGCTTTATATTGGCTGCAAAGTTAAAAATCAGGGATTTGGATGTCCGTTTTTTTTAATTGATTAAACGTGGGGATGACTTTTCAACTGTGCACTCGCAGCCCACATTGTAAATTCCAGAGCATGGTGCATAAAAATTTCTAAGAGTGTAAATATTGTAATAGCATGAATTTCTACCACACACTTTCAACAGTTGATGTCTCTTGATGTGGAAAATAAAAACAAGAAACTTTTTTTCCCCACAAAATGCGATCTTGCCATATAATGATTTACAAGTGCATTAAAGCATGTGGTTTATATGACTGTGTTTAATTAAATGATACTGTAGTTAGGGTAGCTCAACATACAGTGCAATAGGAACAGGCTGTACTCATGAAGTTGTTATGTAGCTAAGGACCCAAGGGACGATTCTTCCTGGAACACAAGTCCAATGGTTAAGAAGGTTATGAGACTGGAAAGGATGTATGCACATCTGGCCTTATAGCATGTAACCATGTAGGTTGGGGGGGGGGGGGGGGGCAGGGGATGACACACAGTCAGAAATGGGATCAAGGCAGCTCAACGTCCATCTTTTTGGGGAGATCCATATTTATTGTTTGCATTAGAAGTTTAAAGGGCAAAATATAAGGGTAGTTGCTGGAGTTTTGAAAGTTTGCTCGAAGCACTGTTATTAACAATAATCTGATGGCTTTGACCAGATAAATTTGTAAACTACAACTCTAGTGCAGACCACCTGCCGCCTGTTCCTTTATCCATTAAAATCTTATTGCTCACAGTGAGGGGCAAGGAAGGGGACAGAAGGGACGGGATTACACTGCAATAAATCTCAACAAGAATGCAATTTACATAAAGTGCTAGGAGCCCATAACATTAGGCCTCTATCGCAGTGTTTTTGACTCAGTACCGAGTGCAGCCCCGCACTCCCCATCACACAATGATTCCGGGGAGAATGGGAGACAGTGGGGAGATGATGCCAGCGGCCCCGGGGGGCGGGGGGGGGGGGGTTGGTGGGGGGAAGGATGTTGGAATCAGCAAGCCAGGCCACCACAGGGAGAGGGGGAAAGAGGGAAGCGTGCCTGCGAAGCTCTCAGGGGCTCAGCCACCCCGTCGGTGGACAGCAGTCGGCAGGAGGGACACAATTGCTCCCAGGCAAGAACAGGCCAAACGTGGAGGACCATCTCTCCCAAGAAGTAAGTAGTCACCTGTCCTGGGACATCAGTATCGAGTGCTGCCCTGCTCTTCAGCAGGTACAACACCACTTTAACAGATAAAAAACTTGTTTTTCTTTAAATATTTGTTTACCTGTCTTAAACCATCTATCCTCCTGGAAACGAATATCCCTACCGACCCCTTTCCAAAATATCACTATTAATATAAAGTCAATTATTACTTATCAGCAATTTTATCAGTCTTCGCCACAACCGACGACAATATTTTGAAATTCCCCGTGCACTTCAGGCCGGGTGTTAATAATATGGCAATTACTAATGGCAACATCCACCCATTCACTGGGCTCAGTACTTCCAAAGTCAATCACAGTACTGTTGAAGAGATGCAATTCATCAAGAGTACACAAGGTTTTCATGCCACACATATGTTAATTAGAAATTAGGAACAAATGCATCATTCAGACACAATTGGATTGTTGTTGACCCTCCGTTACACAAAGACAACCCTGAAAATGAAGAGTTAGGCTGCACTGTGGTATGTCG